>NW_020654972.1:7228618-7354765 GCF_003589595.1 Hyposmocoma kahamanoa | reverse complement strand
GACAAATAATGAATTGTGTTTTAAGTAAAGGGTTTAAGTAGATAATACCTGAACAACGCGCTTGCGAATATTTCAGTATGAATAATGCAATGTGGATGACGTAACACCTGCGGTGATATCACTCCGTCTCGGCGCTGTCTTAACAAAACAAATTTCCTCTTGGAGTGGGGATATGTTGTAGAGATGCCACGAATATTCGGTATTCGGCCTATTCGGCCACTTTTTTAATATGAAATAATGAAAATAGCACATATTATTCAAAATGTAATATGTATTTTAATCACAACTTATTGCTTTAATACTTAAAATCAATCAGTGGTAGATTGCGATGAATGAAAACAATTTTTTCAGCATTGGTTGATAACAAACGATTGCGCTTTTCGTCATAAACAATTCCTGATTCTGAAAATAGCCTCTCACTTTAAACTCTACTGCCAGGAGACGATAGATGAATCTTGGCAAATTTTGACAGGCTTAGATACTGTTTTGCGTTTGCAGACCACCACTTGTAAGGATCTGCCGTCCGATCTAGACGAACAGTTTTCAAATAAAAATAAATTTCATGTGCAATAGAACTTTTCTCCACATCCTCATAATTTTGCATATTATCTGTAGCGACTTTTTCAAAACAGGTCCAGAAACTGTCATGTATTGATTCCACCGTTTTATCATTTTTCAACAAAATCACCCCATCCCCGTTACCTAAACACGCAGCGCAATGAGACAGGTCGTAAAAGGTCGTGTGTAAAACGCACAGATCTGACGCTCAACCATACCGCAGCCGAATATTTGGCGCTTCAGCCGAGAGCGTGGTCGAATATTCGGTATTCGGCAAAATCACTATTCGTGACATCTCTAATATATTGTATTTGTTATAAGAATAAATCCAATCAACAACAGTAGACGGAACAGAAGAGATTACCACTACTGTTATTTTAATCTATATTGACCTCCTTATCCTTATCATAACTAACGTAGTCGACATTTTTAGCGAAATTACGTAATTAACACAACTGGAATCAGCTAAACGATGTCTACAAACCTCCTAATCAACCGATTGGAGAGGGTTGTAGACATCGTTTTTTTAATATTTTATTTAGTTTAATTGTTAAGCAAGATCAGAGTTGTGGACTTTTTTTAGGTCACAAAGAACCTTTAGGTGCCAATATCTCGAAAGTTACCGTGATGCAAATGCGTTCGTTATGATAATAGTAAGTCTTATTTACATTTACTGAAAGTATAATAATTTTGTTCTATAGCTGACAATGTAATTTTTGTACAAGGTATTTTTCAGCTCACTAGCTCGAGAAGGCTTCCTTTTTCATTAGAAATCTGCGCGCAAAAGCGTTTTCAAAATTCAATCTTGACGATGAACTGTGGTGCACCTAACTTTTTCTTTCGTTGAAAAAAAAAAACAGAATGACACGTTCAAGTGCGCGATTTGTCGTACACTACTTATGTAATAATATAAATCCCTTGGTATATTTGTTGACATTAAATTGACAACGATAACCAAATTTTGTTTATTTAAACTGATTGTTATAGTTCAACTGCTTTTCTTTCATTTACCATTTTCCTCGCTATGGTGAGGTGAAAATTTGTGTTCTTCGCTCGGCAGCAAGGTTTTTTTGCGTCTCGTACCTTGAAACCCTCTCTCGCTACGCTCAGGATTCTAATTTTGGACCACTCCCAGGACCCTTCGCATGCTCAGGTTTCATAACAGCCTTTCATAACAAATAACTATTTGTGTTCAAGGGATATATTTAATAATTTCTGCTGATAATAAATACGAGCATTATTTTCACAGCACAATAGCATCACCATTTCAGAGTCAAAAACAGGTTAGAGAAATCCAGGACGCGCAAAACGATCTATAAAGATCTGATATCAGTCTCTTTGTCTTCTTGTTCTTATGGCAGTAGGGTAGGTCGTTATCTTAAGAAAAACTTAATCTCACGTAGGAAATGAAACTATTTTCCGGATTTAAATCGCGTATATTTGTTTTTTCAAACAAACCGACGTTTCGCTTAATGTAACGTCTTTATTTCACAGCGACGGTATTACCGCCCCGGACTTGTTATTCGAGCCACTTTGCATTTTCAGTATTAAATGCTCTGAGCTTAAACAATGTTTCATTGGTCAAAAACGAAAAAACGATTATACAATTTTGGAATTATTCCATATATCGCATTTCCAGAAGTTCTTGTTCAAAATTTAAATTTCAAAAACCGGAGAAAATTAACCTCTTCGATCATTTATTTTTTATTTATTTATTGAGCATTGGCTATGGAGCCATCCGCTTAAACAGGTAATAAATAATTAAGAAACTCAAAACGTAATAATACTTAAACTAAAAATTTGTGACGTAAAAACTAACTACAAAAACCCGCCATTTTTTCGTCTTCCACCATATTTTTTTTTCTTTTAATGATACCACTCTCACCCTTCAAACCGGAAAGTAGTAATGCTCACATTACTGCTTGGCGGCGGAAATAGGTGGCACTTCCCCGAACGAACTCTTTCACAGGGAGGCTCTACTTTTAGTAAATATTTTTAGCTTTTTAAGAATAAAAATGCATTGTGGCTAGAATTATATGTCCAGGAACGAAGAGTCTGTATGGTAGAAACTTTGCGTATCCGAATAAATGGGTGAAAAGAAAAAAGAAAGTACACTAGAACGAACGCGCACTACTCATTTGTAAGGCTTATTCTCCTATATATTATCCTGAGAAGAAATTCTTGTAACACTTTGTAAATAGGCATTTTTATTTAAATTAGTAATTTACAATATTTATTCCAAATATCGTAGATAAAAACAACCTGTAAGAGCTAACACTCTACCACGGAATTTATCATCCAAGTACGCAGACATTGTAACTTTTAGCTTTAAACTTTTTGTATCACTATATTTTTAAACCTCGTAAATAGCAAAATCTGAATAGCAACCGGAATCTTATTATAGAAGCGTGTAGGTACATATGAATTTGTGACTTTGGGAAAACGACTGTTAAGAATAGCCAGTTTATTTTTAATCTTCGTGTTAATAATGTCTTTGTCAACAAATTTAAAATAACTTTTTACGTACCGTTTGTTTTCTGACGCATTCTTAGAGCGTACGCATGATGTACAAGATACATAATGAACAACTTATAATAGAAATAACATTTTTGGTGCCGGTCCGGGGCGGACCCCTACACCATCCCCCTCTTAATCATGGGGGACTACCTGCATGGAGATGCCCCGGAACATTTAGGGCATCGGATTAGTCCGTGTAATAAAAGCGAAAAAATTGCGCATTTTGATTCCGCTCGGACCACTACGCCCAACCCATGCGAAACGTACTAATAACGATGCCGCACGGGCGTTGCGTCGCCGCAACACTATGATTTCAACGCACCGAGTACCACAACAGTGCGGTGTCGCAATACGCCGCCGCGCCCAGGTTGCAAACACACCGCAGCACCCCTCCCCGCTTCCTCTCCTGGCCCCTGGTCCGATGTGCACGCGATTCGTCGCTGCACGCCGTTTCAACGCACCATGTGGCATGTAGTTCTAATTTATATGTATTACAACGCAGCGTCACTTATGCGTCGCAAAGCATTACGTGGCATCGCTCTAACTTGCGTATTCCATGGACATAATGCTTTTTCTCACCAGCTTAAGCCGACTCCGTGTTAAAGTCTGGTGACTCCCTTAAGTAGCGGATCTTTAATAGTAGGTACTACAAATGTAAAGGACATCGACTCGGCATGGTTTTAATTTCGTATGGTACAAATTGGATAATGCTTCATTCTTGACGGAAAACGAAGCCTAAGTGGAAGTTTGGTTAATGTAATATAATAATAATTAGACCAGACGATCGTATGTATATTTTATTTGAAACTGTAATGATTTTTGATATTTATATTGTTTGTACTAAGTGTACGTCTTTATCTCTGTAGATATTACGAAATAATTATGAGACTTTCAAATGCAGAATGTTTTTGGGAAGGAAGTGGAGCAATTGAAGGTTAATTCGGAAACTGGGTCAAACTCAATTCTTGCTAGTATGAATTTATTAAACTAGCATGAAATTAGTGTGAATTATAGCAGAAAATTCGTCTTTGCGAAGTGGTAGCAGCTGGAGAGATTTCGTGTAGGTATTGTTTTCCAAGTTAAGTAGTTTGGATTAAAAGTTGATTCAGTTTTAGTTCAATATTATTTTTGTTGTTGTTGTGCACCACGCACGAGTTAATAAAAAATCTAAAATATTGTTTATGCCGTACAATAAACGTATTTTATATTTAGTTTGTTTCTATTTTATTTTTAATTAATATGTTTATTTAGGAAAAAAAATCATATTGTTAAAATAAAATATTTTGCAAATCGTGTTAACTGCCAGGAATTTTATTCGATAACTTGCCTTTGTGTACACAATTTTTGATTTCTTTTATTGTATAATAATGTGTATTCCTAGGTACAATAAAATTCACCAAATATTTCGTGACTCGAACCCGGGATCTCTGCGTGGCAGGCCAGCATGATAACCATTCGGCCACGGAGGCACATTATTATTAGAAGACGCTGTTAAGTATCTCTTCTTCTTTTCAACCCGTAGTTAAGGCTTGTTTCTCGCTATGAATCATCTACAGATTTGATCGGGGCTACAACTAAAAATGTATGACAACGCGATTTGATAGTTTCGAGCGGGCACGCTGTGTGGCTGTGTGCTTCGTGTAGGTATCTTTGTGCACGCCATTCCTTTCAGTCTTGTGCCTTCTTCATCTAACTGTTCCCCACTACTTTGATAAGGTCATCAAGCACCCTTCTACCACATCGTTCACAGATATCGTAGAAGGATTGTCTACGTTAAGTAGCTAGAAGGAAGAACATTACTAAACGCACCGAATCAATACAACGGATTATACCTATTTGGACAAAATTCAAACACGATTAGGAAAATATTTACAGATTACGAAAAACAATTTGTCACGCGGTGGAAAAGTTGTCGAGTGATTCATTTGAGGTATCACAGCAATATGGTATGGTATGGTTGGTTTTAACCGGTTTTCGGCCTTGTTTACTCCGTTTGAACCTTTAGTATACGGGGCGTTTAGCGTTGTAGCGTTGCATTGTCTAAGTATTGAGTACGTTTACACTTGATTCTGACAGCTAATTGCCTTGTAACATAAATTTTTCGATTGTATCAATACTATCGCAATCAAGCGTTGCTGTTTCAAATTGCGATTGTGTTCGATATTGTGTTATAAATCGTCAAACGATTCCATGAAGTTTTTTACACAACGTAATTCGTTTTTTATCGTTTTTGTATACGAATTCGCAACTATCAAAACTTTCTTGTGGAAGTTACTAATGCCTTTATTTTTCCGGAAAATTTCATATTCTATTTACTCAGCATACGACCTATTTATAGCTACTATCAATAAATTCGTATGCAATTTATTCAAAACCATAGTAAACATATTTATTTTGATTCAGATTACATCGCGAGGTACGGGCGAATGGCGGAGCCGGCGGCGCGCAGAAAATTCTGGCAAATTCTATCCGCTGTCGAATATTGCCACGAGAGAAGGATAGTGCACAGGGATCTTAAGGTTTGTTACTTTTTCATGATCTTTATTGAAATTGGAAATGAAAGTATTTCAGTTTCAAATAGTGAGCACGAATGTCTGAACAAAAGAGAAATATATGTTATTTAGATCCGAAATTATAAAAAAATCGACTTCAAAACTTTGTGGAATTACGTCTAAGTGGGATAGTCAAAGAAAAGGGATAAGTAGGTGAAAAATTATTTATTCTTGCTACTTGCTATTCCGTCATATGTCGTCCGCATAACCCATCTATAACCAAAAGCCTCGTCTTCTCTTCTAGAATTTCGAATCATCCCTCTCTCTTACACACTCCTTTCCTCTCGCTCCCGCGTTTAGATACGTTCAACCATCGCCTAAATTATTATAATGCATGCGTTAAGATTTAGCAATCCCACACTCGATGGACGACACACGACGGAATAGGTAGCAGCAAGAATAAATAATTTTTCACATGCCTAACTCTTTTCTTTGACTAACTCACATCTGTTTGCCAAGTTTTATTGAAATCGAATTAATCCCCTTTGCCACCCAAAGATGAGGAATATTTTCTTCAAATTTGAATAGGACCGCAACTAGGTACTTTGCAACAAAAAAAAGAATCATCCAAACTCCTCCCTTTTCGAAGTCAGATAAAAATAGTTTCATTTCCAATGTGTAGCAATCGCGAAAGCGTAAAATTCTATATTTATTACAATTTCCATTCATAATACTCAACACAAGCAACCTACAGTACGTACATTTTGGGCTATGACAAACTTGGTTTCAATAGGCCTCTGTGGGCACACGTGAATGTTGAATTCAATTTCCGACACGTTTGCTTCTCGATGGAAACAATTAAGCAAATATATTTTTTATAAACAGGTTTAAATATTCTGTGTAACTCCTCTGGAGACATTTTTTTATATGTTTATTGTTTACACTGACATTAAATTCAAACAGTAAAGTAAGCGCGATCACGGTGTCGATTATATTTTCCAGTGTAAACTGACACACGGCCTTATTAGCGGATAGCAAAACTGTAGATTTCTTAAGATCTATTAATACTGGTAGGTACAACGTCTTGGGTTATCATACTTAAGGAGTCTTCATACTTATTAAGACGGCATCGACTTGAGACGGACGGAAAAAGCTTTATGTTCGTGTGATAAGAGTGAAATCAGCGGTGACTCAAGTGGGAGTCATTTAATCACCTTCGCACCCGGGTACGTCACTTACAAGATATGTAAATGGAGGACAAGGATGCTATCTAACCCGTTGTTGATTTCTTTATTATTGTCAGTGGCTTATTCGCCCTGGGCTTGCTGAAAATAAGCGCCACGAAACGGTTTAAAAAAATAACCGTTTGTGGCTAAAGCTGAGCAAGTCCCGATTACACCAGCCGCGACACTCATGACGGTGTATTAGGTACTGCGTAATTATGTCAATTGTTTTAATATTTTGTATTTTTGTTCCTCTGTTGATTTATTTTTACGCGTGTCTGTGCTTGTGCAATAAATAGTTTCTTTCTTTCTTTCAATGTGACTGCGGTGCCCCGACACAGTCCATGCAGTACGTGGTCGTATGCCGTTCGTAATGTGGACATTACTGCATTCCGGTTTTGAAGGGTGAGGGTGCTGGTGAAACTAAAGGCACAAGGGAAATGTCAACTTATGTCTCAAGGTGACGGACGCAGTGGCAGTGCCAGATCTTTGTGATTTAAGTTGCAACTTAACTGTCAGGGATAAGTGCGCGACTTGTTCGTCCCGTTACTTGATATCAATAAAGAAACTCTGTGCGGCCACGGGTATCACAGTCAAGATGGCAACAAAATAGTCAATGTAGTTTTAATATAAAATAAAAGAAGCATTGACATGATAAAAAAAGAAGATCGAAAAAGAAGGAAATGAAACGCGCAATATCTTTTTTCCCTCTTATGACAGGAACAAAAAGCTTTTTTGATCGGCTTAATACGATCCCGCATCGACAAGTGTGGAGACCGCTTTATGGTGCTAACAGATATCTCATGTGTGATCGTTTTGCGGGCTTACCTTCACATTATTTACCACTCGTGAATGAGGCACACACAATGCTAGATTGTCTATCGACGTGAATAAATTACATTGTAATACAAACAATGCATTGTCTGTGCTCATCTTCTTGTTTTAAATATCAGATCGGCCCAATGAGATTTCATTCAACTTCGGCCAAACGTTATTTGGGTGAAAAGATTCTTCACACAACGTTTGTCGATATTAGGTTTCAGATTCTATAAATTTAAACTTTACGATTTTCACACATTATTTGATTTTTGCCACTCAACAACCCTAGTGCACAAATAAATAATGAAGATTAAGTGCGGATACTTAGAAAAACTCGCACGGCTAGAAGGTGCTGACACGCGCCGTTTCAGTCCCTTCGAATAGACGT
The DNA here is from genome assembly GCF_003589595.1 of Hyposmocoma kahamanoa. Taxonomy (NCBI): domain Eukaryota; kingdom Metazoa; phylum Arthropoda; class Insecta; order Lepidoptera; family Cosmopterigidae; genus Hyposmocoma; species Hyposmocoma kahamanoa. The sequence goes on along the minus strand of NW_020654972.1, from coordinate 7,346,768 downwards.
TGCAATACGTCCGAAACGGGGTAATTAAAATATGTTTTATACATGATTACTTAAGTCCAGAATAAAAAATCAAATAAGATTCTATGCAGTTTATAACTAACGAAGGTTATCCACTGTTTGATAAGCTTAACTAGCTTATGGAACAGTGAATGAGACCTTGGTAACACAACGGTTGCACTTTGGGCATTGTAGAGTTGGTCCCGAGTTTGACTCCTGGTCCAATTTGGGAAATGACCTTTTCTGAATTGGCTCTATTCTGGGCGTTCATTATTCTCTGAATAAAAATACTCAAACTCCGCTCATATAAACTGCTATAAAATATTTTGGTCGTCGAAGTTATTTTCTTTGCTCTGATGCTCATGGCAACTGCACAGTTTGAAATTACGTTGGCGTGATGATCTGGATTGTTGTCTTTATTGAAGGTTTACATAAATATAAATACTGAATTTGAATGAAGTAAGATTTTATAGTACAGACGTCATTCTTTACACTTCTTGGCAATAATTCGAGGAAAACGACTATTCATTAACAAATAATTTATTTTAAGAGCGGTGGTAGATGAGTGGGAGAACGGTTGTTTCGCCATTGAATAACTTTAATTTCCGAGTTACGTACTACTGTGAATGTCTAGTTGCCAAGTAGAACTTTCAGTCCAGGCAAGTAGGTCGAGATTCGGTGGCGTTTCGAAAATGCCGAGTAAAACGAGACTTTCGAGACTATTTCAAAAGTAGATGTCCATACTTATACTGCCCTCCTGATCATAACTATCGTAATCGACAATTTTATCAAAATTTAGTTATCAACATATCTGAAATTAGTGGAACAAGATCTACACTACCCTATAAGCTGTTTTTTTATATCTTATTTACTTTCTGTTTTATTAAGCGAAATCAGCGTAATTGACATTTTTCAACGATAATTGTAACATTTATGATTTATTACAACTGCCTCCGTGGCCGAACGGTTACCGGACTGCCACGGGACAAACATGTCTTGCGCCTGATGGTAAGCGACACGCCTGTCCATAACAGAGCTTTATATCGCAAAAATTTCTAAGGGGCGTTGCTACTGCACCCGTCACCCGAAACAAGTTGAAAACTCCCATGTGTCTGTAATTTCACCAGCAACCTCACCCTTCAAAACCGGAACACAGTAATGCTCACGTTACTGCTTGGCGGCAGAAATAGGTAAGGTGGCAGTACTTCCCTGGACGCACTCTTACCTTAACAGTTGGGCCACAGAGGTCATCATTATATTTGCGATAATGAACAACTTGATTAAAATCCATTGACTTACAATTATATGGACGTCGGGTCCGCGCTAAAAAGTGTCCGCACTTGTAAGGCAGTAAAATCGTATACAGAGCGCGACACTCCGCTTTAGTCTTCATTTGTTCTACGGACAGCGCGATACTGCGATGACATAACAATTTAAATTTCGAATTGGTTGACTTGGGACATTTTTTTCGTGGTTTTTGTATTAGACCCGTCGTCCATTTATTTGTAAGTCAATGATTAATATACAATTAAACCTTAGAGGATGGTAAAAGAAAAAGAGTCTTAACAAGAATTAAACGAACATACCAGTGTATTCATCGCCAATCACGTGATGTGTCAAAGTGACGTTTGGTCATTTCACGCCTGACTGTGTCTATTCTTGAACAAAACAAATCAAACTCAGAATGATTTACTGTCGCATTGTTATAAAGTCTCAAAGCACGCACCGTGTACGTATTTTGCCTATAATTAGTGCTCGCAATATTACATATTACACAAATATTAGGCAACAGAACACACGTTGCTCTGTTCCCAAAGTAAGTAACTAAAACACTTGTGTAAGTAACACAAACACAACATAGAAAATTTACTTTTGATTTTTGATTTTGATTTTGTCTTTTTTATTAGGTTTTATAGGGTTTTTTTTTTGTAATATTAAGTGACGAGAAGAACAAGTCGTGCGCCTGATGGTAAGCTACACGCCTGTCCATAACAGATGCAGTGCCACTCAGAGCTTGTAGTCGCAAAGATCTGCCGCTGCGTCGGTCACTCTGAAACATAAGTTGACAAGTCCCATGTGCCTATAATTTCACCAGCATCCATACCCTTCTTACTAATTAGTGTACTAGTCTACGTGTAGTAGTCTGGCACTTTATTTTTATGATTACGGAGATCCAAACTTAGTATTTGTGAAGATGTTCTTAACTACTTACCCATTGAGCATGCCAAACAATTTGCGTGGGTTTCGAGCGCTGTTTAAAAGCTTTTCGTTGTCGATTTAACTAACAAACTTTGCGAAAATAGTACAGATATTTTAAATTTAGAGAAATACAATTGCTATAAAGGAATCGCACCGTGTGCGGAGTATCAAAAAACTAATGGAACATAATCAGGAAAATTCGTAGACTTTAGTTAATAGCAACAGTGTTCATTATGAAAGAGTTCATCCTGGAAAAAATCGCCACCCTTCCTATTTCTGCCGCCAAGCAGTAACGTCGTTACTGCGTTTCCTTTTTGAAATGGTTGGCTGGGGAAATTACAGGCACATGGGACTTTATCAACTTATATCTTAGGGTGACGGGCGCGGTGGCAATGCCCCTCAGGTCTTTGTGATTTAAAGCTCTGAGTGACACTGCAACTGTTATGGACAGATGTGTAGCTTACCACCAGGCGCACGACTTGTTCACCCCGTCACTTGGTAGCATAAAAAAAATTCCAGAATGCAATATATGTTTAAATCCACTTTCGTTTCTAGTTATTAATAAAAATATCTAAACGAGCAAAAATAAATTGCGACAGCGACGCAGCAATGCCATCATTTATGTAATTTAATTTGTGGCATTTAGTGCAGGGTCAAGAGCGTGTTAGGCTTGACACTTAGACCGGTTACACATGGCCACTTTAGCATAGAAACAATCGCGCGATTACATCGCAGCACTTGCGGTTTGTAGGTGGCAAACGCGCGACTGCATCGATGCAGTCGGTTATGTTGCATCATTAAAAACGTGCATTCCGTGTGTTTAAGAGTCTATACAGCCTCAAATGGCTTTAGTTGATTCCGCTAACAGTGAAAGTGTTGAATTAATCGCTTTGGAAAAATATATAGTAAAATTGAGGCATCGAGTATATACAATACAATACAATACAAAATGCTTTATTTCTCTCAAAAAGGTAATACATAGTTACAGCTTTTGTAAAATAACAAATTCCTTAGTGAGAGCTGGAGTCTGTACTAGGTTAGTACCTGTGTTACAGATCACCAGGCTCACTCCCTCTTAGTATATTAAAAACGTAACATATTTTAATTACAAAATAAAACAAAGCAATGAAAGTGTGTGTGTGTGTGTTTGTGTGTGTTTGTGTGTGTGTATGTGAGTGTGTGTGTGTGTATTTGGGTGCGTACATATGTCAGTGTATGTGAATGCAACCTATTCTAGTACAATAAGCAGACTTTCAGTCGACTCATAGTCGAGAGTGGTCAACCAATTGATAATAAGTTTTTTACATTCCGCTCTGCGCAGGGGGTGAATGCTAAGAATGTTGTTAATTTTATTATATAACTAGAAATAGAGACGAAATATGGGCCATATATTCCTGGTAACACATTAGCGATACAGCTCTTATAAATATCAACTCCCGTTTGCACTGAAATATAGACAGGCCAACTACTGACCTGTGTGTACGTCTCCGTATATTCCAAAAAATATTCTATATTTATTGTAATAAAGATAACATCTCTAACAATGCCGTGCTGTTCTATTCGGTGGTGTGGGAAAAACAGCAAAACGTCTAATTACAAAACAAACGGAATCACATTTCAATATTAAATATGTAATTTTGCAATTTTCGTCCATTATAGCAAAGCTCAAGTTAACTGGTCGATTTGAAGTGAAACAGTTGACAACACCCATTGACGTCACCCGTCAATTGTTTCGAACTCGGGCTAGCCAATCGGAGCGCAGTTGTCACAGTAATGATATGGCAGAATAGTTTTCAAACAAATTAAATGACATTTCATCTCTATTTCTGCTTATATACTCGATGATTTGAGGATATACTCTGATTGCTGTACGGTGTCAAAACACGATTCCAACAAATTTTCACAATAGCTAAAAAAAAACACAAACTCACCTCGAAATTTTACAAGAAAACCGCTGCATTCAATAAATACTTTACATATACCAACGATTTTTTTTATATCAACTGAAGTAAATAGAACACGTACAGTATGCGATATTCATTTTTCAAATGGCTTTAATTTTATTTGTAAAAAAATAAATTCTGAAATAACGCCGCTCGACTCAAGCAAAATGAACCGTATTAGTACTGGAAAAAGTTGAATTCGAGCTGAGGTAGTCAACTCCTATGTCGCGCTTATGTGTCAAGATAGACATTCAGAGTTGCAGACGCGCTACTAAATGGCGCCGTGTGTAACCGCTCTAAGATTTAAATTCAACCCATGTTGCTTGCGATATGAACGATCCAAACCTTTCGATGTGTTCTAGACTGTACAGAATCTTCTAGACGATTTTAACATTTATTTTATTACGGTAACGAGTGAGTACACATCGTCCCCTTTATGGTGACTGTTCACAACTACGAAGGACAGATAAAGTTATTTACATACAGAATAAATTTACAGTCAGAATTTCCGTTTCCATTTTATAATGTCAATAAGTCATTTTCGTTTGATACGAAGCTATTTTTTTCGGGTTTAGACTTAGGTCTGCTATATTTGTCTTTTCAAACAAACCAACGTTTTGGGCGCTTTACAGGTTCCAAAGTCACGGACTGAGGTACTTGATGAGATCAGTTACTCTCGTCAGCGCAATGAAATTCGTGTCGCATAAACGCGCCCTTAAACAAGTTATTGCCTAATAGAAATAATGTAGTTACTTACATTGTCCGAATTATTAAATGATGAATCCCTAAATTCATTGTCAAATTTTTGACATTTGTATATTTATTTTGACGTCATTCATATTAAATGATTATCACTAATATCAGGTTTCTTACCACGGTATGACTTCTTTTTATTTTCCCGACATTTCGAAACGGTTGCACGCTCCATGGTCACGGGTTGACTGGACGGCGGCAGATGACAGCTTTAAGAGCAGACATATCTGTCTACCCTTTTGCGCTGTCGACGACTGACTACCTTCATCGCGATTTGTTGTGGCGTTACCACTGTCACTCACTTTTTTCACACAAACCTGATATTACTGATAATCATTTAGTGATTAACCACGAAAGTCTTACAAAAATATGTCATTCATATTATTATTATTATCTTGACATCTAGTTACATTTTACAATTATTAATTACATTATAATTGACGTTTGAATTACTGACTGACTTTAAACACTCAGTGTCTGACTGACATGTGATACTTTAAAGAAAATTTAGTCTGTCAAAGTGCATGTAAGTGAATGTATAATCTAACTTCAATATTTGTATGCCTAATGGTTGTGAAACTATACTTATTTTGTGCAAGTCAGCTTCTATATCTAGCTGTTTTTTTACATATAACTGAAATATGTATTCACTTTTAGCAGAATACCGTATTTTGTACGTTTGTACAAAATCCTTCCATTGACTCTAACGACACACAACTGAGATGATTTAGAATTAGCAGTATTAGGGGCCCAAACTACCCTATTCTATACGTGTATATAAATATACGCGATTTAAATCCGAAAAAATTGTTTCATTTCCTATGTGTAAGCAAATTTTTTCCGTCAGGCGGAGAATCTGTTGTTGGATGCAAACATGAACATCAAGATTGCTGATTTCGGCTTCAGCAATTACTACGCGACGGGAGAACTGCTGGCGACGTGGTGTGGCTCTCCTCCTTATGCTGCTCCGGAAGTCTTTGAAGGCAAGCGGTATACGGGACCTGAAATTGATATATGGGTAAGTCGAAAATATAATCTGTAGGTGAGAGGTAAAGGACCTTCTGTTTATATTTCGGAATTCAAATCTTTTTACAAACATACCTGTATATTAATTGCATTGAAGCGAACGCACGATTGCATCGATGCAATCGCCTATAAGACCCATGTGTAGCAATGCAATCGCGCGTTTATATCGACAGGGTCGTGCGCTTGCATGGAGTTTGCAACGCTGCTAAAGTCGCCATGTGTAACAGCTCTTAGTTTAAAACTTACATCAAAAGTATTTTAATGGAAAAGTGATATTAGAAAATTGACGAGCATGTATTAGATAAAGATGTATGGAAAGACAAGAAGAGTCTAGATTCCACACAATTATGATTCAAATTGTATTTCATAACATTTAAGTTTATTTGAAAAGAGTAATCACTAGAGTTTCTTGCCCGTTCTTACCAGGGAAGTCAGCGTAGCATTAAAAAATGTTACCTATGGAATAATATTATTTAACTTTGGCATTGCTTTAGAATGCAAAAATCACGCAACGGTAAAAAACATTCTATTCACAGTTCCATCGTCATTTGTTTTTTATTTAACATATTTATACGACCTTAAGATTGCATTTAAATGCCTAATTACGAACTTCATTCTCTTTAAAACGCTCTGTAGTAAAAAATATTAATTAAGCACTTAAGGTTATTTGCCTCTCACCTACAGAGATGTTTATTTCATTTAAGAACTTTAGGGAGTTTCCATAAAAAATTTCCTATCGCAGGGACAATAGCTTCCACTTGTCCAATTGATATAATGCAAAGGAACTGAAAGTTCTTATTTTATATTGGAACGTGTGCCTTTAACAATTTGAAATAGTTATTTTCCACAACGACGTCATATCTAGAGGTAACATAAAACTGCGTGAATAGAAAAATCAATCATTGAGAGAAGCCATGTCAGAAATATTTTTACGGTTCGTATTATTCTGGTTTATTACGGCAAAATTCTGCTTTGAAAAGACACAAAAGGGTTATTTGTAAACACGTTTGCCATAAAATTACCAACCTTAAAACAGATTCTTTTCAATGGTGTACATTTTTAGTGCTTGTATAAGAACGTGGAAAATGATGTACCTACATAAATATTTTCGATGAACAAAATAGTGAACCCTGTAATAGAGAATGAGGGTATCAATAACATAAAATCTATTTAATTAAATTGAATCAAGTTATAAAATTCAATTAAAACAAAAATATCATAAAGTCTAAAACAAAATTAAAAGTCAGAATCAAAAATTTTAAAGACGGGATTACATTAAAATGTCGATAACTATCTGTTGTTATTAGTTGAACTAATAAGTAAATAAATAACATAATACACGTACGTAAATTGTATCTGCTATGCGACTCAAACGATGACCCATCTTTACATCGTGTCCTGCGTCCCCTAACACCTGCACGCTTGAGGATTTAATGGCGGCTACTAATGGCGCGGTCGGCGCGGCTGGCTGGACCACAACAGTATAGTGTATGCAATTAATAGAATCAGGCGTTACTTTGCGGAGGCGTTACTCGGCCGGGCGTCGAATAACCAACAACCCTGAGGATGCCTCGTAGAGAGGCAAAACACAGACCTGTGACACACGCGTCTCACGTCTATGACTGTAGCCGCGCTCTCGTGCTACTTATTTTATTAATTTTATGCGGTGGAAGTATGGGAAAATTAACTTCTTTCGTGATATATAATAGATATAACTGCCTCCGTGGCCGAACGGTTACCGCGCCGGACTGCCACGCAGAAATATTTGTATTGCCTACATTTATTTCTCTCGTGAGTTTGGGTGTAATTTGTGGTTTTCTATGTGTGTGTCCATGGCACCCGCGACACAGAGTTTCCCTAGTGCGGGGCTATGTTAAGTGTGTGTGTTATTATTATTATATCTACATGAAAAAATATTCAACACACGCGCAGCCTATTTTGCACGATTTAATCTTCTCTGGGTTCGCGGAGTAGCAAATTAATTTGCTTCCATTTTTATAGTGTATGCAATAGATGCGATAGAAGAAGATACACGTATGTATTGACACGAAACCTGACATGGTAACTCCAGACATTCTGCCGTCCACTAACTAAAAGGCGGCTAAGTGACAAAAGTTCAAATATCCGTTTTAAATATCAAAAGATAGAGCACAAAATTATCTTTTAAAAACAGTTAAAATTAGCTAACGTGTTCGCTTACCCTAACGATGCGTAGCTGAAATATTAAACAATTTCAATAAATAAAACTCTGTTATGGTTTCTTAAAATATCTCAAAAAGAATTTTGTCACTTAGCCACATTGTAGTTAGCGGAAGGCAGCATTGTCCTGTCATAGAGCGTCGTTCATAAATATCTCGAAAGAGTTCAGTTTAAAACTTCCCGGAGTTGTTTTTTATAACGCTTTATGTTAACGTTTTGACCTTTTCAGAGTCTCGGTGTGGTGCTGTACGTGCTGGTGTGCGGAGCATTGCCTTTCGATGGCTCCACGTTGCAGTCGCTAAGAGACAGGGTGCTCTCTGGAAGATTCAGGATACCGTACTTCATGAGCGAAGGTAGGATTTCGGATTATAGTTTCACTGAACATTCATTGGTTATATTTTATAATTTTTCTCATGCGGCAATGAATTGCAAGTGTATTAAAGGTGACTTTAGATCGCGACCATCAGCACAGGAGCGATGATAGAACAGAAAATATTTCTTTCGAATTAAAAAACATCCACTAAAAATACCTCTTTTTACGTCAACTATAGCATTGAATGACGTAACCGGATATTCTATGTTCCGGACACCGGAGATGTTTCGTTTTACGACAATGCCCCGTACTGTCTAAATTGATACCTCACGAGCTCTACGTAGCAATCCACTGAGGTATCAATTTATAGTAGACAGCTGCGTACAGCGATACAAGTTTTACATTAGGTACGTCTTCGGAAATGTGCGATATTATGACAAATATACATTGTTTGTGTAATACCGTAGAATAAGTATATCGACTCTACTCTTTCCCTATTTTACTTGCAGGGGTAATTGGTAAAAAACGCTGAAACATTTTCAGATCCCTTACTTGAAAAATGATAGGTCCTCCATTTAAATTTTCTCTCCTATCACAACTTCATTAAGATTTATTTTTGTGGGAAAAGGTAGCGTATGTCCTTCTCCAACTTCCCAGCTATCTCTAGATTAAAATACGTCAAATTTCCATCAGTGGTTTAGGCGAGAAAACAACAACTTCAATCTTTAAACAAGAACATTCACAGCAACTACATGTTCCAAAGAAAATACTATCAATAATGATAGTCTTTTGTTTTAGTTTTGAATTTTGTCAAAGAGTATCAGTACCGTAGTACCGTGGACAGACGTGACAGTCTATACCTATTGGGAATGAGCTAAGCAGGCGGATAATATTGAGTGTTTACCAATGATAATTACCCATGGTTAAGGAATTAACGTAAAGTCCCTGGCAAAGTTGCTATTAGTTGCTCAATACATTTCATTTTGCTTTGACCCATGGGCCTTCCGCTTACTATTTATAATTATTAAGTATATTACGGAAAAGAAAACCAAATTAAGTTAAACGAAAAAATTACAGTCGAGTTGTTGAAATTATTGATGTTATGTTATGTACTTTTGATTGCGCAAAGGCAAATATCTTTCGACCATGCAGCATCTTTTTATATTTTTTAAAATTAGGTAACCATTGTAATTTGTTTTATTCATATTATCCCTTCTTGTTATTGTGTAGTCAGAACACTCTTTTGCTTATTAATCTATGATATTGAAATGTGTCTACATCGCACATCAGTGAAACAGCGTGTACATTGACCGCCGCATCTAGTACGCTAGTACATATCTATGTACACACAAACATGTATATACATATACATGTATGATATCTATCATTGCGTGAAAACGTAACAGGTAGAGTTACTTAATAACCGACTTCAAAAAAAGGAGGAGGTTCTCAATTCGACTGTATGTTTTTTTCGTATGTATGTTACGCGATAACTTCGGTATTTGTGCACCGTTTTTCATGATTCTTTTTTTTGTTGGAAAGGGGGTACCTCCATAGTAGTCCCATTTCATTTTGAAGAAAATTATCCTAAATCTATTTATAAGGAGCAAATATTTTAATGGTTGATGTTGCTATTCTCTAATTCAATGCGTTTTTCTTTCTCAATATACTTTGAGTAGTGAGAACCGATTTTTATTATCTCCTGTGTCAAGTCCCGTATAGTGGCGAACTAGGGGATGAATCCGGGTTTGCGCACTTTCCGGTAACCGATTTAAAAAAAACTTGGCAAATAGATTTAACTCCACGTACTTTTGAAGTCGGTTTTTTTAGTACTCTGTACTGAGACTATGCATTTTATAATACCAGTTTTAATATACGTAGTTTTCTGTTGTTGACGTTTGTTTGTGAAATGACATTGACAGCTCATTTCGATTGCGTGTGACAAAACTCACAATAAAGATTCTCGTAAAGTTACAAAAATAGCACTCTATTAATAACACCTCAAAAACTGTGGTGTCTGCGTTTGTATTATAATTAACATAAAGCTAAGTATTAATTACCATCTGGGACAATCAAGGGCTTGCCAGCACCATAACCAGTATTCTGGACAACCATGTATTCTAGCTCTAGTATGAAAGCTCTTGGAAATAATTAGACTCGTACTTAGGATGGCACCACATTTGCCGACGCGATTTCGAGTTGAGCCGATTAGAAAAAGTTTATGTTATGTCCATCTAATAAAGTTTAGCTTTTGATTCGCGCGACGCGAAACGCACGGGTCTTTTAGCTCTTATTACATGAGACGAACATATCATAACAGTTACAGTGCCACTCAGAGCTTTAAATCGCAAAGATCTGAGGTGCACTTCCTCTGCGCCTCTCACCCTGAGACATTAGTTGAAAAGTCAATCAAAGTCAAGTCAAAACAGGAACTCAGTAATGCTCACATTACTGCGTGGCAGCTACAAAAACTACATGGGCCTAAAGCTTTTTCTGACCTACGTAATGCGATACCGGATCGGTAAGTGTGGTCACTCCCTAAGATCAAACCAAAATGAGCCGAACCAAGAGAAAGTACCTGGAATCATCCGTCATTTTACGTAATGGTTAGAGAAAGCAGGAAATCCCCCATCCAAAGTCACGTCATGCGATCACAGACATACGGTGTATACTTACACAACGGTGTAACCAATGTTTATGTTTGAAACCTTTGATATCAAGTGACGGACGAACAAACCGGCCTCCTGCTGGTAAGCGACACGGTAACCAGTTGCAGTGCCAACTCAGAATTCCTTGCCAGCAGACATATTCCTGAACGTTATAACTTGGGCCTTTTCAAGGCGAGAGTGAATAGACATCATTTAGGTGTGTATGCTCCGTCGTCGACCTCATCGTCACTTTTCATCGGATGAGTTGGAGGTCAAATACGCACTTGTTATATCATGAAAAAAAAAAACTTTAAATCGAAATGATCTGAGAGACTTTGCTACTACGCTGCTATTGCGCCCGTCAACCTAAGACATATTCTTCTACTGCGAAAGGGTAACGAACGGGAAATACATACCTGAGAGGAGCAGAGTAAAATAGTTCTGTCCTTCCACTAGGAAAGAGTTTCACTGAAAAGAGGTATTTGCTTTCCATTGCCAGCGGGCTAAGCGGAGTGAGCTAGATGGGAAATGAGATGAGTCAGATGAACGAGTCGTTTGCCGTCCGTAGCGAGCGGGCTTAAGTGTGAGCTAGGTGAAAAGTAAAATATCAGTTTCAGTTTTTGTTTTGTGTAAAAAAAAATCACTTTCAATTTTTTAAGACATAGTAAACGCTAGGTTTTTTATTTCATTTTCTACATCCTAATTAAACCTCTAAATTCATCTCTGAATAAATTAGGGGGAATAATTTATTATTATATGAATAATAATGGTATAACAATAAAGGGTGGCAGTGTTAAAATCACAAATTGCTTTCCTACAGAGCACGTTAAGTCCCTTTACCTATTCTTAATAACACTTCTGCTTAAAAATATTAGTGTTTCTACATCGAATAAATTAAAAGGGCAGTCAAAGGTTGTGTACTCCAGAAACATTGCCAATAGGATATAAAATCTTTCCACTGGAATGAGCTTATCTTACTAAATAAGGCGTTTTAAATTAAAATTATGAGTGAATAATATTTTGTTTGTACATGCACAATTTAAGAACAATACTAAACATCTTCCATTCTTTTTTAGATATTTCCACGTTTACATTATTCTTTAAATCTTTTTTGTTATGGTATTGCCGTTGTTTACATTTTGGACTTCGATTTCATCTCTTTCACGCGCATTTCAAATAGTGCTGAGGCGTTTGCGATTTTATTGTGGGTCCAATTGTCGACGACGGTTTTTCTTTTGCAACAAAACAAGCAAATATGCAATAAGCAACAGTAATTCGTCGTCCATCTTTTCTTTCTGCTCCGTATGAACAACTGAGTTCAGAAAAAGTCTGGCGAGCGGATCGGACGTGTATTGAGTGAATACGATCAGATAATCGGAGACTATTAGACTCGAAATCTGAAGTGTATTCCCAGGCTAATTGCTTGGTGGCAGAAATAGGCATGGTGGCAGTACTTTCCTGGACGAACTCTTTCACAAGGAGTTCTGCTGCTGCTTAAATCTTATATCACATACAGTACAACGTATGAATAAAATATGACTTATATGTAGGCAGCAAGTCACGTGCGTGTTTTATACCATCACGGTAATGCGATTTGAATAACGTGGGTGTTCTATTGTTCACAGCTATATTCTCTAACAAGCTTTAAATTTGTAAGTTTGCGTAGTAAAAGTTATTGGGTTTCATGTGCTGTATTGGCCTTTTTTGGGTTTGTAAAATGGTACAAAATTCGGTACCTATACTAAAAATAATCTAGGATGATCTCTGTAACAGTTAATAAAAATCTATACAATATAACCTTGTAACGACGTGCACTAATTTACGTATTTGATAAACAATTTTTGAAAGCCTCGCTTTTAAATGAATAGCTTCTGTTTAAGTAAATATATTAAATTAAAAGTAAAAATAAATGTTCTTTTTTCAAAAATTCATTAATATTTACGATAAAGTGCAAAGGTTACTTCATTACACAGCATTTGCTAGAGATCAGTTATATCAATAAAGTTTTCGATAATTTAGTGAATAACTGAATAGTGCGGGTATTCATTGTTAAAGTATAAATTTTAATCATAGGCAATGAATTAACACGTCAATGGTATTACTTTTTTCAAACCTGTATAAGTAAACTTTCTGAAATATCTATTGAAATTGCATTTGAAATTTGTATGTCTATGCCTTCAATATAATTGAAAACACTTCACGTATACGTACATTATACATCGTTGAGAATAAATACGTCAGAAAAATAAAACTGTAAGGGAGAACTTTTGCTTCAAAAATCATATATACTGAATATCTATCGACTCGACCTCATCTCTATGACAAACGTCAAATGAAGTCTCACAGGGATCACCCTAGTTTGTGTCTAATGTAGCGCCAACGATAAATACAACGAGAACTATTCAGTTTTTATGTGCCAGAGTACCTCGCCAATTACCTACTCTTTAACTAAGAAATACCGTTTACTATATGTACTAGAGCAGCGAAAATAATTCCACATTATTACCAGAACTTTCACACAGGAAATAATTTAGAAAAGCTCGAATCCAGGATCTTCTCATGTAGTTCCGAAAGTGCTAACCGCTGGCCAACCGAGGTCGTCAATGCTACGTATGCAATTGCAAAAGGCACCAACAAAATAACAATCTGAACTGTTTTTAGTTCAATAGGTACATGAAGCCAAACAACTTTTACTCCATGCATATAGTTCTATGCATTTTGGTTATTAATTACCCTTTAGTGTACGACGTTTTGATTTATGCGAAGATTATTGAAAACAATTCAAAATAAGAAATACAGTGATATGGACATCCTTTTTTTAAGATATCAAGTGACGCAATGACGCGCCTGGTGGTGAACGACACGCGTGTCCATAGTAGTTATAGTGCCATCAAGAGCTTTAGATCATAAAGATCTGAGGGAGACTTCCACTACGCCCGTCACCCAGAGACATAATTTGACAAATCCCATGCGTCTGTAATTTCACCAAATGTGGCTATATGTATGCATATTACCAAATGTGCTAATAACCCGTGTATCCGGTTTCGTTTGAGGTATAGGTATTTGAGGCCCGGAACCCAAATAGATTTATTTTTAATGCCCAATCATTCTGTCATCATCGTTTACAAATTAAGCTTTGAAGTATGGAAATAAAGCCTCGATGCTTCCTCTTCCGATCGTCGGCAAAATCTTGACATTAAAACTATTTTCATTTTATAATTGATTCTTGTTACTATAAATGGAATTAATTTCCTAAATTATTTGCGTATTATACATACGGCAGTTTTCGATAAATCAATACTAATTAAATTTTAAAGTTGGGACTTAATCGTGTACAATGTACGACAATTCGCGTAATTAAACGGGTCACTATGTTTTTTTGTCATCGAAAGAAAAAGTTAAATGCACCACAGTTAGGTACATCGTCAAGTTCGAATTTCAAAAACCTTTTCCACACTAGAGTGGAAAAAACACTTTTGCGCGCAGATTTTTAATGAGAAAGAAACCCTTTCCGAGCTAGTGAGGTGAAAACATTTATTTACCTCGATGTTTCGGACGTGTTGCAACGTCCATGTGGATCTATTCTTTCTCTAATTACAGTCGACTAAGTAATATTCGACCAAATCAAAAATTTAATTTTAATTATATGTCGCGATTCGGACTTACTTCCTACATGGGTTAGGATAAAACTGCATAACAATATACCGTTTTCTGCTAATATTCTATAGGCTGCGAGTGTCTATCTATTAAAACAACTCATTAGGATCAATTTCACGGACTCCCGTTCTTCGTCCGGCATCCGTCCGAAACAATTTATCATCAAGCAATTGTCGGTGGAGCATCTTTCAATCATCTCTCTTATAAGCCAGCTCCTTGACCGGACACCGCTCTTTTCTTTATTTCGTCTATGTAATGCATAAATCCCTTCGACACTATGGACGTTGTAACGCATCCGAAACGTCGAGGTAAATAAAATATGTTTATACACGATTAAGTCACGATTTTAAAATCAGATAATGTGCGAAAATCGCTCTAGTTTAAATTAATGTATAGATCGATACAAAATCTGTGGATATGTGTAAAATTTGTAGACTTTTATGATATCAACTGTTGCTTCTTTAGGTATTATATAATCACAACTGTAAAGGCCAGCTCTATATCAGTCCCGTTGCGTATTATCAATGCTCGTATTACGACATGGTTTCATAATCTGTCCAGTCCCAACAATAACGCCTTTGGTTTTATTACGCAATAGTAATGTGAAAGAGTTTTGCAAATTTTATTTTTTATTGTTCTTTCCTAGTTCTTTTTTATCACTTTTGTATAACTGTGTATGTAGTTATAGTCAAATAAGAAACTTTAAGTATATACATGTGTGTCGACTTTTGTACACGTAATTTTTTTTTTTAAATTAATTATTATTTATTGCACAGGAAAAAGCATATAATAAAAGGAAAAGACTAACAAAAGGTACAGCTTATTTCTATAAGAAATTTCTTTTATGCAGACCTAAATACAGGACAAAATAACTACACAAAAAACAAAATTATGTAATACAATATTAATAACATTACACTATTATAAACTAGATAATTACTTAGATACATACATATTTCAAAATATAATACCTATAAAATAGTTGGTACAGTAGATAGGAAAGTGGGTGAAATCTAATGAACCGGATTGATCGCCTAATTGGCCACCCTTAGTGGAAGGATATTTTCTTCAAATTGGAATGGAACTACTATTTTGAATCATCGAAATCGGTTTACAAATATGAGATTAATCGCTTACATACACACACAAAAATACATCGAATTGAGGACTTCCGTTTCGTTTGTATAGGTAGGTACACACACAATCAAAATAGATAGTATTAACGAAGCAGACCATTTATATGGAAGTGAGCGTGGGCTGGTTCAGCTGACAACAGCATTACGAGAGTTTGAAAGAAACTTTAGCCATTACTTTTACGAGAAAATTCTTCTAAGATTAGTGAAGTGTCTTTGAGTACACTGTAATGGACCTTACCTACTCATAATTAGAACTTATTTAATTAAGTTAATTTATTGCTTTTAATGTGGCAAATATTATACTTAATGGTAATGTTTACATTATGCTGTTTCACGCATTTAATCGTATCAGACATGCAACATATAAAGGAAGAGTACATGCAACAGGCTGCGTAATACCTAATAAAAACATATCAATCATAAAGCTGTGTCTAATTATAACGCACACGCTAATAGCCCCAGACTAGGGAAACCCTGTGCCATGGACACGCACGTAGACAACCACAAATTAGTGGCAGATATGGCAGTGGCAGTGTGACTAGAATACTTAATTATAAACAATATTACATCTGTACTGTTCAGCAATAGACAGCAATTGATAGAGGTATAATTATTATTGATTATACCTTCAACAAAGATCGAACAAATACAAAGAAAAATTCCTTCGACCCGACTGGACCAATGTTTATTGCCTCACCGTGGCTACCATTGTTACCAGCTAAAATATCCCCCACACTAGCGTCTTTCGAGTGTCATCGTCTTGCCAACGCACGTACAGCGTCGACACGATCGACGTCCGCGCGGTGTAGTATCTCTAACTAATGGACGCAACGCCAACGTCGGGTATACGCCGCGCTTGCGATGCGGTCGCGCGGACGTCTCGTATCGACGCTGAGCGCGGGTTGGCAAGACGATGACGCTCGAAAAACTCTGGTATGAGGGTCTCTTAGTTACAGATCACGATGAAGCAACAGTCAGGTCAGACAACAGTCGCATCTTAGGAATTTTTCTTTATGTTTGTTCCATCTTTATAAATAATAATAAGTAAAAAGTAGTGCAGTATTTTCATAATATATTAATATGAATATCAGGATAGTAAAAACACCATCAAATTAAATAAAATAAATGACGAAGGTATATTTATTGCGTACCTACTTTTTTAAAACACACATCTCTACAAATCGCTTATATTTAGTTAACAAGTCCCGCGTGAAATGATTGCGGCAGGCAGTCAATTTTGCCAGCATCTGAAGCATGCAGATAGCGTTCGGTATATTGCAACTTATTACTTGAATATACGATAAGTACTTATGTATGGTAAAACGGATAATTTTATAGCGTGGAGATACTTTTATCATCTTCGTATATACGTACGTTATTAAGTCAACAAATGCAATGTACCACTTCTCGTTGGTACATGATTAAGGCTCGTATTCCAGAACTTTACTCAATGCTCAAGTCAGAACTTGAGTATGGTTTAAAGCACTCGAAATGATACTCAAGTCCCTGCCATTAGGGTCGTATTTCCAGTGCTTGAAATCATACTCAAGTCTGCTCAAATCCTGACTTGAGCATTGAATACAGTTCTGGAATACGACCCTAAGTCACACAAAGAAGGTGCCACGAAGGAGCATGTACGGATCGAAAGGTATGTTATTTTTATATAACGAAATTACCAGCCTGCTTAAATTAAAGGGTTAAGGTCTTCAAATCGTAATAATACCCTTTAAGTTTAACAAAATAACTTTTATCACATGAAAGTGATAAAAATAATACGACACTAATGTTCACTTTTTAAACTTAAGTACGTCTTAAACCAATGCTTAACTTTATAAGACACTCTAAACACAACGTATTAAGAGTGTCTTTTGCATAGCAGGCATTGGTTTAAGACGTACTTAACTTTAGTGCAAGTAGACATAAATGAAGCAAATTGTGCATATTTCGCTCTGTTAGTACAATAGTGTGTTAACTCAAAAAGTGTATTTTTTGTCAGAATCAATGAAAAACGAATTATTTCTCGTGAAAGATTTTTAAAATTCGTGTATGGCTGAATGTTTATTATAGATTGATTTGAGAGGCTTAAACAATTTCCTACTTGCCAAATATACTTAAAAACAAAAGGGAAAAATAGTTTTATATTTTTGAGTAATTACTGTTTTGTCTAGAACTAGCTTACAAAAAGTTAAGTAGATATCTTTTAATAGTTTTTCACAATACCCAAACGACGGTTGTAGTCACGTGTCACTAAATTCAAGTACTTGGGTCACTGGGTAACGGACGACCTGAGTGACGATTTAGATATCGAGAGGGAGCGTAGGTCGTTGTCTGTCGCGCGCTGCTCTGAGCAGGTAAAGATTACACTTTTTAAAGCGTACTGCCAGTCCTTTTATGCGTGCAGCCTGTGGACTAGGTTTACGCAGAGAGCAAACAACGGCCTACGCGTTCAATATAATAACGCGTTCCGGGTGTTGATGGGCCACATTTTTGTAGTGCCTCTGGTATGTTCGTGGAGGCGCGGACTGACAGCTTCGCGGCGATAATGCGCAAGAAGTGTGCCTCACTGATACGTCGCTTGCGTGGCAGCCCCAACCGTATCCTGGGCGTGTTCTCGAAGCGCGAGAATTCTCCTATGCTCGCTCCTAATGGTCGCGATTGCACGTTGTCATGTAATACTAACATTAGTTATAAGATCACCTGTATACTAACCGTTTATGGACAAAAAAAAATCTGAAGTAAATTATTATTATTATAGCAATAGTATGATTTTGAATTTCACATATTTTGAGTTATACACAAATGTCAGAGTAGTCGACTTGTGAACCGCCATCTTTGCTAAAAATTCGCACATTGTATAGTACATTTTCTTATTCTATAAGTTGTTTACTTTTTTCCGACTCTGTTAAAAAAGTGATAATAAATCAAATCGTCACAAATTATTCGAAAAGACTTTTGCAAGCGCGATTGAGTTCGGCACTTTCAGTTTAAAAGACGCACTTAAGTAAATTTGCAAAGTTTAAAAGGGTATGATGTCAAGACTTAACATGGCGAATCAGATTTGAGCAAGCATTTATGACGAACTCAATAAATTGTGCGCCATGACGCCATTCGCCACCTACGTCGCCGCCGCCGCCGCTGTCTAATTTTAATTACGTCCACAAGAGCGATTTAACGATTTTCTGTCCCGAAATGTCACAGAATCACTTTTGATTACATTGAAAAGTTTGATTGCGTTTTAGTTTTTGACAAGTTCATGAAAATTACTACTGTAATCATCTTTTCTTAACTTTAAAAAAAGGAGGGTTTCAAATTGACTGAATATTTTTGTGTATGTTTATACGACTATTCCGACCTTTGTGAACCGCTTTCGACGATTCTTTTTTTATTAGAAAGGGTTACTTCAGTAGTGGTCTCATTCAATTTGAAGAATATATTCCACCTTTAAGGGTGGCAAATTAGTGGATGAATGGTTTATTCGATTTCACCCACTTCCCGTTAACCAATTTCAATAAAACTTGAGCCGACTTCAACCTTTTTTTATAAAAAAGTTATTATGATACTAAGTGAAGGGATGAACAAGTTGTGCGCCTGGTAAGATCTGAAAGGTTCTGCCACTGCGCCCGTCACCCTGAGACATAAGTTGACGAATAATATGTACGTGCAATTGCACTAGCACCCTTATCCTTCAAAACTGGAACGTAGTTCTGTTTACATTACTGCTTGGCGGCAGAAATAGATAAGGTCGCAGTACTTCCCTGGACGACTACATCTGCCTATGTGGCTATATATTACACATGGGAAGACGTTGCAGCCCATTCTAATATTATTTATACAAGAACCAAATATACAAGTTAAACAATCCTTTAACTTACCAATGTTTTCATGCCCTTTGCTTCGAATTTCCGCATAAATCATAAAGAAGAAGTTCCTGTGTCAAGAGTTACTTTTTCGCGTGAACAAACATTGGAAGAGCTCGACGTACTCACGAATTCGAACTTCAGAGCCGTTAACTCCGACTTCTCACTGAAATAACATACCGAAACAGATTTCCTGCTAAAGGAATTCTCCAGTGAAAACAACATTCCTGTTTCAAATCGTGTAAACGCAACGTAGCGTTTGAATTATTGCATCTGACCATTGGCACGATAAAATTAGTGTGCGTACAACAGGGAGAACTATAAATAAGACTTTGAAAAGGGGAAGTAAGTAACACTATTAGAGCGGTTACACGCGGTGACTTTTGGCAGTAATACTAACGCGTGTTTGATTGAATAGCGACACTAGCGATTTATAGACGGTTGCGTCGATGCAAAGGCGCGACTGGATCGATGCAGCCGCTTATGTTGGATAATTTAAAAACGTGCATCGCGATTGTATCGCTGCTTAAATCGCTCGTTGTGTAAGGGCGCGTTCAAATTAACCTCTGTTAGCCGCGCTGCAGCAGCGCTGGACGCGCGACTGTCGCTTTTCATACAATTTGAACGCGCCCTTAGTGTTGTGTAAGTGCAATCAATTTATAGACTGAACCGCTGCAGACGCGCTGCTGAAAGTCGCAGTGTGTAACTGCTCTTACTGTCATAGTGATTTCGGGGTTTCGTCGGTGTTTTGTAGAAAAGGCCATTTTGAAAAGTTTCAGGGGAGAATGTTTTTAGTTTTTTAAGGTTGCTTTAAAATATTTACGTTCTGTTTTAAATACAATTTTAAAACTTAAAATTAATTAAAACCATTACACCATTTATCATTACAAATTGAATTAAATTGATTTTAGAACAGGGCGTAAATATTTTAAAATAATTGTTAAAGTCTAAAACATTTTTCGAAATGTTCTTTTAAATAGATACTTTGCTACGTAGTTGTAAGTAATTATAACTTCAAAAAAATTACAGCTTTATTTATGAGTATAAAGTTGATTAAATTTAATTACAATTCTTAACGCCTCAACAAATTCAGCACCCAATTTAGTTAAGTCCAAAACAACAGAACGCCACTTTTCAAAGTTAACTTCAGTTCATATTTAGTTAAAGACAAAGTAAGGTATGTGCCATGAAATATGTTTATGTGATTACAACCAGATTGTTTGAGGGCACGGGTGTCCTACAGGGAGAGAGTTTTGGGCCGCAATTTTCAACATTTGACGAACACAGAGTTAGGACTGTTTAATCTGATACATGTATAAATTACGACAAAAGGTAATAAGTTATCACTAGCCTGAAAACTATAGGTAAAAGAGGTATGATAACAAAGTACGAAATCGATAAGACCGTCCGGCATTTGCGTCATCAAGTGTTCAATCATGCATCCCGAGTGGTTGAAGCTGATCATAGAAATAGAATAGATTGGAATTGAAGTAGAACTGATTAGTTACTACGTACCATGCTGGTACACCTCGAATTATATGGGTATGCGGTTTTAATTTAACAAGACTAAAAATTGTGTAGTTCGTAGAACTGGCAACTGATAGCCGTCTGTTTCATGGTCACAAGTAGGATGTAGTCAAAGGTGTCATAAGTGACTTAGGAATAAATCTGAATAATGAAATAATGTTCTTTAAGAGCCCATCATTATAGACTATACAGCCGTTTTTTGTGATTTTAAGCAACGGGACCAATAAAGTCGTGGTCATGCTGGTAAGCGGCACGCCTATCCACAACAATTGTAAGCCATTCAAAGCTCATATCATAAAGATCTAAAGGGCACTACCGATGTATGTATAACGATGTCTCTCTGAGACAAATTTGATAAGTTCCACGTGCCTGAAAGTAGTTTCACCAGTACCTTTATCCTTCAAAACCGGATTGTAGTAGTGCTCTCATTACTGCTTGGCGGCAGAAATAGGTAGTACTTTCCTGCAGCTTGATTTTGATTGTCTCTCCCGATTGGAAACTGCGTCTTTTCCGGGTCGAGGCGCATAATTGCGATTCACAACTGGCCGATCGGAAACTTTTGACATTTCTAATCGGAACAATAGCTGATTTAACTCACAAATTAGAAAGATATAGTAGGAATCAGGTTCATCTTCTCGCTCAGAAACCAATCTGATTTCGAGACTACCAATGGGATCGATTCCTATTTGAATCAAAATCAGGACGCCCGACGAAGTCTTTCACAAGAGGCTCTACTGTTGTTAAAGGACACAATTTAGATGGAACACTCGCATATTGTTTTTAATGTTGAGACGGATTTCTTATGATGATGTCCTTGTTTTCGTCTTAATCTTGAGACCAATCGAGCGCAAAATACGTGACGCCTTTGATCTATGATCAAATGAAATTATTATTGGTTTGATAAAATAATGACAGAATATGGAATAAAAAATTACGAGAAAATATTACAAGTAGACAGTTTTTGTTCCTTGTAATATTATTCAAATATTGACAATGAGCTAAAATTATTTTCTAAACTTTGGCAAATATAGAATAGAAAAATAGAATAGAAATCATTTACTACTACGCCAGAACACAAAAATATACAGTAAGAAAGACAAAAGTTAAATAATAAAATTAAATAATATTTAATTTAGTTATATTTAACTAAATTAAAACAAAAAATGAAATAAAAATAAAATCATACACAACAACAAAGCAAACGTTTACATATTTAACACAATTAGAGCGAATGTCATGTGTGCGGCTGTGGCGTATGTAAAAGAATCCCCTCAGTTATTGTCACCGCCCCGAGAAAAGGCTGTGACGCTGATTTTAAGTGGACCCTAAAACCAAGTGAGTACCGGACGTGTGTGTCGCGAATATACGAATGAACTTAAATATGCGTATGAATAGTTGGCATAGTATGATACAAATTAATTTATAAATTCCCGCTTTTTAATATGGGTAGATGGCCCTAATCCCAAACAAAATAAAAAAAAAGTATAGCCGGCAGTATCCTTAAAAGTCTATGAAATGAGCGCCATCTAGTTGATTTGTTTGTTATCACTAGCAATTAGAGTAGTTTTGATCAGTTATAGCATTATTAATTGATAACAAAAATAGCTATTCGGTACTCGTCGCGACAACTGGTATATGAATAAATACACTAGACAATTGATACGCGCTGTCTTGTTTCGCGATTAGCAGCTCTATTGAATTACTGGACCATGTCGTTACTAAGGAACAAAATTACACGTGCGTAATTCAGCCGCGGATTAGTCTTAATTATTTACGTTAGTAACGAGTTCTGTGTTCTGTGAAGCTGATCAAGCGGTAGTGCGATGGATTGCCTTTCATATGTCAGTAAATAACTGGCGCAGAACAAACTCTACGCAGAAGCAAGGAATTCCTTGTTTGCTTTCTATTGTATATTTTTGCGTCACGTCTCAGCGAGCGGCTATGTTTGACGGTTTAATATGTTTTTTTGTTACCGGTTATACTGCTATTTGTTGATAAGAAGTGTTAGCCTAGATGCTTAGTTTGCTTTCAACGAGAAGGATTCAAGTTCGATACACATGCCAGCCCAACAATATATCTTTATTTCATAGGTAATTGACTAAACTCTGCTCATTGCTAAGGTAGATTCCCCTGAAAAAAAATTAATAAGAAAGTCTAGGGGTTGCTCTTTGTAAATATTTTTTTTACACATTTAAATACACAATCTGAAAGAGATAAACGGGTGAAAACCCATAGATTTTTGTCATCCAAGCACCATTATACCAAAGGTGGGGTCGGGCTCGGCTTGCCGCGCTTGGTCAGAGTATAATACAGGTATGCTTATGCTCTTCAGTGACACAGCGGTTAGTACTAGAGACTAAAGACGTTCGATGAGGAGGTTTCGGGTTGGATATCCGATTTGGGCTATTTTAGGAAACGAACATTTTTAAGTTGGTTCTGGTCCGGGCGTTCTGGGTATTGCCTGGTTATATTCTGGTGCTCAATGCACAGGAAATTCCCTAGTTTGAGATTAGAATATTGGTGTGATTGTCTGTCATTGTTATTAAATATACCATTACTATAAAATAATTAATAATAAAATTAAAAGCAGTAGAGCTTTTTGTGAACGAGTTCGTCCAGCGTAGTACTGCCACCTTACCTATTTCTGCCGCCAAGTAGTAATGTCAGCATTACTGTGTTCCGGTTTTGAATGGTAAGGGTGCTGGTTAAGTTACAGGCACATAGGACTTTTCAACTTATGTCTCAGGGTGACGGGCGCAGTGGTAGTGCCCCTCAGATCTTTACAATTTAAAGCTCTGAGTGGCACTGTAACTGCACGACTTATTCGTCCCGTCAATTGATTTTATAAAAAAAAGTTTTGTTTCACTCTAGTTTTACACCTCGTAAATGGAAAATTTTCAATATGAATTGGGATCTTAATAAAAAGTATACATTGTCCCTTAAACGACTTTGTGAAGACGACTATCAAGAACAGCCAGTTTAATTTTATTCCACGTATTAATGTTATGTCTGTCACTATTTTTTATAGAACATACTATTTTTCATAACGTATATTGAGTTCTTACGTTTACGCGATTGACATTGGAAATGAAAACTTGTGTTTTGGATCTAAATCACGTATATTTGTTTTCTCAAACAAACCTACACCTTATATCCATGTATATAATACGAGCGAAAAAATGCGATGCCAAGCGAAGCGAACGCGCGGCTTTTTCGCTTTTATATTGCATGGACATGAAGCTTTTTCTGACCGACATAAGCCGATTCCGAGGTTAATAAGTGTGATGATTTCCTAAAATCCTTCTTTTTGGAAAGTAATATAATGAACATAACATCTCTAACGTCTAAATTTGGCTTTATGCAAATACGAAAACTGGTAGTGATAAATATTTACAAACGACAAAAGTAAATATAGTATTTGTGTATACATTGGCTTTGTACACCCATTTTAATGTTTACCATGGTCTAGTCTTGTCACTCAACAATACAAAAAGTAGATTCTATTAACTGAATAAGTATAGTCTGTGACGCCCACGAACGACGTCAGGGATAGTTTTTGTATAAGGCCTACAGTCAAATCGTTGATGATGAGATGGCGGCGCTGCGCCTCTCTTGGCTGCCCTGGGGCATTGTGGCTCACGGCAACCCTTTCCCTTTGAATAGCTAAGCTTATTCTTTGACGCATGTAGCTCCCAGCTTGCTGGCCAGGTTGCCTGCAATGAGCTATTCTGAAAACGAAGAATGTCGCTAGTCCCTACGGCAACCAACGAAGGCCGTCGCATTTATAAATGAATAGACAAATGATTCACGGGTAATGTTGGGTTTGCCAAACAAGGTATAAATAAAAACCGTTTTACAAAATAAATATTAATCTTTGATCAATCATGTATTGGCCGTGTTGATCTGCAATCTTTTGCGGGTAATTTCAGTATTCTCCTGTTTTTACTTATAAAATATAGCTCTGTAGAGTCGTTTGATGGTCTCTTCGTTATCAAGGACGAGTCCAGTCAAAGAATTTTGTGAAAACGGAAACAAGTAAAAGTCTGAAGAGGTTATGACGGACGAATTACGATGTATTAGCAAACACATCGCAACTTAAATGCATTACTTATTGACGGCTTTGTAATGGTGTCTGTGGTTTGGCATTATCACGTCACCAATTCCGGGTAACTTTTCATTATTTTATACAGAAAAATTTCCCGCCTGTTTTTAAAATGTGCGCCGAAATAGTATTTTTAAAATGACCATGGACAATAAAATAAAGTTATTTTTTGTATAAAGTACAGACTTTTTGCCCAATGTGTTATTATAAAATTTTGGCGAATTCTCCTGAGGATTATGTCGTTTCATGTGTACATAATAAATTTACGCGACTGTACTAATTCTAAATTAAACTTTACGATATCTTGATGGATTTTAAATTTTAAATTGAAAATTTTTTCTGACATACAAAAAAGAATCACATTAAAATGATTCACGCAGGTATAGTATTATAAACACTGTGCCGGACGGTGGCGTTGTATCATCTTGGCAAATACTAAATCAGTATTTATAAAAGATACATACAGCCACAGCCTTCAAACTTGTGAACAGACTTCTTTTTCGTCTTTAATTTTAAAGGGATTTTGTCATTTGAATAATGGTGTCAACTTTCACACTCTATGTCCAAACTGGTCTAACACCAGGCAAAAAATCTTAAGTGCACCGTGCCGACCGCGTCGGTCTTTTAATCCTAAGTTTCTAAAGCGAAAAGCCCTTTTAGCCGGGCGCAGGACATGATCAATTCTTGAAAAGAGGCTGACCACACTCAGAAACACAAATAGAACTCATAATGACATTGTTGGGCAATAGTTGTATATATTAGTTATTTTTAATAAGGCAGGTTACGCATAATGTCAATTATTTATTTACATTGCCATTTCAATGGGCTACAGACCTTTTCGAGACCTTCATTTATCATCATCATTAGCCTGTTCATAGACCTCCTCCAATGTGCGCTATTTTGTATAGTACTGAATTTGTCGCATTCATTTCTTGCCAGCAGCCTTTCGAGTTCTTGAGTGGTCTGTACTCAAGTACGTTTCCCCCAACGGTTCTTCGACAGATATGACCAGCTCAATTCAGCTTGCTTATTCTACGAGCTATGTATGATGATCTTGGATTTCCGTCAGATAACTTCAATACGAAATTATTGTTCAGAAAACTCTGGAGCGCAGCTCGTTTCGTAGCACGTTGAGCGACTAGTGGACTACCACTGTTGTCCGATAATAAAATTCTACACCTAAATATATTAATTACGCATAGTACGCCATATTTATGTCTTAATGTGTTGTAAATCTTCAACCTTATAGCGATGCCACATGGGCGCTGCCGATGTCGGTGCGTTGCGTTGTCGAAACGCTATGATTTCAACGCACCGAGCGTTGCGGTGTCACAACTAACAGCTGCTAACTTCCGCACCGCACCCCTCCTCGCTTCGTCTTCTGGCCCCTTGTGTGCGCCTACAGTACGTCTTCCAATCATTTATTTTATTTTTGACATAAGCATGCCTATGAAGGTCAATATTTTTTTTGATACACATACCATAGACAAAAAAATGCATATATATATATATAGTATAGGTTTTGGTACCTGTCTGACAAATTATAATTATAATTAAAATTATTTATAATAAATTCTTATGTATTTTTCTCCTCTATAACATTATTTATTAATCACATTGAACTTGAGTGAACTTGCGCACATTCACTATTATAACTTCTTCATAAATTAAGTGTATAATAATAAATCGAATCGTTAACACGTTAGGACATCACTAACTGATTATTAAAAGTCCAATAAATGGTTAGACCGAGTATAACTGTACTAATTTATAAGTAGTACAGACAGCACCACATCAAGTGACACATTGACGGATCTTGTTCCGTTGCACAGGAAGCGATATTCGAACAAAATTGTATAGCTTGACGAGCTGTTGACGTACAACGCAGCGTCACCACTCAGGCGTCGCAACGCAACGTGTGGCATCGCTCTTACTGCACGATTCATAAGTAGGTGAATCTGCTTTACGCGTAAACTGGCAATCAATGCTATAGATGAAAAGAAAACTGACATCAAAGTTAGCTTATCGGCTTTTTTCGTTTTCGGTGGGATCCCCTTATCAAACTCTTGACTTCTTAGTGACAATGGGACTGTTACGGACTGCTTTGTACATTTTATATTTTCTTTTCTGGTTGTCATGACGACGGTGATTTGTTGATTATAAATGTGCTGTGCCACGTGAAAAGTCGACTTTTGTTTACGGAAAATAATTAGAAATTTGTTATAGCCGAAACGAACCCGGAACAGCATCAGGAACCACCTCGAAAGTATACCCTTTGAAACAAAAGAAAAATTTTCAAAATCTGAGGGTTTCCTTCGATTTTCATGAGATTCTGACTTGGTGACAATGGGACCAACATGAGAGTGCATCCTTTCAAACAAAAGAAGAATTTTCAGAATCGGTCCACAATTGACGGATTATCTGAAAACATACATACAGCCGAACGAAAAACCTTCTCCTTTTTTTGAAGTCCGTTAATAAAAAGTATGACGGTAATTTTGCTGAGTGATGATTGTAACTAAAAAGGGCCACGTTTAAATCTTCATTATCCATAGTTTGGCATCTTATTTTATTCAAGACGTCATTACAAGTCTCAAAGGACGCTTGTACAAAAACGTAAACAGCGTCCGATGGCACCGTACTTACCAAAAGAATGCATTTGACAAGAAAAAGTATGCGTCTTTTTTTTGTTGAATGAATATAGCAAAATAATATTCCTCTGGAAATCTTAAATCATCTCAAACAAAAGCGGATTTACGCTTCGTTGCGCATTTGTTATGTTTTGGTCGGACAAAGAAAGTATTATTGTAGATGCCTATGTGACGTGTGTTGTACGTGATTTGCTCCATTATTCTTTAACAAAAAGTTGTCCAGAGTGCTGGTTTTGTACGTCAATCGTTACTTTTAAATAAGTGCGTCATCCGTGTACAGAAACTTTGTACATTCCATGAGTCATTGTACCTTTCGGAGCAATTAACACTTTTTCCAAAAAGAACGTTTTATCGTTACTATTAAATAAAAACTTTTAAAAATTACTTTATCGATTTCGATGTTATTTATTCGTTAGGCATAGCAGTGGTAGCACAGTGGGAGAGCAGTTGCTTCCCATTTCAGAAGTCGACGTTTCAGCTCTCTGTGTAATAAGGATAATATCCCACATTGAGGTCGCTACCGATGCTACTACAGTGTGGAGACTTTCAGTTATTATTTTTTTATTAAAAATAATTGTTTGACCTCCATCTTACCTGATGGAAAATGACGACGAGGTCGACGATGGAGCATGAACACCTAAATAATGCCTATTCACTCTCTACTTGAAAAGTTCTATCATTTTGTACTGCCACCTTAGCTATTTCTGCCGACAAGCATAATATAAACACATTTATATGGCGAACGGCTGTGGAGTGGAATTTCCTTCTTGCGCTTGTTCCCTTTTTTATGATAGCAAATGGCAGTGGGCGGGGCACATAGCTAGGAGAACCGATGGCCATTGGGGCGGATAGGTTCTTCAATGGCGACCGCGCACCGGATGACGCTCAATGGGTAGGCCCTCCACCAGATGGACTGACGATCTGGTAAAGGTCGCGGGAAGCTAATGGATGCGGGCAGCGCAGGGCCGATCGTCGTGGAGATCGTTGGGGGAGGCCTATGCCCAGTTGTGGGCATCGTATGGCTGGATGATGATGATGAATGACGGGACAAACAAGTCGTGCGCCTGGTGGTAAACGACACGCCTGTTCCAGCTGCAGTGCCACTCAGAGCTTTAAACTGTCACTTCCAGATATAATTTCGCAAGTCCCATGTGCCAGTAATTTCACCAGCACTACTCTTCAAAACCGGAATGCTCACAATATTGCTTGGCGGCCAAAATAGGTAAGGTGGCAGATAGAACTTCCATGGACGGACTCTTTCACAAACTGCTCTACTGCTACTGAAATTAAGTCTAAATTTGAAAAAGTGACGATGTCGTTTTTAAAGTGCGATATATCTACTTAGATTTTTGACAAAGTGAAATTAAGCACCAAATTATTAAATGAGATTCCGATTGTTTACAAACCGAAAATGTAATATGGGAATCTCTTATTATTTTAAACAAAGTCTGGATTTTGTTCAATTTTAATAATTTATTTTAATGCAAGAGTAATGCATTCCTATATTTCAGGCCTTTAAAGTCTTAAAAATGTATGTACAAGGATTTTCATTTTTCTTATAATCTATTTCACCGATTAACTCCGTAAACGCTGTTGGATAACGATATTATATCCGAATCCGAATCGAACATTTAACTTGAATGTTCTGAATAGCTCGAAAAGCGTCATTCTATTCGAGAACGATGTCCAATCGAACGATTCGGTTAAAATACCGAAGAGTTCTGAATCGGGGTCCTGGATCGATATTACCGACTTAAGTGAGACTCAAAATAGAAGTTTTGACGTATTTCGACCTAACAAAATAATCGAGCTTTTGACGTTAATAAATATAAGTTATTGCCTCAAAAGTAGTGATGAAAGGGACTCAGTCTGTTAAAGCCTTTTATAAAACCTCGATTAATTTTCAACGCCTCACGACTAGTCTAGTCTTTTAACCCTCAAGTCTTGAGTCATAAGACTAAAACTGAAGACTAATTCGAGCCGAAGTCTTTTAACCCTAGGAAGCTTAAAAGGCTTATAGGACTTATTTATTTTCTACAAACTCGAACCTGCAGTCTTAATTTTAAAGTCGAGTACTGTGAAATGGAGTAGAGTCGCTATAAAACGTCTTAAAAGACTTGAGTCTCTTTCATCACTACTCAAAAGTCTGCTTATTCGTATTCGCTGTGTTTTATTTTCATTAAAACTACATCTATGTGCCAGGCTTTATTGAAATTGGTTAAATCAATAAACCGGTTTCGTACTCCTATTTGGCACCCTTAGAGGAGGAATATTTTCTACAAATTTGAATGAGACCACTGCTGACCCCCTTTCCAACAAAAAAGAACATCAAAATCGGTTCACAAATATCGGAATAATCGTGTGACATACACAAAAAAAGACACGAATTCAGAGCCTCCTTTTGATAAAAATCCTAATTGATAATGAGAACAGAAGACGCCGGTGGTGAAACTATGGGGCCCGAAACACGATTTCGCTCGATAAAAAAAATCGCAACATTTTCATAACACTTCGAAAACGGAAAAATCAGTTTTTTCCATTGTTTTTACAGATTCAGATTCAGATTCAGACTCATTTATTTCTCAAATATAACATTACAGTATAAATTGCACTACATGTTAAAGTATAAGAAATTATATTGAGATCGTCAGACAAAAAGGAAAATTATAAGAAAAGCACACATTAATTAGAAAATTAACAATTCATTATATAATATTGTTGTCATTAAGTTATATATCAAATATCATTCTCCATCAAGGATCGTCATAAGTTGATAACAATTATACAAGAGTATGTTAATGGGGTAAAAATTAAAAATACAGATATTGCAATGGATTTTCCTCTCCCGTGTGACGTAATACATACATCAGAGGACAGTAAGCATATTTTACATTAAGAAAGTGTATTTTATTTGTAAAAGGCATGTGTTTGAAACATGCAATGAATTTCTAGGAGCACCTTTCTGCGTCTACCTTACAAGCCCAAATCCTACGCAACCACGTACATCAATGATTAGTCATTGTATACGTGTGTTACGTATATCATGAGAGATGTCAAAATTTCCACTTATTAATAAATGTCAGCCGGCTCTCAAGTTACGGTTCAGGGTCATTAATAATGCCTAATCAATCAAGCGCAGGGTCCTGGTCATTTGGGATAACATCATTCAAGATGTCGGTGATAATAGTCTATTAATACGTCACATCCATTTAGTAGCAGTACTGCCGTCTGCTAACTAAAGTGCGACTAAGTGATAAAATAATTTTTTGAGATATCATAAAAAACCATAACCCAGTTTTAGAATACTGAAATTGTTGAATGATATTTCAGCTATGCATCGTTAGGGTAAGTTCCGATCAACTAATGTTAACTGTTTTTAAATGAGAATTTTGTGCTCTATCTTCTGCTATTTAAGACGGATATTTCAATATCAATATCACTTACTAAAGTAAGTGGACGGCAGAGTAAGTGTCCTTTTGAAAGAGTTTGTCTAAGAAGGTTTGTCTAAAGACACATTATTGCGTTCCGGTTTTGAAGGGTAAGTGTACTGGTGAAATTACAGGCATATGATACTTGTCAACTTAATTTGTCTCATGGTGATGAGCACTGTGCAGTGCCAGCTTTATTATTATAATCTCAACTGATACGTATTTTCGTTTGGTTATAATTATATAAGGTATCTCAGTCAGCCAGCACCAAGGGACTCGAAACGTTGGTTTGTTTGACGAACCAAATTTACGCAATTTAGATTCCAAAAATAGTGTCATTTCCTAAGTGTGACGATCTCGAAAACCTATAATTCGATATCTATTTATTTTTAACCGACTTTAAAAAGGAGGGTCTCAATTCGATTTTTTTTCTCTTGCGCAATTACTCTGGCATTTGTGAACCGATTTTGATGATTCTTTTTTTGTTGGAAAGAGGGCACCTCCGTATCAGTCCCATTTAAATTTGAAGAAACCACCTCTAAGGGTGGAAAACTAGGGGAAGAATCCGGTTTCGCGCACTTTCCGTTAACCGACTCGAATAAAACTTGGCAAATAGATGTAATTCCAATAAAAAAGCCAATAAGGAAACTTTTGAGGTCGGTCTTTTTTAGTAATTCAAACGACGCTTTATAACTGTTCTTTGGGCACTTCGATAACTAAAGAAATAAAAATAATTGTAAATTATTTAGAAACACGTGAGATTACAAGGTAAAATATAATCGCGTGGGTACCTCATGTACGCACGTGGCACATATAAATCACGTATTTAACTACATATCCGGTAACAGCACCTACATCCTCCACTGTTTGAATACGACCTAACGAATGGCTTAACATTCAATTCTACCGTCTCTCTAAGACTTTGGATTAAGGTCACCTGGAGCTTCCGTCACGTGGACTCCAAGTACGAAAGTAATGTAGGACTCTTGTATGAACTTGTCCTTTGGCTTGAATGATACAAGCTGCGTTTAACTTTCTTTTATTAACTCCCGACGTACATAGTTGTACCTGCTATGATGTGAGTCGAGTTACTTGTATATTTCTCAGCTTATAGTAGGTACAGCTATGAAAGTTGAACCCCCGACCACAGATTACTCAATAGTTATTACGTAAGAGGTACATCACCCTCGTACAAAATCAAAAATACCTACGCCTACTAAATCTGGCTAATGATACCAGGCGCTCACTACGAAAATAACGTCGACCCCTTTGTGCAGTCCTGCGGAGCCGAATGCTCATAAATAAAAGAGTTGTATGAGCGCTTGTGCCGACGTCGGTACACTCAGCGGTAGGCACTTATCGCGTAACCTTGACCGAGTGACGAAGCCCTCACTCGACGCAGAAAGAGGGGAGTTGTAGGTTGGAAGCCTCTCTGTGTAGGTATCTGCCTGTGGAGTCGAAGCTTTCAAACTGATGGACTGATCTCAAAGCGCTTTTTAAAGCGTGAAACTCTCTCTCGGTTTGTTGCCATCCATATAAATAAGCGAAATTAGATCCGCCGAGATCCCGGCCCGACCCGCGACCGACCCGCACACGCTCTCTGTGTGTTTCACGCTTTATTGAAGGCTAATTTACATAACGCCCGTCACCCTGAGACATTAAGTTGACAGTTGTCCTAAAGTTTCAACAGCACCGTCACCCTTCAAAACCTGTACGCAGTAATGCTCAATTACTGTTTTGCGAAAGTAATACGTATTTCCCTGAACGAACACTTACACAAAAGGTCTAATGCTACGGTTTTTTTTGCAAATAGGCTTTTTACCTATATATATGTTTTTAAATAGCACTGTTTCTTCTTATATTTCGATATCAACGCATTTTCATCAAAGCCTCGCCCAAGGCTACAAACATTTCTGTCGGCCCTTATATAACTAGCTTATATTTTTAACCGGAGCCGAAATGAATAATTCAAATAGGTAATAGAGAATTCCTGTTCCAGAACATTCCGTGTTTTCTTCGAAGTTATGTGTTACCCAAAATTGGAAACCCCATACCCTTTATTGAATATTAATATAAACTCAAAGTTTATTCAGAGTTGTTTTGTTAATACTTCCAGAAATATGGTCCAAGAGTAATAAGAGATTGGAACAAACGAGCAAATTCAAATTCAAATATTCAAAATTCAAATAATCATTTATTCCATAGGTAAAATTTTTACACTTGAAAACGTCATTTTATAGGCTACTGCTCGTTCTCTACGTTGACCTCCCTGAGAGGAACGAGCAGGAAACTGTAAGGATTGCTGTTTTCAAATAAACTTAAATGCTATATAAATACACTTTGAATAATAATAGTGTGGAATCTATACTCTTGTTTTCTTTCCACACTTCTTTATCTACACAAACTCTTCAATTTTGTAAAACGACTTTTCAATTAAAATACTTTTAATGTAAGGTTTAAATTTAGGAAATGGTAATCTTAATATATTCCCCGGAATCTTATTGTAAAAACGTATACAGTTCCCCATAAAACGGAATGAAGGAAATGCCTAAATATGACTAACACCGAAGACAGGAAAAAAAATTGAAATTTTCTTGCTCCAAGTCTTCTAATGGAAGTTCCACACTGTGGAGGGTCATGTTTCCTCTTTGGATAGCAAAGCTTAAACGTGGACATAGCTGTCAACCTTTAGGTTGCTGGAAGCTTCAACGAGGCGCACAGAAAGGACCTTAGCAAGAATTTTCGCCTGTGGCTCTTAGAACTCAGAGTTTTGTGTTATAATTAGTCAGTAGTGTAGCAGTCGTGTTTGAATATTCGCCATTTTAGTACAATTGGAAATGTTCATTTACTTACTACCCTAAATTTGTTCTGCAAATCACAATACCGAGGTCCTTTAGATCTTTCAGGATTTCATCGCTCCAGCAGTACCTAGGCCGATCGACCTCTGGGAGTCCAATCTGTCATCCAAAGTACGCTCTTTTAAAACTGGATCATTTCCTATTCGTTACACAAGTCCGCGCCAGCGGAGCCTCACTGCTTCAATCTCATTCATTTGAAATTTAAATTGAAAATTTATTTTACAATTAAATGCCAGCCTTCTGACCGCGATACCCCCGCTAACTTCGATGACATTTTCTACCGTTGCGTCGCGTTAACTAGAAAAGTTAAAGGTACAATTTTTAATATTAAATTTATTGAATATCACTATGTTTTCCTACCATGATTTTATTGTGAAATTACTCCCAATAGTTTGTTATAATTATTAATACAAAGATGGAACACTAAGAAAATATTCTTCGATCATGCACGATGTGCTGAAGGCGCGAGGAAAAAAATCAGAGAAAAATGCATTCCCAGTGTTTGATTTCTGCCGTCCACTAACTAAAATGCGATTAAGTGACAAATGGTCAATATCCGTTTTAAATAACCATAAGATAGAGCACAATATTCTCTTTTAAATACAGTTATAATTAGTTGAAGTGTTCCACTTATCGGAACTGACTCTGATTTAACAATCAGACGTATACTAACGTATATGCTTCATTTAAGGGGCAATGTATACGCTTCTATAACAAGATTCCGGTTGATATACAAAATTTGCCTTACACGAGGTTTAAAACTATAGTGAAACAAAAACTTTATACTAAAGGTTATTATACAACTTCTGCTTACTTGGATGACAAAAATCCGTGGTAGTAACCCGTTTAGCTCATGGAGGTAGTCTCGATCTCTGATGTTTCAAATAATAATAAAAAAATATTGTAAATGTTATGTACAAAGAGCAACCCCTAGAGTTTCTTGCTCATTCTTCTCAGGGGAATCTGCCTTACGAATGAGCGGTAGAGTTTAATATTGTGACGATTTCAAGTGTAATAATGCTTACCTATGAAATAAAGATTATTTTGAATTTGAATTTGAATTTGAATTTGCTTTGGCTGAAATATTAATATAGCGATAAATATCAATATTCTAAAACTTCTAATAATTTTTTTATGATATCCCAAAAAAGGATTTTGTCACTTAACGACAGATTTTTGTACTAATGACTACAATTTTTCTTTTCTATATTAAGTATATTTACTACTTATATAATTTACTTTATTTAATGCCATGTAAATACGTGTTATTGTTTTAAATCAAACGAGCTTTATTCAGTTGTCTTTATTTACGTATTTCAATAATCGCCGTTGACTGTATCGTAAGGGTGGCAAAAAGCAAGTTCGAATCAATTTACTATTTTTAGCATGGTTTCTTATTTAAATGCGTGATTTATTGAGGTTGTAGTTACCGTCCAATGTAGTTATTAATTTATTTTATTACATCAGAGGGTAATTTGTTTGGCTAATCTGCGGAATAGACAGGTCATGTACAGTCCGGATATTATAGCCGCAGTGGCGTTCCACACGCAACATTGTATACTAAATCACTCGTTATGTCTCATTTTTTCGTACAGTTCGCATTATAGGTATACACAGCTTTAAGGTTGTACGCCACGTTCCCGGGGACCGATTCCCGTTCGCGACGACATTTCCACGATATCGAAATGTGACATCCTCAATGTGTACCGAATATGTCGCTAAAATATTTATTGTCCTGAAAATCTCATTCTCGGTATCACATAAGAAGTGATTTTTACACTTTATTATTCTTGTTAGTTCGCATTCTGTTTATATCAATTTAATAACCGACAAAGATTTGTTTCAAGACAAAATCAAGACTGTTTTCTTCGATTTTTTTTTATAATATGAAGTGACGGAACGAACAAGTCGTGCCCCTGATGGTAAGTTGCGCCTGTCCATAACAGTTGCAGTGCGACTCAGAGCTTTAAATCGCAAAGATCTGAGGGCCATTGCCACTGTGCCCGCCACCATGAATCATAAGTTGACAAGTCCCATGTGCCTATAATTTCACCAGCACCCTCACCTTTCAAAACCGGAACTCACATTACTGCTTGTTAAAGTAGCAGTACTTTCCTGGACGAACTCTGCAAGTGACGAAACGCGTAATGCGTGTCATTTCAATGTCGAAATAATGTATTAAATGAAGAAAAGAAAAATGAAGAATATGCTGTATGGCATTATGCCAAAGCCGCTAAAACTCTACATAAAAAAGAAGTATTCGTCAAGAGAGAAATTCTAAATATTAGTATCTTTCCACGTTTTGATGGAAACGAAAACAAGCGCCTGTTCTTATAATAGTTTATTTCATATGTTAGGAAGGGTTGATGTTTTTCAATAGCTCTTCTGTTAAGCGCGGGATATTTTCGGGTTGCTAAAAGGCTGTTTGGTGGAGCCTTTGCCTACCCAAATAAATGAGTGAAAATTTATTAAAAAAGAAAGAAATTCGTGTCAGATTTTGCTTTATTAAATGAGAACCTTACATTGCCACATCTGTGTCGCAATTGCATGTCGAGCGCTGATATTCGACTTATGAAATTCTGAAAATACCGGAAACGGTTTGCGTTCGTCATCCACCATGTTTTCGGGTCCATGTTTTAATACAAGTCGATGAAAGCACAAATGGTTTTTTTGTACTTCTATAACAATGTGGTATGAACTTTGGCCTTTCATTTGTGCAAATATAGAAATACAATACAATAGAAGCCAATAAATCATTCGAGCAAAATGTTTATTGTAGGAAAATTTAAAAAAGACGTGTTTCTATATTTGTACAAATTAATCACATTATCATGACGCTTTTACTAGCACGATACTCATGTATTTTTTGAAAAAATACTCCACTGATTTTCGACTGGATTTGCAGCAGCGTCAGTTCCTCAACGTGGCTACCATACCACAGTGGTAGCCACTGTCCAAATAATTTTTCTTTGTGTTTATTAAATCTTTGTATGAATAATAATAATATTATGATCAATTAAGCTGAATTCATAATTATTAATACAAAGATCGACACTCAGAAAAAACACTCAGAAAAAATTCCTTCGATCCGGTCGGATTCGAACCGACGTCTTCTTGCATACCGTGCCAGACGCTATACCAACTAAGCCACGGAACGAACCAACGGACCTCACGATTTTTTTGTTTTTGCGCTTGCGTCGTGTCTTTGTACTTGGTTTTTCAACGACTTTTTAGTCGTAGCGCCATCTATGAGAAATCTATTGCAGATTTATCACCCAGTTAGTACCTTTACAGCTACCAGTCTGGCGAGAGATGTCGCTATTCACTGTATTAATTAAATTTTTATTGAATTGATATTCAATTATTTTTTGTGAAATTACTCCACTAGTTTGTTATTGTTATATTACTGAATTCATAATTTAATAGTATCGATACGGTTTGGACAAATCCATGCAAAAGCTTTTATACGAATAATACTAATAATTTTGGAGGTATTGGCGATGATAAGCTCGAATCAAAAAATCATAGCTGGCTTTAGCCCACTAGCGCAAAGTTAACCCATATGTCGGTTTTCTACAGAATATATTTCGGTGAGTGTGCCCATGAGCTCCATCAGCTTATACCGCCCGCTCCCTTTTACCATCGGATATCCAAACGTACGGCGGGATATCATCCTTACTTGGTCAATATTCCCTTAAGGCGTTATAAGCGCTTTTCATCATCTTTTATTACCAGAAATGTAATTCTTTGACTGCGACTGTGTTTCTAAACTCATACAACCCGAGTAGCTTTAAGGTGCGACTGAATAGGCATCTTCTGGGCGAGCTCGTTCCATCGTAGATCCTATCTGTGCTCCAGAGCTAGGTAGTGGGTCAAGACCAAGTCCATTTAATTTAAAAAATACGTTATCTTAAACAGTTAATTTGTAAGTATTAACTTACTTTTATCCTTTCTCTTATGTATAAACGCATGCAATGACAACTTATAAATGAAACTCGAACCCCTATATTTATTGTTTTGACCATTGGGTTTGTGTATGTTTTGTAAGTTGTCCTAAATAAATAAATAAATAAATAAATAATACACCTTAAATGTTATTAATAAAGACGGTTATCACTTAACAAAAGTAACGTTGGTGAAAATACATATACTTCGTTTCGCCTTTACTACCATTAATATCTTTATGAAAAGAGCTCAATTCAATAAGTAGACGATGATATGAAAAATATTACAATAGGTGTCAAGTACGTATATGTAACTATAGCAGCGCGATAGAAACAAATATTTGTATGTGTGTATTTAGGACTAGCCTACACGCTGGCTAAACGATCTGTTGGCTCAACTTTGTCTAAACATTTTCTGTCATATTTTGGGAAATTTTATTCAAAAATGATTTCGGCATGGTAACTATTCTTTATAGAGAATCACAAATTTGCAGTTCGGATCAAAATTGCGTATATGTTTTTGAAACAAACCAAACTTTCGGGCCCTTTTACAGGTCACGGCTGACTGAGATGGTGGTCTTTGGTTGCAAAAAAACATATATAATAGTTTCATATTCTATAAATAGAGAGCACTTAAAAAATTTTGCTTTTTAAAATAAGCGCTTTTCAATTTAAGCGTAAGCGTTACATTTTTATTTATATTTATATTAATAAAAATAGATCTCGTGTTTTACAAGTAAACTTAAGTAATTTAAAACCTTTAGTGGTCTACTCTTGCTTTTCGCTATCAACACAACGTTGCAAGCTTTTTTAACATAAAAGTCATATGCGCTTAAACGTAAACGATTTTGTAAGCTTCAAACTAAAAAGCGTCTAAATAAGCAAGCTTTTTTAAAAAGTACGTTATAACGTTTCAAAAAATAAGCAGTCTTTTCCATCTCTACCTATAAAATGTCAAATATTATTAGAACACTAAATATTTCTAACAAGAATATCATATTTTGTCAACACGTATGTTCTGTGTCAGTTTTATGATAGATTGTATTTTTTGATAAGTGAATTTGTATTCTTTCGAGAAGTAAATGTCCTGAATCATAATTTCATGTGTCGCGGAAATATCCATATCAAAACTTGCACCGTTTATAGCTTTATCACTATATATATAGTGGTTTATTCGCATCTATAATTATATGATGCCGACTGTAGTAGAGTTGCGTGATGCCATAATCGCCTGGAAGTATTTTAGAGGTGCGTACAGTTTACTTTTCCACCACATGCTCATGCACGTTCATTATTTCCTTTCCGTTTGCAAAGTTAATGAATTACATGCCGTGTCTGCTCGTCATATTTTTAGGTTAACTTTGCTAAGTAGTAAATCATTACTTATTATTGTATTTACAAATATGTTATGTGGATGCATGTTAAATTTTCCTGAGTATAGAATTTATCCTGAATCAAGGTCGAGTTGTTAGGCTTTGTGTCGAGTTGAAACTATTTTTTCGGATCTAAAATATATGATAGCGGCTATATCAGCCATGACATTGGCTTTTTTTTTTGAAAACCATATATACGCGTTTTAGATCCAAAAAATAGTTTCATTTCCAATCTTGAATCAGTATTTTTATTATTAGTTATACGTAATGTTGGTAATTGCACGAAAAAATTTTATAATCCGGAAATTTTTCAAAATATTTTGTCAGATAAAAACAAAAATATAAAAGGGAAACCAAAAACTAAAAATCTGCAATAAGTATACAGAAATTTCGCAAGGTCCGCTGGTTCGTTCCGTGGCATAGTTGGCATAGCGTCTGCCACGGTTTGAATCCGGCCGAATCGAAGGAATTTTTTCTAAATGTTCGATCTTTGTTCTTAACAATTATAACAAACTAGTGGAATAATTTAACCAAAAAAATAATTGAATGTCATGGTAATAAAACATCACGGCATTCAATAAATAAAAACTTGAAAATCATAAGACAAAAATTGGAAAATATTGAGAAACGTTGTTTTAAAGAATATATATATTTTTTATAATATGACTATTTTCCGTGACCCAACGATATTTATACGTAAAATGGTTCCCATTCGCTTGCCTTAGAAATTTTCTTCCTATTGCTCACAAATCTTCTACGTCGTCTTATCTTCTTAAAATATCCACTCTTCGCCACTGAGCTCGATTAGGAACTACGTCATTTGGAATCAGATCTTTGCGATTTAAAGCTTTAAGTGGCACTGCAACTGTCACAGACAGGCGTGTCGACTACCACCAGGCCCACGACTTGTTCGTCCAGTCACCTGGTCTCATAAAAAAGCCTTATACCTTCGTTGACGGGTGAAAAACCATCGTAATGTAGGTCCAAGCTTCGAAGACATGAAGTGGGAGACTTCACAACACGCATTGAGCCAGCGTATAGTTAAGGCTTAAATTCTCTCTTTGGAAGACAAGTGCCCAGTAAAGGCACGTATATGGGTTGATGTTAAAGAAAACTTAAGACAAACGTTTTCTAATAAAATCCGTGTTAGTAGAATAAAAATTGAATACGCATACATTTTCAGAAGGGAATTCCTATCTCTTTTAGAAATGTAAAGGCTTAAAATTTAAGTAGATATGCAGGAGTAAACGCCTAAAGGACCATTTTATCTTTCAACAGTGTGCTAAGCGTTAATGACTGAAAAGCGACATTAGGTAGGGTCTAATGGGCACGAACGTCCTAACAAAAATAGAATAAGCCCTAAAAACAGAAACACCTGTGAAGCTGTGCGGTAAATATAGGCATTACTCATACAAACATTGTCGTATAAAAATGTCGGAGAATATAATATATTATTATTCTTTCAAAGTCAATCGCTCGAAGCTTTGACGTCATGCATTCTCGCCGCATGAAATGTATTTGTTTCACATTATCTTGCTATTCACGTTGTAGCGAATATTAATCCACTAAGACATGGCATGTTGGTATCCAGCGTCTTGTGTGGTCTTGTGGTTTGTTGATATTTTACTGTCAGGATATTGTTTATCTCCTATGAGTCTGCCTGAGTATTATCATCGTCATCATCACTCAACTGATGATGGTCCAACTGGACATAGGCCTCTCCCAATGTGCGCCATTTCGCCCGGCCACTCCATCTGGCTAGAGGGCGTCCTATACTACATTTGCCGAGCCGTGGCTTCCGATCAAGGACTGAGTAGACACCAGAATGCCAAGCAATGTTATAAGATGGCGTTGTGATGTAAACGATGATGTAGTGACCAGGGGGCCAATCGCGCTAACTGTCAAAAGAAAAACCAAAGCTAAAACAAAAACGAAACCTTACTAATGTGACACGTTGCGCACATTTGCTATCGCGCTACAGGACAGGAAAGGGAGTATTTCGATCGTTTGGTCATGTAAAAATATAGATGTTAGTAGATTGACGGCACAGTATTATAGCGCGAATATTGGTTGAAACTTGGAGGGAGGTAGACCTCTACAAAATACATGTCGTCGCTTAAAGGCTATACCGCCGCATCACAAAAAATTTCAAAAATTTTTTCTTTGCAAAAATGTGTTAAAAAACGGTCAAACTTTAATACTACACAAAAACACCTAGCGATTTGGCATTATAAACAACGGAATGCCTGTTTGGCATTCTGCACTTTCGTGGCTAACTTTTGAACTAAACAGTTCTTTTGTAAGTTGTGTCTGTGTTTACAAATTTACACAGCCTTAAAACACGCATCTTTTGAGTATAAATACATGGGTATTTAAAAATAAAACATTATTGAAATGTTAAAAAATGAGGTCGTTAACTTTGATCGTCTCTCCTGTAAAAAAGCGAACTTTTGCCATGCGGCCGTTTAGTATTTAAGCGACGATGTATCTTAATTAAGACGGGGTGAAAGTACCAGGAA
Source organism: Hyposmocoma kahamanoa (assembly GCF_003589595.1). NCBI lineage: Eukaryota > Metazoa > Arthropoda > Insecta > Lepidoptera > Cosmopterigidae > Hyposmocoma > Hyposmocoma kahamanoa. The sequence goes on along the minus strand of NW_020654972.1, from coordinate 7,304,638 downwards.
GGCAAGTTTAGGAAAATAATAACATACAATAAATAAATAATAACACACATACTCAACATAGCCCCGCACTAGGGAAATTCTGTGTCGCGGGTGCCATGGACACACACATAGACATCCACAAATTACACCCAACCTCACGAGAGAGATAAATGTAGGCCATTCAAATATGTCTCCCGGCCCGGGAATCGAACCTGGCACCTCTGCGTGACAGTTCGGCATGGTAACCGTTCGGCCACGGGTGCGAAAGAACTTTGTCAGTAGGGTAGCAATTGGAGGTTCATAGTTTCTTCCTATCCCAGTACGTGTGTGATCGTATGTATGTAGTTTTTTGAAAACGCAGGTGCAGCAGTTCTAGTGGAACGTTACTATATATCAAAACAATTCGCTTTCGCCTCCCATTTTATTCACTGACTGTGAGTTATTTGCACGAGTTAATGCACTTCGTCTCAATGTTTACAAATCTTGTTAACGAGTTTCTCTTCATGCTAAAGCGAGTTGAGGCCACAGCCATTTAATTAAAATGGTTAATAATCGCTTTTTATTGTATTACATTTGCAAAATTACATTGACTGTCTGACTGGCATCGCTTTTTGCACAAAACTTTGTGGATGCCATGAAAAATAAACGGCTTTAAACGACCTTAACCATGGATCATGTTTGAGTTTAACTAGAAATGTAGCAAGACCTTGGAACTGCGTCAGATTATGTACGGCTTGTTTACATAGATTTTATGAGTCGTTATTAGTTGCTGGCAGTGGCGGAATGCCGGAGTGACGACTATCCGACGCGCACGCACGGAGTCGTAAAGCCGACCAAGTTCATGGCGCATCAACACGCCACGGCGCGGGCGCGGGTTGCGTCGCCCACCCGACTTTTCGCCGTTTCATTAAATAACACCAGCACATTTTTCACGCGATTGCGTCAATGGTCAAGCATCGCATGCGATATTTGCGTGAGCGAGCGATTATAAATAGATTGCCTGGCAAAAAATCGACTAATCAACTTTATTTTGAACTGATGAACGGAGTTAGGTAAATACAGTAGTACCAAAAGCACCCCGACTGATGTGTGTTTTGTTTACGTGCTCTGTTCAGGATTTCGACCGCGCGCTGTATTTTAGGACGACGTAATGCTAAACGAATATTTATAATCGGATTGGTCACGGCGTCCAATGAATACTGTTTTGTTAGGGCTAAGTAAAGACCGAGTGCTGCATTTGAAATATTTACATAAGATTATTTTTGGTATCAGACTTATTTATTTCTCCTCGAGCGTCATTAACTTTCGGCAGATGAAAGCAATTACACGCGATGAATGACGCATGAACCAAATGTTTTCTGAGAAACGATAATTTGGAAAGTGGTTTCTTCAAAGAGTCTATCGCAATTATAACCGCACGTAGACCGTAATGAGGTTGTAGAAGTTTCAAAATGTACCATTTGTCACTTGCATTTGCGAAATACATTTACTGTATAATCAAATCAACATTCAAAATACATTGAATTATGTTGTAATCGGCTGTTTTTCCTACCATCGGTATCAGTTATATTTGTTTCATAATTATTGTTTTTATTATTCCTTTGAGAGCCTAAAAAAATACTCCGGCACGTAGGAGAAACTCAAAAGGTTTTTGAGAATCATAAAATTATTTGAAGCCACATAAAACGTGCCGTGAGATATGAAACCGTGACTCTATTACAACAAGCGAGTCTCTGTCTGTCTGTCTGTTTCTTTATTCTCTGCATTTGGTGTCACTTATAAAATAACAAACAAATATTACTTTATTTAACCACGAAAAAAAAAAACTAAAACGTAAATAGGTTCATAAATATCTTTATGACTCACAAAACTATTTAAAACAATGTGAGATGCGATAGGACGTAAATTTTATAGTAGGTTTTTTAGTAGTAGTAGACCTCCTTGTGAATGAGAACTTGCCTATTTCTGCCTCCAAACAGCAATGTGAGCATTACGGCGTTTCGGTTTTGAAAGGTAAGGGTGCTGGTGAAATTACAGGCACATGGGACTTGTCAACTTATGTCTCAGGTGGACAGGTCTTAGATCTTTGTGATTTAAAGCTCTGAGTGGCACGGCAAATGTTATGGACAGGCGTGTCGCTTACAACGTCGTCTTCTTAATGATACCATTAAAAAAAACATACTATTGCATAACAAATATCGCCTTCAACAATGTAACACATCCTTCATAACTGCATGTCCTGCTGAATCACACACGCCCATGAAGGATATGGCATTTAAAGTTTGACGTCACCACCTCAAGTAACGACTACCGCTTTGACCTTTCAGCACCATCACATCCGCGGCGGGGAATGACGTCAGAGCTTCACGCAATGTGCCCAATACCTAACCGCACTTACCTTCGAGGTATAGTTCTAACAAAAACATGACCTCGTAATTGAGAAGAGCTATCATAATATTATAACCTTTTTATAAAAAAATTATCTCTTCTCGGCGGTGACATTAGCTGAGTGCATCCTTTTACATACGCCACAGCCGCACACATGTCTTTTTTTATAAGATCAAATGACAGGACGAACAAATCGTGCGCCTGATGGTAAGCTACCCGCCTGTCCATAACAGTTGCAGTGCCACTCAGAGCTTTAAATTGCAAAGATCTGAGGACTACCACTGCGCCCGTCACCCTGAGACATAAGTTGACAAGTACCACGTGCCTGTAATTTCACTAGCACCCTGCCCTTCAAAACCGGAACACAGTAATGCTGATATTACGGCTTGGCGGCAGAAATTGGTAAGGTGACAGTATTGCCGGCGACGACAGCATTGTGCTCGAGTGGTATTATTATAACAAAATATTTTTTTTTTTTCACAAATATGTATATTATACATAAGTATTTGTAAAAAAAAATTGTAATTGTAAAAAAATAATCGTTGAATTTTCTGATGACCACAACCTAACCTGCGGACAAGATGCTCTGGGTGGGACATTATACTCTCTTATTGTGTTGAATATTTAATGTTTGCTTTGATGTTGTTACCTATTATTATGATTTTTTTTCCTTTTTTTTTTTGTTATTTTTTAATTTTGTCTTTTTTATCTTTCTTACTATGTATTTTTGTGTTGTGGCGTAGTAATAAGTGATTTCTATTCTATTCTAATTTCATCTATTTGCCAAGTTTCATTGAAACCGGTTTATGGAAAATGGATGAAATCCAATAAACCGGATTGATCCCCTGATTTGCAACCCTTAGAGGTGAAATATTTTCTTCTAATTTTATTGAGTGGGATCATTACTGTACCACCACCACTGCTATTGAGCTTTAGAGCGATAAAAACACGTCGACTTTTAGCGTCGCTGCTTCACGATGCAAATGCGATGGACTTTTTTGATGATTTAACACAAGTGACTCTCAAAATTGACCGTATGTAGCCGCTTAAAGTTGGTGTTTAGTTCCCAGCCCTGACTAGGGTTAAGTATATTACGATCCCAAGGTTTTGACATGCTCGTGTCAAAACCGTTTTTTACTGAAATGTTGATTTAGAATCAATTGTGAGATTTCTACGAACATTGTGCATTACAGCGCTAATAAATCTTAGAATTTGGAACAAAATCTTCAAATTTGGACGTACTAATTTCCTTTTGAAAATTAATAGGTCCTAAGTCCAACTCGGTTACAAGAAAAATTTCAAGTGCTGATTTTAGAAGAAAATTATTTTTGCATGAACAATTTAACATTATATTTAAAACCACAATGTTACAATTTGCAAATTGAACCATTTGCTAGTTTTTGCACGTTAATATTTTTATAGTAGATGTTTTCGACCTTAGCACGTTCGAACATGTATTAATGCACGAACTTCTTACAAAGAATAACGTAAGTAATAGAATTTTAATCTCAACTTTGTACCTGTGAATATTTTTCCTCGATTTCAGAGGGTTCCAAATGTTGATGGGTGCACCTTTTAAAAATCTCGCGACCTTCAAGGGTCCCCAAAATAAATAAATATGTCACGTACACGAAGTGCTGAAAAAAGTAAAAAGCGTCGTATGGCGCTCACGTACTTACTTACCTTTTTCCGCTTGTAAATTCTCAGAAATATTCGACAACGGTTTCGTTGCTTAGAAATATCTAAATCTGTATACGTAAGTATGCCTAACATACTTGTTTAAGTATGTTTTCCTGAAACCAAGTGACGGAATTGCGAACGACACGCTTGTCCACAGCTTTAAATCGCAAAGATTTGAGAGACAATTCCACTACGTCCGTCAACCTGACACATAAGTTGACAAGTCCCGTGTCCTACGATCACCAGCACCCTTAACCCTTCAAAACCAAAACGCAGTAATGCTCACATTACCGCTTAGCGGCAGGAATAGGTAAGGTGGAAGTACTGCCGGCGACGACAGCGTTGTGCTCGAGTGGATAATAACACAATAATTATTTTATTTTTTTCACAAATATGTATATCATACATAAGTATTTGTCATACCTCGTTGAATCCTTTTGATGACCAGGGACCTAGAAGCTACTTCTGCTAAAGAATAAGTTTGATAATCCATAGAGGAAATGGTGCAACCTGGGCAAGATGCTCTGGGTGATGTAATTTACTAATTTTAATTAGAAAACTTAAGCGTACTTACCGCTAGTATGATCGACTTGACATAGGTATTTTGGTGAAATTACAGGCACAAGGGACTTGTCAACCTATGTATACGGGTGTAGTGACAGTGCCGCTCAGATCTTTGCTATTTAAAGCTCTAAATGGCACTGCAACTTTTATGGACAGGCGTGTCGCTTACCATCAGGCGCACGACTTGTTCCTCCCGTCACTTGGTATTATTAAAAAAATGCTATGGAAATCCGGTGACATTACAACAATATGGTGACTTACCTAACTCCTCAACTATTCACTGTAACACAACGTGTTCGGGCTCATCGAATTGGTCAATGAGTTGTTGGTTTCTCTCCACTTTGTCCCTCCATCGGTATTTGTGCCGAGCATCGAGTATATAACCGGTAACAGAGACGTAATAAGGGCCATCCATCACTGGCAACTGATCAGGCAAATGGGCCTTATGTCACCTTTAAATATCAACTCTCGTTTGCGCTGAAATCACAAATTAGAAAGCTGAAATAGTACAGCGCCAACAACTGACCTATGCGTACATCTCCAAATGTTCCAAAAATATTCTATATTTATTATAACAAAGGTAAACTCTAACAATGAGTTGCTGTTCCATTCGGCGATGTGGGAAAAACAGCAAAACACCTAATTACAAAACAAACGGAATCACTTTTCATCAGTAACAGTACAGCAATGCTCAAGTTAAACTTTCGAATTCGGGCTGGCCAAATAGAGCGCAGTTGTCATCGTAATGATTTGGCAGAATATTTTTCAAGCAAATTAAATGACATTTCTTCTCTATTTCTGCTTGTATACTCCATGGTACCTATCAATCGGTCGTCGACCGCTAGAATGTCTCATGCATAGATAGGCCATTTTCAACATTGACACTGGCGATGATCGTAGCGATGCGCGAGTTTGAATGTTACTAATACTAATCATTCGAATGAGCAAATCATACGCCTGTGTCGAATCCAAGCACAATCATTCGCGACTCGAGTCGTGGAACCATGTCCATATCAAAACATAAAGTCACCTTGTCTCCGTCACATTTACGGTAAATATATGTCAGAGAAAACCAGGCAGAAATGCTCTATGGAATCTATGGATTAGTGATACTAATTAGTAATGAATTATCATTCAGATCATTCGAATACGAAAATTAGTAAGTTACTACTAATTTGTCATTCGAATGACAGGATTAGTAATTACTAATGAGTCTGAATATCGAAAAAAATATAGCGATGCGCGATTCATCACTAGACGATCGCCATAATTTTTATATTGTTCTTATAAACTGATACTGGCCAAAGCCTAGTGGCCGTCATAAAGGAAATAATAATAGACCCTTTTCACCTTTAATATTACATATAAAATATAAATAGTAGACATCTCGTACGTTGCTTTGATTCCAAAGTAAGTAATCAAAGCGCTTGTATTATGGAAATCGGAAACAACGACGGTATTACAAACCTCCAGACCCGGGACAATGTAGAAAAGTTAATTCTACATTAACAAGGCCGGGGATCGAACCAGGACTTCAGAGATGGTAGCACCATGAAAATCGGTGTGCAATTCACTCTCCTTGGAGATTGTCGGCATTTCGACCCCCGGGTGGTAGATTATCCCGCTTCATATTATAATATCTATGTTCTTTAGTCAAATCTATGCTTCTTTGTGTCAAAACAATGAATAGAGTCACGAGGGTGAACATAATAATCAACACGTATTTAATACGCACCTCAGCTAGCGTTTAAAAACCGTTCGATGACGTACTAAATAAGGCCCTATAATCAAATTAATAGCCCATTATAACTAGCGACGGACTAATTTTGGACTGTACACGTAGGTGCTTAGCTCCTAAATGAGAAACGCGGCGGCATGGCGTGAAATCGGCGTGGGATTATATTTTTCAGATTTTACCAAAGAAGTATTGCCACCCTACCTATTTCTGCCGCCAAGCAGTAATGTGAGCATTACTGTGTTCCGATGTATGACTGTCTCCGTGGCCGAACGGTTACCATGCCGGACTGCCACGCAGAGATTCCAGGTTCGATTCCCGGGCCGGGAGAAATATGTGTATGGCCTACATATATTTCTCTCGTGAGCTTGGGTGTAATTTGTGGTTATGTATTACATTATATTAGACATAGGACTTCCCTAGTGTGGGGCTATGTTGAATGTGTGCGTTGTTATTATTATTATTATTATTATTTGGAAGTGTGCTGGTGAAATTACGGGCACATGGGACTTGTCAACTTATGTCTCAGGGTGACGGGAGCAGTGGCATTGACCCTAAAATCTTTGCGATTTAAAGCTCTGAGTGGCACTGCAACTATTGTCACTTGATATAATGAAAAAAAGTATTTACAAGAACACTAAAACGTTGTTTAAATCAAACTTTGTATTAATTTACAACTTTTTTTCACATAAACTTGTACTTTAGCTGTACCTACATAGGTATTGTTATTAAAAATAATTAACTGAAAGAATATTTGTTAATATTCCATTAATTACCTTAACATTGATGTGCCAATTATTACCCTTAACATTAACGTGGTAGACCGCCACACTATTGTCTGGTCTCAAACTAGGGAAATCCCTGTACTACGAGTACCAGAGAATGTACGCAGATGATTCGTAGGTCATTACACCTACGTTCCGTATGGATAAATTGCATTGAAATATGTATAGTATTTATTTAACTATTCAAATAGAATAAATTTTTGCCACACCAATTCAACGCCGGTAAAGTTTAAAAAAAACTAAATGTCAAAGGTGCTGATCTTTACTGCAGAATACGAAGACTTGTATATATGCATTCTTACTTACGAAGACTTTGCGTTATTATTCTAACCTTATACATTCTTTCCCCCATTGAACAGATATCGATACCTTCAAATATCTGAAATATATTCAAAGAAAGTCTCTTAAACACAGTATTTAAAAAGATATGAAAAAAATTGTTGAAGATTTAGCTTGATGGATTTATTCCGATGCCGTAAAACTAATAAAAAAAAAGGAAATAATAATTAAAGAATTAACAGTTACAGGAAAGTACGGCTAGGAAAAACTTGAAACAAATGCACTTGGTAATGAGTTTACTCAGGGGATTTCCTATTATCACGGACTTAATAGGTGTTTACCCAAGGAAAGACAAAAATCACATGTTGCCGTGACGTTGATACTCTGTAGGTAAAATTACTAAGAAAGTATAGGTACGTACAATAATCTACAAAAGTGTACGTATGAACGAAGATATGAAACTACACACGGTTTGATATCTGAGATTTTTACAACTATACTTGTGTACATGATAATATAAATAAAGCGATACTGTTTTGTTAAAAATAAAATGAAAATTAACACCGACCCAAGTCCTCTCCATTCGTTACTTTGGGCATGAAAAACAAAAAATTATAAACAAAACAACACAATGAATGAAAACAAACCTAAAAAAAACAATATTAGTTGTTATCGAGTTCTTACATTTTCGCGATTGCTACTCATTGGAACTGAAACTATTTTTTCGGATCTATATCGGATATAATAGCGTATATTTTGGTTTTTTTTCTAACAAACCAACATTTCATTTCCAATTTTGGTTGCTATTTATCATCATTAACCATATCAATACGTACAGAGTCAAGAGCACGTCAAGCTTGACATTTACGACTTAAATCCAACTCTAAGGTGGTTACGATAAGAACGGTCCAAAGTACAAAGTGACAAGCTTGGTGTGCTCTTGACTTGTTCCCTTTATTTAAAAAAAATATATTGTGGGAGAAAATAAACAAATCGACACCACACAATAAACACTACGCCAGTTTAATTTTTGAACCTGTTCTATTTATTTTGTTTCTTTTTTTTACAAAATTAGTTTTTTGTTTGTTTTTCAAATTTTGTTTTTTGTTTTTTATTTTTTTTACAAAATTCGAGGAGAATAATATACGTAAATAAATATGACTGTTTACAAAAATAACAGAAAATGACCAAAAAAATCAGTTTGCTTAGTGTTCATTGGAGGTATCGAAATATTGTTATTATTATCAATCTTATTGTTTGTTACAGACTGCGAGTCTCTAATCCGCAAGATGCTAGTCCTGGAACCAATGAAGCGGTACACAATAGAGCAAATCAAGAAGCACAGATGGATGGCAGCAGAGCCCTACACAGTACCGACTGTGGCTGCAGACCCGGCTCGGAGCCCAGCGCATGTCGCGTCGCATCAAGAGCCCAATGAACAGGTGCTAAGGCTCATGCACAGTTTGGGTATCGACCCTGTTAAAACTAAAGAGGTAAGAAACAGTTTATAACGGTAATTTCTTTTACAAATTAATCACAGTCACTTCACGTTTTGATTTCCCTCAAGTATGTAAGAACACTTGAAAAATATCTAACAGTTTTCTCACTCTTGCAAATGCAGGATTTTTTGTACTTTTTAACTGACTTTTAAAAAGGAGGAGGTTCTCAATTCGATTGTTTTTTTTTTGTAAGTATGATACGTGATTACTCCGGCATTTGTTTGTGTTTGTGTTTGTGTTGTATTTGGAAAGAGGGGTACTTCAGTATTGGTCTCATTTAAATTTGTAGAAAATATTCCACCTCTATGGGTGGCAAACTAGGGAATGAATCAGATTTTCTGACTTTCCGGTAACCGATTTCAATAAAACTTGGCAAATAAATGTAATTCCACTAACTTTTCAGATCGATTTTTTTTATATAATAAAAGTTATTCCCGGGCTTTTTGAAATTTACCAAGCTTCTAAAGTATCGACGATTTTCAATTTTTTTTACATCAGAATACACGGAAATAATTTAAAAAATGTGCGTCCCCAGGTAAGCGACGCGCCTATACATAACAGTTACAGTGCCACTCCGAGTTTTAAATCGTAAAGATGTGATGGACACTGCCACTGCGTCCGTCACCCTGAAACATAACGTTGACAAGCCCCATATGCCTGTAGTTTCACCAACTCCCCTTCCTGTCTATCGTCTCAATAGCATACACAATATTGCTTGCCATCGTGGTGGAAGGATTTGCCAAATCGGCATAAGGTAACGTACAAGAAAGAAATGGTACGTCGTGTGGAGAGGCACCCCTTTACCGTTTACCTTTCAAAAGCGGAACGCAGTAATAAATAAATAAAATAAAATAAAAAATGATAAAAATCGTTGATATCAGATGTGTATGATCCATATTCTTAAATTATAAAATTAGTTAATCATTTCAGAAAAAAAATTAACATAAAAAAAATTCAAAGTTAAAATCTAAATCACAAAACAAAAAATAAAAAACGTAGTGCTCACAATATGATATAGGAAGTCTATTAGTCTGTGGGAATTCTACTGTTACAGTACAGAACTCTAGACATGACAGAAGAACTAGAAAACCTGTTTTTTTTTTTGTTCAAAATTGGTTAATATCATAACCAGGGTCAAAAATCAAAGACAAAGTCAAACAATCTTTGTTTTATAGGTAAGCAAATTACACTTTAAATCGTCATACTGATTAAACTCTACCACTCATTCGTAAGGCAATTTCCTTGAGAACAAAGAGCAAGAAACGCTAGGGGTTGCACTTTGTAAATATACATTTGAATACATTTATCATTACAAAATTTAATTTAAACATCTTAGATCGAGACTATCTGTAAGAGCTAAACGGGTCACTCACTACCACGGATTTTTGTCATCCTAGTACGCAGAGACTGTAAATAACCTGCAGTATAAAGTTATTGTTTCTGGCGCCTTTGAAGAATTATTTAACACATTTTTAACACGCACATAAGTTGAGCTCTGAAAGCTGTTGCCGATTCGTTAATTGACGTAGTACTAACATATACATTAATCACATTCCAGAGCCTACGGTCAAACAGCTACGATCATCATGCAGCCATCTACCTCCTCTTGCTGGAGCGGCTCCGTGCTCGGGCAGCCAGCGGCGCCGTAGCCGGGGCGGAAGCTCGCAACAGGCCTTCACGTAGACCTTCCTCAGTGGCCGACCAGGCTCTATCTAGAGAAGCCCATGAAGCTAGGCGAGAACATCATACCAGGTAAGAATTGTAGATATTTCGACAACAATGAAAATTCCGAATTTCAATTTCTGCATACTTACCACCAAATATATCATTAAATTATAGCGGATTGCATTTCACTGATTTTTTTGACAAAAAGAACGACAAAATGAAAAAGGGTTTTTTGTTTTGTAAAGTAGGCGAACCTGTTTTTTCTTTAAATAAATTTAATTGCTGGCCATGGAAACAACGTCCTTCAGCCGAAAATATAAACGTTTAATTATATTTCTGTAAATATGGCCACCACAAAGAGGATAGGCAATTTGAGGCGGCGTGCTTGGATTGACTCGGGATTCCTTAGAACGGGCCGATACGCGTATTTTAGTTCGAGATTCGTATAATTTCGCGTTTTAATCTTCGATTAAGGCACACTAGCACTATCATATTCCACTTTAAACTAGATTTCACAAAATAATTGAAAGTCAAAATAAAAACGACACTTTTCCCTCGAAAAGGCCCAGAGCGAATTCGGCGAACTTGACAAAAATCAGTGTTGCCAACTTAGCAACATCATCACTAGTTTAAGCGCGTCACTAGTTTTGACGTCAAAAGCCATATTTTATTTTTATTTAACGACAAAATCTTTTGTTACTTTTTGGAACTACCTTCGTGGCCGAACGGTTACCATGGTATGGTTCCAGGTTATATTGTATACCAGGTTCGACTCCCGGGCCGGGAGAAATATTTGTATGGCCTACATTTATTTCTCTCGTGAGTTTGGGTGTAATTTGTGGTTGTCTATGTGTGTGTCCATGGCACCCGCGACACAGGATTTCCCTAGTGCGGGGCTATGTTGAGTGTGTGCGTTATTATTATTATTATTAACTAGCAACTTTTAAACCTTCTGTGTAGCAGGCAACATTTTCTTTAGTCTATTTGGCAACATTAGCGACAATCTCACCACTATATGTATAGCAGATGACATTACGCGTGATTAGTAAATGCTTATTCACTCTAGAGAAAGATTTTGTTGATACATTCTAATTGAATCTGTTACCAATTCCAGATTGTTTCACGCTGGTGAATCGCAAACCAGAGAGTACAGCAGGGTGACACCTACGCTGTCCACTGTCCCTGTCGACTCGTCGTCGGCGGAAACGCAGCGACTGCTCTCCCTCGCTGCGGTGAACATGACGGAGCAACGACTGCTCCAGCGAAACTCCGACCCCACGGATACGCAACGGAGCTTCCTCGTCGCGAACCTCGACTCTCGCAACCACGAAACTGAATCCACGACGCTACTCTCCATGAGAAACATCGACGTGTCCCAATCAAGCCAAAGATTAAGCAAACTTAACGAAAACACCGTCCCTACACACAGATTGCTATCAACCACATATGAACAACAACAGAATATACTGAAACAATCTAGCGAAGATTGCCGGCGATTGCTTCAACAGTCGACTGCTGTCGGTTCAGATATGAAAACCGCTAATGATGGTAGACTACTAACCTCATCTAGTTTCGATTCAAAGTGTGCTATAGATGGCGGAAGAAATTCGTCAACGGCAGATCACAATGTCATAGCAAATTTTCTCCAAAATTCAGCTTCAGCAACAAATTTCAACGTTGAAAGTGTGAAGTTGCCAAATTCAACGACGTTTACTATATGTTCTGAAGCAGCTAAGTTAATGAACACACTGCAGCAGTCACCGTTGCCATTGAAGGGCACAGTAAATTTAAGTACTAGTCCAATACCATCACAAATCACGGAAAGCAAACTGAGTAGCGTGCTAGAACAGCCTAAGCCTTTAGAGTCTAGTCGACTCGTGTCCCAGGCGCAGCAACAAGACCTAAGTCGACTCCAATCCAGCACTCCGCCCTTCAAAGATTACATGAACCCGCATCTTCCAGCATATTCGTATTTACAAAACGCAGTCTTACCGCCTGTATCGAATACCACTGAGGCAAATTTTTCCATAGCGTCGACCACCAGTGATTTTTTTCCAAATTCTCTATATCGACCAGACAGTAAATTTTCCCTTAATAGATATACCACAAATCAAACGTTTACCCAAGCATTACCAAACAGTACGAACGAAGCAACAAAATTTCAACAGCAGTATTCATCGTCGACGGATGAGGGTTGCGAGACCGATATGGAGGAAGTGGCAAGCATGCCAAGCGGCGTGCAAAATAGATTAAGTTCTTACGCGAGCTCAAGTTCCAGTAGCGGCGTCGTTACTTTTTTCAACAACAAAAGTCTAAGTCAAAACCTCAGCTGTGAGTCCTCTCAAAGTAATTTTTCTACTTTCGAAAGTTTGGATTATCAGCTATCAGATTGCTCCAGTGAACTAGCCAGTAGCCTACCCAGTTGCACTTCGAACGAGGACAAATTGGCTTACGAGAACAGTTCTCTTGTGAACACGAGTCCGATGCATCCATGCGTCTACATATCGTCATACAATAATAAAACACCGGGCACAGGTTTGATGACGCGACACAACCCGATCAATTACCAGACTGCGAGCAAGAATTGCCCTCGAGCGATTACACGAAGTCCTGTGGATTTTAGAGAAGGCAGACGGGCGAGTGACGGGCTAGTGGCACAACAAGCTGCTCAATCTAATGAAACACAACCGACTACTCTTGCGTTCAACAGTCAAAGGCTCAACGAGAACTGTAAAGCTAAAGGTGTCCTGGAGCTACATCTAGTTCAACAAGAAGCACAGAAATTAAAAACTCAATACCAGTCCTCCATACCGGCCGAGGAGATGACCCAAAGACAGCTACAGCACAACCAATTCGCAGCGAGCTTCAGTCCACATTATTTAGATACTAAAAATCCAACTCCTAAACGTATAAGTCTTCCGGAATCTTTCAATTACTCGAGCACTTCTCCACCCATGCCTGCAAGTCCCAAGATGGTACCTCAGTTACAAGAATCCGATTTGCCCCACGGTGCAACGCTGTCTCAGAGCAGCAAGCCTCCTCTGCAGCAGCAACTAATGCAACACAGATTGTACCAACAGAAAAGGCAATTGCTACAGAAGCAGATGACCCCACCAAATTTACCTGCTCATGAGTTGGGACCGCTTCACGCTCTTCAAGTGGGGCTTAGTCGGCGGCAGATGTTACGTCAGCAGAGTTACAAAATTGCTCAACAACAACAAATCCTGCCACCCTTACCTTTGACAGAAACGGAGAACAGGGATCTGCTCGCTTTCCAAGCGATTGTCGAAGGTCCTAACAGGTTGAAAGTGAAACAAGAGGAGAACCCAGAAGACGTGTCCAAATTTGCATATCAGGGATCGATGGAGATAAGCATAATGAACAAGGATAGATTAGGGAATGAGAACTGGTCGAACTTGCCGTCCAATCTGCAAAGCGCGTGTCAAATTTCGGAGTTGGGGAGGCGAGAGACACGGGACTCGTCCCTTGAAGGCGAGGTGGCGGGCCATTCTGCGGTGGATACGCCACTGTGGCCAGCACAGTGGAATGCCAGCCTGTTCCAGCCTCAGCCTTGCTTCCAGGTATTCCAACAGACCAACTAAAGTAGATCTCGCTACGCGTAGAAGTATATTTGGTAGTATCGATCGTGCACGCAATGTTCTTCACTTGTTTATTTCAATACCCGTCTTCAAGTTGCAGAATTTGGCTAGAACACAGAATGGTCTCATTGTAAGTAGTTTGTATTTGTAAAGCGTCTTGTGAGCATAATAGAACTATAGTTTCACCTGTACGGACTTTAGGGTGCATGACAATAAGTAGTGCTTTGTAATTGTGGAAGTTTTTACGCAACTGCCAATTTGTATGAAATACTGCATTAATATAAACATGATTACACGACCAAACTCTAATAACAAAAAGAAAATATTTATCCTCGTTTTCATATATTGAAAGTGCACTGTTCATTAGATTTTGGTCAATTAAATTAAGTCACCCACAAGTGGCGATAATTTAGAGATAAAATTTTAGCAGCGCTCTTGTATCCGATAATTTAAGAATGTTTCGAATATTTCTAGAGCTGCCAGCAAATTCTTTACTTTTGCGATTATCGGTAACGTGTATTTTTTGATAGACATCACATATAAGTAATATCGTCCCTCTATCGTATCTCATGACATTGACAAATGAAGAAAGGTCAAAAGATACACGTTATATTAATTGTGTAAAGTATTTAAAGGATGGCAAGTTTCATTTTGTGATTTAGCAAATTCCATAATGACATTTTTATTATTAACTTGCCTATTGTATTATGTACAGTTAGAAACAATTAAATAAATTTTATTTGTACCAAAATCGTTATTGTTGTTCCTAACTTCATGCTAAAGGCTGCAAATTAGATAAATCGCACTCACAATAATTATGTGACGTACCTCAAAAAAGAACATAAACATGTTACCAAAAGGGAAATTGACAATAGTTATTTGTTATGTAAGGCTGCAAAGTTGTTGTTTGACGCGAGCACTTGTACTGAAACGTAGCGTAGCGAGGGTTTCAAGGCACGACACGTAAA
Organism: Hyposmocoma kahamanoa; assembly: GCF_003589595.1. Taxonomy (NCBI): domain Eukaryota; kingdom Metazoa; phylum Arthropoda; class Insecta; order Lepidoptera; family Cosmopterigidae; genus Hyposmocoma; species Hyposmocoma kahamanoa. Next base: position 7,289,497 of record NW_020654972.1, on the reverse strand, counting down.
ACAACTTTGTTACCGAGCGAAACAACTTTTCACCTCACTATAGCGAGGAAAATGGTAGATGAAAGATAAACAGTTGAACTATAACAAATCAGTTTTAATCATGTTTTAATAAACAAAATGAGTTATCGTTGTCAATTTAATGTCAACAATAATAAAAATAAAATATACCAACGGATTTACATTACATTAACATGTACGACAAGTCGCGTTGACCGTGTCACTCTGTTTTTTTTTCATCGATAGAACAAGTTAGGTGCACCACAGTCCATCGTCAAGTTCGAATTTCAAAAACCAAACCTTTCAAAAACACTTTTGCGCGCAAATTTCTAATGAGAAAAAAAAGCCTTTCCGAACTTGTGAGGTGAAAAGTAAATTTAAAAAAAATTACTAGTAGTATATAATTTTTCACATTATATACAATTTTGTAATATTTATCACTAGGCAAATGGCATATAGGTACAGGGTTCTTTGTATAATATTAACAACCTTGTAGAACTATATTCCTTACATCTTATACAACAACTATTGTTAGATGACTTTTATTAATGTATCAGATATTATTTTCGTCCAGAAATAAATTGGGAAAAAATTTAATGGCAGTAGACCTCCTTACGAAAGAGTTCGTGCAGGGTATTTCTGCCGCCAAACAATTATATGAGCATATTTGCTGGTGAAATTACAAGCACATGGGACTTGTCAAATTATGTCTCAGGGTAACGGGCGCAGTGGCAGTGCCCCTAAAATTCTTGCGATTTAAAGTTCTGAGTGGCATTGCAACTGGTCGTGGCCAACTACTTATGAATAGGCGTGTCGCTTACCATCAGGCGCACGACTTGTTCGTTCCGTCACTTGATATTATAATTACGATGCAAAACGCAGGAGCGGCGTGGGGTCGTTGTGGAGGATAGAGGATAGACACATTTGAACTTACAACATCAACCTTATTATCAAATATAGATCTAAAAAGTGTCAATGATAATACCTACAAGAAGTTAAAAAGTTTATTTTTGATAAATTTATTATGTTTTGTAAAAAGTCACGGAACAAAAGTTCTTGATTATAATGTTAGTAATATAGTCCTGCGAGGTGAGGTTGTTAATATTTTACAAGTAACTCTAATATCACGTACTGTATTTTTACTTAACCTATTTCGTCAATTTCCTAAAAATTCCCAATTACGTCATTTCAATATTGAGAGTGCGGTCGTGTTTCAAACTTCGCGCCAAAGCGACGACCGGTATCTAACTTTGCCGCCTATTACTCCATGGTACATCATTTTTTTTTAGATAATATTATATATTTATTATTGTTACGTAAGTTATGGTACTTGTTTTCTTTTTGAAAGTCTGTATATTTTTATTTGTTATTATTTTGCCACATAATAATAACCATTATGTATGTAAGATGTGATAGCTTTATTTAAAATACAAGTAAATGTCAAATTTATGATAGTTGTTTGTTTTATTTTGACACCTTAGTGCAAAATCACACGGAAGCTTTCCGACTGCATCACAGCTTTTTTATTTCAGGTGGAAAATTCAGATGGTAGCCGTGCAATCGCAATGTATATCGTGTGTCTCCCGATACACTTACATGCTTTGTAGAATTCATAACAGCGCATGAATAAACTAGGACGATATTATTAGCCGAAGAAATAATTTTTTTAATTAACTGATTGTCATTATAACGAAAATATTTTGAACAAAAATATTTGTCACTAGACAATTCACATTAAGGCCAAAATACACTTGCATGTAACTGGTCTACTATATGCACGTAATATGCTACTTACCTTACATCTATCTGCTACTGTCATATCTTTTACGTGTAGGTACACATTCATTAGATACCTTATTCCATCTGCTATTAGCAATCTTGTTACTTTTATACATACGTTAGTACATTTCTATGCTGCTGGCAAACCTTACGTATAGATATATGCATGTGTTATTTACCTTACACCTATCAGCTACTGCCATGTCTTTTTATGTGTATACACACATTAGTTACATGTACATGCTACTGGCAATCTTTTTTGTTTACATATGTTAGTCATCTTACACCTATGAGCTACTGTCACTCCTTACGTGTATATACACGTTAGTTACTTTAAATGTATCTGCTACTGGCAATTCTTTTATATGTCTGCATATGTTAGTTTACCTTACATCTGACTTCTATTGGCATGTTTTTTACGTGCATACATACATTTTTGGATGCTAGACGTCTCACATCTACCTGCTACCGTCACGTACGTCGAGTATATCGGCCTTAAGCACGTGTGTTTTGGCCTTTACTTATCGTCGTCACTCCACACACTTAGTAGACTAAAAAGACGTTTTTACTGAAATGGGAGCGTTATTATCGACTTTTGACAGCATGCTCATGTATTTTTAGTCTAAGTTAGCAGTTTTCTGAAGATTATTGTCCATTTAAAGCTAAAGGTCTATTTTTTTTTTGTAAAACAAAATGTGTAAAACGCTTCTGAGGTTTTCACTGTATGGCTACGATATGGCAAATGTCCATGATTAGACAGCATCTAGGCAGTGTCTGATAATAATGTGCTAGACAACTAGGTACATCAATTGCCTGGTCTCAAACTGGGGAGTTCCCTGAGCTATGAGTACCAGAGCAACGGAATTCACTCTGAGTCACTTCCCAGAACACCCAACCAGAACCAATTTAAAAAAGTTCATTTCCCAAATTCCTCTTCATCCTGCGCCCACAGTGCCAATTGCACCACCGAGATCGTCTGATCAGTTAGATATTCATTCACATAATTCGTAAGGAAGTCACCACACTAATTACCGCGGAATCGGCTTCAGCCGATAAAATACTTTTATGATCTCTGTATAATAAGAGCCAATGCACACGGTGTATTTTAAACACGCCGATGACGCGCGTATGCGCGTATTCGCGCCGCAGACCCGCAGTAGTCGCGCGTATGTATCGCACATTTTGATAAAAGATAGTTTTAATTTTAGTTTTGTTTATTAATTTCAGTTAATTTTTGAAATGAAGCCATGACTCGAAATTCTAAGTGTAAACTCCAGTGGAGTATGTAAGCTTCTTGCAACGCGATGTTTGCGCGCGTTTGAATCGTTTCACTACAGCGCGTCTGCGGCGCGTATACGCGCAGATAAACGCGCGTCGTTGGCGCGTATAAAATACGCCGTGTGCATAGGCTCTAAGAGCGAAAAAAACTTCACGCGTTTCATTTTCGTTCGGGTCTTTTTCGCTCTTATTACATGGACATAAAGCTCTTCTTGGCCGGCTTAATGCAATTCCGTGTAATATAGGTAAGTATGGTGACTTAGGAAATTAAACTGTTTTTCGAATCAGGATTTTACTCCCGTTCTCAGTCCTATATCCACCCGAAATGTTGGTTTGTTTGAAACAACAAATACACGCGATTTAGATCCGAAAAACCAGTTTCATTTCCTATATTGTTAAACACAATCACAAAAACCTAAGAACTCAGTAACGTGACTTTCATAAGCTGTGCTTCTACCACCCGTTTACAGTGACAGTGGACGGGCGTGAATTATTTGGGTAGTAAGGCTCATTGCGGCGGAATGGAGTGGAATTTTTGTAACGATATTGTACCTACATAGCGTAATGCACTGTATGGTCAATTGTATTTCATTCATACATTGTATAATGTACAACTTAGAAACGAGCCAAAAATCACAATCGTCAAACTTCGACGAAATACTACAGCATCAAGGCGCAGTCGCGAGAAAGCTCGTGAATGTTCGAGCATTCCCGCGAATACTCGAGCATTCCTGCGACCGCGTGCCTTCATGCACAGCGACGCGTTGAAGACTGTACCACCTCAGGCAACCGTGACCATGGGACCTGTAAAAGGCCCGAAACGTCGGTTTCTTTGAACAACCAGTTATAACTGGTTGAAGACTGCACCACCGCAGTCAACCGTGACCATGGGACCTGTAAAGGACCCGAAACGTCGGTTTGTTTGAAAAAATAAATATATGCGATTTAAATCCGGAAAAATAGTTTCATTTCCTATGTGTAACAATTGCGAAAACCTAAAAACTCGTTATCTACTTATGTTATTCGATTTATCATGATGGATATCTATCGATCGATATCCTGTCAATGAATTTTAGATTAAAAGCGAAGAAGCGCACATGCTATGGGTTAGTCAATTTAAACAGGTCGTTGCTTCATTTGGTGAACCATGTAGTATATCTATCGTGACCATTATTTTTTATCCCCAGAGCGGGACGCCTGTAAATTTTGGTATTATTCTTTTAAAAATAAAACACATGTTTATGATAGTAACGAAATGTTTAATGATTAAAAAAATTAAGAAAGACCTAAAAATTTTTAATGACAAAAAAATTAAAAAGCAGCACCTCACATGACGCTATTCATTCCTGTCAATGTACATCGAGTACACACGCACATACAACTAAATAAAAGGTGCGGGCGATAAACTTTACTTGCTGCTACGCTTTACGCGTGTTTTTTCCAGCAGAACTTTACGTAAAAGTACAAACAATTTAGTTGTAAAGACTGTACCTACGTATTACTTACGCACGACTGTTTTATTTCAGTAGTATATAATGTAATGTACGAATTATAAGATTATTTCTTTTTCCAGTCAAACTGGCAAGGGCACAGCCTACCGCCGACGACAGGCATGCTGCCTCTAAGCGAGAGTCCCATCTTGGAGCTGACAGAACAAATGGAGTCCATATAGAATTAGTATAAAGGCCTGTCGTATCTGTCGGAATAGTGACTGTACACGGTGTATATTCTATCGCACCAATGAGGTACCTTCAGGGAGAATAAAGTCGCGCTCGTCAATCACGCAAATTGTCAAATTCAAACTCAAAAACCTTTTTACTTCACATAAAAAAATTACACTTAAAACTCCCACCGACTACACATTTTATTTCTTCCTGAGAAGAAAATGGGAGTCAGCACACTTATTGACACGAAATTATAACAAGCCGATCAGAAAAGAAATTACGTCCATGTAATATAATATAATTATATATTAACATTCTGAGACCCTATTGATTCTCTATTCTGAATTCTTCTTTTTAGTTGTGTTCTTTGTAGTTTGACTCAACTTCGAGATAATGTCGAGTCAGGCCGTTTTTGCTGACACAGTATACGCAACTCTACACTCCGACACAATGTAACTCTCTAGACCGTACCTGCAAACCTAGACTAGCGTTTTTAAGTGTAAACTATTGTATCTATGTCAAAAGCTTGTTCGTAATGTACCTACCGTGATTCAGGAAATAAACGAGAATCGCGCTCAAGCCGCTTTCACGTTGATAAATGAGTTGGCTCCCTAGTGAGAAACACGATGAGTTTCTCTTGTAAATATTCGAATTACAAACCAAAGTACCACAAGGTCCAGTTATTTCTCAGTAAGTCAATTTAAGTTCCATATCAACACTTAACATCTAAAGTTTCTGCAAAAAGTATGGACAGTTAGCGTGTTTTGTCTTCTTGAAATCTCCACGTGAATCAGTGCTGCTGTATCGACAGAACGTCGAAGGCCCAAAACCATTTTATCTTTATTGAAATAGAATACTTGGTGACTTGCTAAGGTGGATTGATTGATATACTTGAAATTTGCGACATTATTATATGTACTTTAGGTATACCAATGGCGGTGGAATCATAAACAAAATTTTAACACCATTATGCATTGTAATGTCTTTAGAATAAACGACAAACACAAGACATTATATTTTTTAAATTAACGACCACAATATTCAATCACTATAAAGTAAAGATAAAGTAGAAAATAATCATAATCGTTCAAGTAGGTTCTTACCAATAAAAAAAACAAATAATAAGAGAGTATTAAAAAGAGCAATTACATGTATGATATCTTCGAAATCTCTATTTCACCATCCGTGTGTAATAGGTAGTGTTCCTTTGAAGCAATTGTATAATGCACTAAGTAAACAGGCTTTTGTATACCCGAAAATTCCTACATTTATAAATATTTAATTTAAGATTTCAACAATAGGTGGGTCATTTTTTGGTCAGTGTTCTCTATTTAATTTCCGTGGCAATTTTGATTATTTAAGTACTCAATTATAGTATCATGATATTAGCGAGACGGAATTGCTTATATAGTGGTATGAGTATGTTTCCAGAAGAATTTGTTGTTATATTTGTGATTTTGTATTTGTAGTTTTTATGCGAACGGCACACCACTACATATGCATCTCCGACATCGAGTATATAAACAGAAATAGAGACGAAATGTCATTTAATTTGTTTGAAAAGTATTCTGCCATATCATTACTGTGACAACTGCGCTCCGTTTGGCTAGCTCGGTTCGAAACAATTGACGGGTGTCGTCAATGGGTGTCGTCAACTGTTTCACTTCAAATCGACCAGTTAACTTGAGCTTTGCTATAATGGACGAAAATTGTAAAATTACATATTTAATATTTAATTACCGATGAAATGTGATTCCGTTTGTTTTGTGATTAGATAGAGAATAGAACAGCACCGCATTGTTAGAGTAATTATCTTTATTACAATAAATACAGAACATTTTTTGGAATATACGGAGACGTACGGACAGGTCAGTAGTTGGCCTGTCTATATTTCAGCGCAAACGGGAGTTGATAATTATAACAGCTGTATCGCTAATGTGTTACCAGGAATATATGGCCCTTATTTCGTCTCTGTTTCTGGTTATATACTCGATGGTCTCCGAGCTCTTGTTAATATCACTATATTAAATACTCTTTTATAATAAATAATACTCGAATTCTCACGAAACTTAGGTAGTGGACACTTACAAGAGAATGATTGAAGTACTGATACTGATTTAATAATAAGTGTGTAATTGAAAATTCATAAAAATATGAAATTTTAACTTATGTCTCTTAGTGATAAATCAAGACGACAATATCAACATAGGTTAATAATTTAGAAATTGGTGTAATTTTTATAGTTCTTGTTGAAATTATTTGCAGGTAACCGACTTTAGAAAATGTTATAACACGTTTTTATGGATAAGCGTTGTAAGGTTTGGGGTAAGAGGGACAACTTTATTTTGAGTCAAATGTTTTGACCTCTAGGAAGAACAGATTTAAGGTCACAGCATAAGTAGCGTGATTTATTGCTGATATAAAAACATAGTATTCAAGTATACGCGACGGCGATCTAAAGTCTTATAAGAATTTTGAAATACGCTAAACTTGCCTTTATTTGTCAGCTTTACGTATAATAATTGGATTTAGCGTAATAAAACACGTTTTGACAATTATTATGCTAAATCCAATATTAAATGCGCTTGCGCACTACATTCTGTTCGTATCAGTACCGAATCCGAGAAATGACGGTCCGAAAGGTCATAGGGACCATTTTATGTCTAGGTGTGCAAGCGTTATTCGTATTGTCTCGGAATCTTATCGGACTAAGTGCACAAGCGACATCCGAAGTCGGTCTGACTTTTCTAGATTTGTATGGTCTCGAATTCGGAACGAACCCGAATTGGATGCAGTGCACAAACGCACTTACGATGTATTTGCCGAAAACGTGCAAGCTGTGCTAACGTTTCTCTTCCCCCAGAATATGGGGAAAGAGGAGTAGCATGTTCCTTTTGAAGGCAATGGTGCCTATACCTCATGTTCACAAGATTTCACTAATGTCAAATTTGTTTTTTCCGCATTTTGACGCATCGTAGCAACATCTTTTTAAACCTAATTTGTTTGTCTATTTTATCGACTGCGAGATTAAAGTGCTAAAGTCTTTAGATTATGAGATAAAGCTTCAAAGCTCTTCCCCCGGTGTTCCTCTTATCTCAATTAATCTTACGTAGTATGCGTTATAAAAATGCAATAACGGGGATTTTTTTCGATTTTTACTTTTAACACCAGTACTAGTGTGGTATCTCTAACGATTTTGTTCTTGTTCATAAAATTAGCTGTCTTTAGCTTTATTGATGTTTCAAATAAAAAAAATAAAGTGTCAATTAACGGTCTCTTCATTATCAAAGTGTATCTATTCAAAAAGCTTTGTAAACACCGAAAGAACTCGGTCGGAACGTACTCGTATTGGTAAAACCCGGCTTTAGTTTCCCGCCTATTCATAAAATTATTTTTAAAATTACCGTAAACAACATAACTTTTTAAAAGAAAAAAGTTTTTTTTTAAAGAGGGCACAACCCGCACGGACTTTTTGGTCAATCCATTACAATATTGTAAGAACTCCGATTACCTGCAGATAATAAATCCTTGTAAATGAACTACCTCTATGTACGTGTTTATCTTAAAACCAAGACTGAATTCAGTGTCAATTCAGAGCATTGTAAAGCCTAGTTCCAGAATTTTGACCTGTTTCTCATCGCTAGTACTGGTGCCGACTGCTCCCACTCAAATTCTGTGGTTATTATATAAGTTACCACTGGTATTATCTGGAATTTCGAACATGTATTATTGGTGAGAAAGTCTTCTGGTACCAATGGAAAATGGACGCACTGCAAGGCTCGACTGGCGCAGAGTCGAAGCGTCGCGTCGCGTCCTGTTCTTCAACTACAACGCTTGACGACGCGTGACGACGCTTGCATTAGTGCGCTCGGATCACAGTGTGGTCGGCGTCTGACGCCTCACTGGCGCTCAAGTGACTCGCTCAAACCGCTCGACTGAATCCAAGCGTTGTATCGCGTCAACGTCCGTTTCCTTATTTACATAACACAAATTTGTACCGTAATAATGGGAAAATAGAAATGAATATACTATAGGCGAAAAACATGACGCGTCGCGACGCTTCGATTCTGCGCCAGTGTGAGTTGAGCCTAACGATTAAGAAATTACTGAATGTAATCGGAATTGCGTATCTTGTGTCGTGAATTAATGAGCTGTGTGTAGACTTTAGATGTGACGCGGTGTTAAATAATGTTACGACGTATTTTGCAGGATTTAATTCTAAGTCAATCTTTTGTACTAACTCTATTCTAAAATTGAATATTTAGCTGGATTATTTTATTTAAAACAAGGTATTCGTGTCGTGGTTTAGTAATATTCACCAATTGTCTAAAGTACCTATGGACTTCGTTGTTATTCGATTTTTATGGAAATAGACGAATACCTACATATTTCAGAAACATTTTGATCCATAGAACGTTATTTAAACTTATATGTAAGCTTTTAAGGTACATTTTTAATTGTTCTTCAAGAACAGCCAGTAATTCAAATGTTAACCTTATAAATAAAACCGTAACATTGACTTTTAATTGTGTCAAGGAACTGATGATGATGTAACGTTCGTGAAAAGTGTAATACATCGATACATTATAATAAAATAGGGTAACAATGCAATCGTCATATTCCGTAACACTTAAATATCTTCGAATCTGGAACTTTAGAAAATATTTGTACCTTGTACTCAATGATATAGAAAGGAAGTGCATAAAGGACAACAATTCAAAAGAAGAAATCGAGGACGTTTTAAATCTTTTGACTCCTAAGTTTTCTATCTCATTTACCTAAGGGCGGACCACTACTTGAAGCGGACAGGTTGTCGTAATATAGACTGCTTGTTACAACAAATCAAGGAAACGACTAGTTTAAATTGACATCCGACTCAACTTCACTTAGCGGACGCGTTAATAAACTTTGGCCAGCGACAATATTCATTTTTGAATAGTATTTAACATTTAGAGACCGAAAGAGGTAATCGTTATATGAGTTTCAGCGCGTCCGAAATTGAACTGGTACATTGTAAATTCAATCTTATCTGCGTGCATCGAAATCTTTTTCCGGTCCATTGTAAATTGTATTTACCATAAAGATACGCGTGCATCATATCTAACCTTTTCCTGTATTTCATAAATCGTACCATATACCCGTGCTACGCATCCTTTTACCTGTACCTGCTTTGTACGTTATACTTTTTTTATTTTTTACCGTGTGAATAGTAACTTGTTCTTTTGTACATTATATACATACTTATATCACCACGTGTTTTGTGTTCAATTATGCAGGCGTTGAAACAACTATCGCAGTTACCTATTTCCACCCTGTTGTCCCGTGTGTGTTATCCTGTTAACAAGAACCAAAAATTGAAAGATCATTTTAAGAAAAGTATAACAAGTATACCAAGTTTTAAAATTTTGTAAAAAAAACGACATTTTTAACGAATTCCTATTAGTTTTTATGTGTGGTAAAAACATATCACGTTAAGGATAAAATTCGCTAAATGCGTGGTAGATTTATAGAGACAGGATACCCCTTCATATTTACAAGTGTGACGTGTGTACAAGGCTTTACTGTTTACCTCGCGGTAGTAAGGTAATTCTAGACTACAAATGTTCTAAGTGTGTGTGGCAAACAGTATAGATAAATATTGTTCAAAGTCCTCATAGTTAATAAAAAAAAAACCAACAAATAATAAATTTTGCGCTTGTATTGGTACATTTACCTGCTATAGTCAAAATATTAATAACGTATCACGACTTCCTGGTGTCCCAATTGGAACTTCCATTGACTATGAGTCCAACTATTTAAATCAGAATCGAATCAGGGAGCTCCTTATTACAGCTAGGCAAAATAATGATCTCACCATTTTACTTTTAATTTATTAAAATAAATATAGTATATGATTACCAATAATTATGTACAAATTTCACCAAACTCGTAGGTACAGGTACTAATTACTAGTAATTATGATGTCTACATTGGAAAGGAATCCCATATTTTGTGTAATGTTTAGTCGACGCGGAAAACTAAATTTATCTTCACTTTTCTATACTTTTTTTATAAAAAATGAGCGCTTATTTAACATCTCACCCGATAGAAAGTGACAATAACGTTGACGAGAGAGCATGTACACCTAAATAATGCCTATTGACTCTCGCCTTGAAAGGAACAAGGCACAAGTCTGCAGGCAGGGAATTCCACTCCATAGCCGTATACAATCTTTATTATTATAATTATGAGAGAATGTTTTTTTTTCTTTTAGTGTAGATGAACTATGGCAAAGATTTTTAAATGTTACTCACAAAGAAATCACAAAAATCTGCCTATTTTTCTCCGTTGAGATGATAACGAATAATGTTAAGAACTTTCCATTTTGCTATGTGTGTAGTATATTTTTGTAACTAGATAATAACATACTCTTTTTTTATTGAATTTGTAAAACCGTTCAGAAATATTTCGGATCCACGTCCGATCGCAGACTTTATAGTGAAAAATTTTAATAATCTTAAATCATCAATACAACCCGGTCAGGCATATAGTTTCATGAATCGTTTAGTGGAGTAAGATTGCACTGATAAATCTGTAAAGTCTTGGCGTCTGTTTCATAGGCACCCTGTATACGAATACTGGTGCGTCAATGTTGGTATCTAGTGGATGACTCTGGCGGGCTCTAAAGGCGTAGTTATACGAGTTACATTCCAACAGCACGTCAATTGTAACATAGCAGTGCACAGCACACAGCAGAATTGCTAGTGCAAGCCAGCTGCATAGTTGACGAAATATTATTTGCACCGATTCGTCTTATTGCTTTATCTTACGTGTACGATAGGACAAAAGAGTGAGCCGTGTCGGTAACTACAACTAGTTATGCACTGGTATTTAACTCTTGACTTGATAATCTTTGTGCGTAACTAACTGAATCTAAATTGCTGAATTAAGAAGAAAAGTGTTTACAAGAATGATATGATGTATAAAGAAATAGTTAAAAACTAGAAATCGGAAAATGCATTCAACTCCTACTCGCATGACATGTCGATGGACCAACATCATTAACTCCATGTACGCTCTAATTAAAACAAACTTATATTTTGTTAACGGTTTTACTACCTTTTATTGTAATAGCAACGATGAACCGTTGCAAGCGATAACATTCATCGGTGCAAATAATAAATCTTCAGCCGAACTTACAGTTGTATTGCAGATAGCGTGCAGTTGGCATTTGTGATGCAGTTCGAATGTAACTCCTGTAAACGCACCCTAAGAGAATATTAGAATGGCTCGTCAATATTTATCTCCTAATCAATGTCCGCAAAATAATTGCCACAGCAATAAGAGATGAACAATATGGTTCATAAAGTAACTTAAGAAGCTTTACCGAACCGTAACAATAACTTTATACGTAAGTAAAATTACACATAAAGTAGTCTTCTGTAAGACAATTATTAGACAATTGTAGTTTAGGTGTTTGGAAGCTTTTTACACGATTAGTATATTAATAAACATTGTATTATATATATCGTCATTTTATCATCAAGCTATCATATAACCGGCAGTTATTTAGAGACATTAGTGTAAGTAGTCAATTTTATAAAGAAACGTAGATAAAAGTAGGAACGAACATTAAATATGAATGTACTCGATAAATTGTAACGGCTTTAAAGGACTGAAGGGGAACATTAGCTACTCTGCATATCGGACAACAAACCAACAAAACAAAGTGTACTAGTAAACATTCTTTACAAACAAACTAATGTGCTAATCCAAGTACGAAATTTGTAGTTCTAGAAATCTTCTTGAGAATTAATTTATTTTCTATTGTATATTATTAATTATGACGATCAACATTTTTGTTGGATAGCGAATGTCCCGCTTTAGTCAATTCGTACCAGTAGCAATTTTACACGTTTCTGTTGTTTTTAACAAAATTTTGGTTGTGAATTGGCTGATACTCGATGTGTAGACGGGCAATACAATGATACATTCCATGGTTTGTTTCAATTTTAACACCTCTACCCATTTTATTTCTTATTTTATTTATTTATACATTTATTTCAGGCCACATGACCTATATAATATATACCATAAGGACTAACATACATACAATATAATATGTCAATAAAATAAACTAAACAACTAATCTACACGTATTGCCCTTGTCGGCGACGTGTGGCGCAATCTGGTGTCAGGTAACCGGCCGCAGAATCGCCGATATATGACACCCTTCGGCCAAAACTCGTCCTTCATGAAGGCCGACAGATATTCGGTCGGTACTCTCACCACAAACGAATTAAAATTTACGTTGTGATGGAACTCCAATCGCTCGACCTTCAGGGTGAATTTGGCTTTTAGCCTGATGTACTCCACTATTTCCTCAGACTTCGTGGTTGCGACAGGTACAGGTAAGTTCGATCCTGTCGGTGCTGTGCCACAAATGTACGGCTGGTGGGCTTCCTCTTTCTCTTCACCACCTTTGTGAACCCGTCCTCATCGCAATGATCCGGCTGCCTCTGTGGTTTTGCAACTTCTATTCACTCTTATAAAAAAAACTAAATAAAACGGGTAACCTTGATTTTTGTCTTCATAATTTCCTTAGGGCTAGAATCTTCTTGTCAGTACGCGACAGCATCGCGTCCATCGAGTATATAACCAAAAATAGAGACGAAAATGTTGTTTTTTGTATTGTTTTTAATTTGTTTGAAAACCTATTTTGCCACATCATTACGATAACGACTGTGCTCCGATTGGCCAGCCCGAATTCGAAACAATTAACGGGTGTCGTCAATTGTTTCGTTTCAAATCGACCACTTTAACTTGAGCTTTCTTCCTTATATCATATAAATATAAGGAATATTTTAATGACATACCTAACTTATGTTGGAAGAAATAAAATTTTCATTACAAAATTGAGGTTTTTTCCTCACGCAACCACATTTCACACAATGATTTCACTATATTCTATTGATAGACGGCACAATACACATACACAACATTGAAGTACAGTAGTTTACGCGCTCATTTCAATTGTTTTTATCACTCCTTGTTTATTTGTCAACAAACATGACCGGTCATGACCGGCTCGTGCGCGAATTACGACTATTGTATTCAGCGTTGCCAATTTGTGGGGAATTCCCCAAATTGTGGGGAATTTCAACTAGATTGGGGATTTTGTGAAATTGGCGCTATGTGAGGAAAATGTGGGGATTCTAACATTTTATCATTTTGTTTAATCTGTCAATTGCTGATGCATCGCTAGTTTGTTCGTTACTGTTAGAAAAACTGTGATGTACTATATCGACGTGTTTTTCAACATCGCACATCCCTCGTATTATTAACAAGCAGCTTAAATAGAATTATTATTAGAGCCCTTGATTCTGAATTGTAAAATTACCAGTCGGTGCGTGTTGAGTTCGCAATTCTTTCTCCCGCTTAGGCCGGTCCCCGGTATAAAGCAAAACGAAATCAGCTATTGATAAACAAAGCCGAGCAGTTGGTACTTCCACACCATAACTTACCACTCGTCAACTTTAAATATTAAATATAGGTCGAAACTTATTGATTATTTCTAACATTAACATAGTGTCACTAAATGCACAACAAATAATCAATTTACTTAATTTTGTAAGGCAAAGAAAATAAAAATTTTTCAAAGACTGATTACAGGCTAATGTTGAATCTAATTAAAATAAATAAACGATTTAAGGTCATCTAATTCTATAATTAGTTTTACATTTTACATTCACAGCAAACGTAATAGATAATTACATTTTGAGTTTCTTAATTCTTTATTAGATTTTTAAGCGATGTATTTCTAATAAATAATGAAAACTCGAGATGTGGGGAATTTGTTGGGAAAATGAACTTTGCTCTCCCCAAATTTGGGGATTGTAACAAATAACAAATTTGGGATTTTGAACAATTGGCGATGGCAACGCTGATTGCATCGAACGATGTGACTTAGAACACTAGTTTTTAGACTATTAATAGATTTTACTGGATGTGTATAGAACAATTTTACTAAAAATAATAAGTTGTTCTACAGATGAACTTAAAATAAGGACTATAAGCATTGACTTACAATTATATGGACGTCGGGTCCGCGCTAAAAAGTGTCCGCACTTGTAAGGCGCTAAAATCGTATACAGAGCGCGACACTCCGCTTTAGTCTTCATTTGTTCTACGGACAGCGCGATACTGCGATGACATAACAATTTAAATTTCGAATAGGTTGACTTGGGACATTTTTTTCGTGGTTTTTGTATTAGACCCGTCGTCCATTTATTTGTAAGTCAATGACTATAAGAGTAAATCTTAAGAGAGATTACACTTAATTAAGTTGTTTGGTATTAAGAAGGTTTTAAAATTTGGACTTGAGTGAAATAAGTCTCTATGAACAATTTCTTTTTTCTAAAACCATTTATAGAGAACTATTATCTAAATGTATACCATACCATATTAAGACTGTTTATAGATATAACAGTTTTAAGGCGTATAAAGTTCTCCTTGGGTACAACACTATTGTAATAGCACTCTTTTCCTTCAAAACCGGAACGCAGTTATGCTCACATTACTGCTTGGCGACAGAAATAGGTGTTGTGTATTTAGTTAGCTAGGGAATAGACATACCGTTTCTTTACTACCTATACCATGATCACACTGTGCGTATCGTGCGTGATTATGCATGCTAACGGGCTTCGAGGTCATGACGACACGATGTGGTGCGGCGGTACTGGTGTAATAGGTGATATTGACAGTCAAAATACGAATGCGTGTCTAACAAGTGCGACCCAACCCTAATGCCGCATTATCCAAGTAACAAAATCGATTATACAACGGTTAGCGTCGGTAGTTTCTCATCGAGTTGGGCAATAGAGTTCTCATACCTACTCGATTTATTTTAAATACAACATCAGTTTCCTGTCAAACTGATTGAAGTGCCAATCAAAAGCTGTTTGTAAATGTGAAGCCGTGAAATATTTAAAAAGTGGGGGTATTTTCATAAAGTCGAAGGAATTCAACTTTGATTGATCTGGCGTAAATTGTAATTTGTACGTTTGTGTAATTGTTCTACAGAACATATACTGAAGTGGCTTAGTTTAATTCATAACAAGTAAAATGCCAAGCGATAAGAAAATAACAAACATTTTGAAAAACTTGAACCAATTTTCGTATTCATACGAAGTGACCCCGAATGTGAATTGGGATAAGTTAGACATATTATCAGTTAATACAAATTTCGTATGTGTGACTTGGCACGCGAGGAATTACGATTTTAAAAGCTTCGACATTGCTCCTGTGAAACTAGCAAAGCATTTAAGAGATAAAGGGAAGACGGTGTGTTTGCACTTAACATGTGATTTGATGAAAAAAAATTACCTTAACGGCTTGCTACGGCATTTGCAAGAGCATGGAATTTGCAACTTATTTATTATTTTAGGAGGTGAGTACCTTATATCATTTAAGAGCGGTCTTTAAGCTTGAATTTAGGAGTCGTTGCGAATATCAGCATCCACATCCGCGGATAATCTGCACAAATTAAGATACCCGAATTCCCATCAGCCCCCGCACGTTCGAGTTGTGACTCATGTCTAAAATTACTCGCGGACTCACTAAAATTTAGACACCTTCCATAAACAGACTGTTAGCCGAAAAAGCAGCTTAGCTGTTGTTTTTAAAATATAACTTTGATAAAATTCTAGAACGATGAAGCTAGGCAGATCAACACAAACAACAACATACAAAATCATAGCAATAATATTTTATTTTTAGATAGATTCAGTGAGGATGTACATTTTTAGCGTTTTTTTAAATGCATAACATCAGCATCTGCTAATGTGTAAAAAAACTGCATCTGCAACAACCTTGACTTAGACATGTCTACAGTTCGTGCTGAGAGATCTTCCGCATTCGTATTGTTCGCATTTCCTTACAAGTCGTCGTTACATCGCATCGTGAAATATTGCACACTCTCCGAGATATATCCGATAAGAAGGCAATTTTATGCAGGTTGCCTGGAAGAAATTGCTACATAGCAATAAGGCTTCATGTTGCACATTAACTTACTATTTTGTACTTAAGTTCAGTAATTTATTTTACGTTACGAAATTATTTTTACGGCCTCCGTGGTCGAGTGGCTTGCACACCGGTTTTCATGGTGTATCCATCTCTGAGGTCTCGGGTTCGGTCCCCGGCCGGGTCTGTGTAGAAAACTAGCTTTTCTGTATTGTCTCGGGTCCGGGTGTTTGTGGTACCGTCGTTGTTTCCGATTTTCATAACACAAGTGCTTTGGCTACTTACTTTGGGATCAGAGCGACGTATGTGATGTTATATTATTTATTGTATATTTATTTATTTATTTCATTCATTCAAACAAAAGTTATAATATACATATTTTAATCGTATTTTATGTTTTTTACAGAAAGTTACGATGGTAAGGGCACTGACTTCAAGTCTAGTCAAGAACTTATTGAACACATTAGAAAACAGGCTGGGGATTACTTCTGCATAGGAGTAGCAGGATTCCCCAACTGTCCCGAAAATGTAATAGCACAGCTCAAAACTAAAGTGGAGGCTGGTGTGGATTTCTTAATTACAAAAGGGGTTTTCGACACAACTTCCTTCAAAACCTTCATAGAAAAATGTGCAAAAATCGGAATCACCATACCAATAGTTCCTGGTATATTTTACTACAACTCAGAAAAGGAACTAACATATTTAGCTAAAGAATATGGCATCAGTGTACCTAAAGAAGTCATAGCTGAAACCAAAAAATCACCAGTTAATTACCAGAAGAAATTCATTAGCCAAATATATAACACAGACCCTAAAATAAAACAGATTCATTTCTTCACTATAGACAAATTAGATCCTGTTAATAAGTTTGTTACAGAACTAAAATTATAACAGTTAAATTATAAGCGATTTTAATTTTAGTAGTTAAGACTTGACAGATTGTCGTGCAGTTTACAGTGTCGTGGCTAGGAAATTTAAATGAAGTTGTTCATATATAGCACGACGCGATTAACTGTCGTTCACGATTTTTTATCGTTACAACGACAAATTGTCGTTACAGTGGGAACAGCTAGAATGACAGTCGTCAGCCGATAAAAAAACGTGACGACAGATTGTCGCAGCTCCTATTGTCGTCACAATCTAGTGGGAACAGCTAGTCACGACAGTCGTTCAACGATAAAAAATCGTCCACGACAGATAGTCGTGTTATGGGAACTGGCTAGACACGACAGTCGTCCAACGATAATAAAACGTGACGACATAGAGGGAACGCGCCCTTCCTTGGTTATTGACAAAATTATTACCACTTCTTCTTGTCGTATCGATGGCATATACCATAATGCTTGCCATCGCGGTGAAAAGATTTTCCAATCAACGTCAGGTCAGCGTGCTGATTTTGATTCAAATCGGAAAAGATCCGCTCGGGTAGTCGCGAAATCAGATAGGTTTCTGAGCGAGAAGATGAACCTGATTCCACTATATCTTTCTAATTTATGAGTTAAATCAATTATTGTTCCGATTAGAAATTTCAAAAGTTTCCGATCGGTCAGTTGTGAATCGCAATTATGCGCCTCGACTCGAAAAAGACGCAGTTTTCGATCGGGAGAGGCAATCAAAATCAAGCTGCAGGTTAGGTACTCCCCAATTAGGTAGCGCCCAGGGTGCGCGAAAACGTACAGGACAGGAATAGTATGATATAGAGCTTCATTCTCGCAATGTTCCTCGGCAAACTTCGTGTTTCGGCTGTCGTCGGGTTTTATTCAGTTGCCATTTACCTTTGGTAGAAGGGTCGTAACACAAAACTGCGATGCGATGTCGCTATGCAGAAGTCTACGAGCTCGCACGACGATTCGCAAGAATTTGCGAATAGCATCGCACATTCCTGTGATGTTAATCTTCTGTATTTTTTTCCTATACTTTCTTATCAATAACAGCAGTGCAATACTGTTTTTACGATCCACGTCGCTACCTAGTTTAAAAAATACGTTCAGTACGGTTGACGATCGTCAAAGGAATGAATCACCCGAACCGTGACAGCGACTAGTCGGCGTGATGCGAATTCGCAACGTCAAAAATTTGTTGTGAAATGTTTAAGAACTTCATAAGTCATTTATATGTTTATTGTAAGAAGTATTATGTATTTATAACTATGAATTTTGAGATCGTGGGAGAAGAATAAAAATCACACTCGAGTGACGAATTTTGACATAGTAACTCGAATCATTACTGATTTTGTATCTAAATTAGAATTGTTATCGGATCCTGAAAACGTGTCAACGTATTAAAAATATCAACTTATCTACCTATTCAAAATATACAGGAAACTACTGCGTCATTTCACGCACTTTGTAACATATGAACTTAGAATAATAACGCATAGAAACCTAGCCCGCACACGCTAAGTGAGGCAAATTGAAGCGCTCCCAAAGGGCCTACACGAGCGGGCGGGCCTTCAGTGCTCAATGTCAACTTGCACCGCAAACAGCTCCAGAAATTTAGCTAAAAATGACGAAATGTGCGGTAAATGAGTGTAAAAGTACGCCAGACAAGCATAAAATAGATAGTGACATCACATTCCACAAGGAAGTAACGCGTTTCAACTTGTATTTTTACATAAATATTCACTAAAACCGAAAATTAACGTACTACTAAAACTAGCCTACATGAATTTGATGTTTGCCTCACTTGTGACAGTTCGTTTGATATGAAACTATCATTATATGCGTTATTATTCTAAGTATATGAATTAAATAAATTATTAACGTTCGCATTACAATTATTCTGGATATCTGTAATCCGTCTTTTTTGAAGACGGAGTGAAATGACATTTGTAGGGTTGCCAGTTTTCATAAAATTTTATATAGTTATGTAGTTGTTAACGATAGATTGTGAAAGAAGATAAAATTTACCCAAAAATTACTAAATTGTGAAAGTTACGACATTGTAATCATTAGTAATTGCGTTATTGCCTTCTTTATTCTTGTTTTGACAGTTTGCCTACTAGTATCAAGATGAATTTTTATTCATTTACATTTTAACAAGAATGCCCGGATTTGATTACTTGTATTGAAATGAAAAATTTTGAAATATGGCTCCTGTTTGTTTTTTCATAAACATATTTTTATAGTAGTAAATACATAGTTCTAAATATAGTGTATGCATGTATGAACTTACAAAAATTGACAATTTAAATGAACTTGTGCTCAGTAATTAGATGAATGAAAATGGGTCGAGGATGATTGAAATAAAACAAGTTCGGCTATTTTTTCCATAAGCGTGACCAATATTCAGTCGATAGTCGACGGAATATTTATCGACGACAATCACTAGCTGCTCGCAAGCGAGCAACACTTTTGCGCAATGTACTATCATTTTTACTCCATCTTCAAAAAAGCCAGATTATACTGTAGATTCTCGTCTCTCTCATGTCTGAAAGATAAATTTTGATTTTCATTTTCATTAATATTATTAGTATTTAATTTTTATTAGTATTTTTATATTTCGCTCTCCCAGGGCTTAAAAACAAATTTTATATTGTCAGGGTCGCAAAATCCAAGACCTGTGCCCTTGATTAGCTACCAACACCAATTGATCACCACTAAATAATTCGGAGCCAGAATCAACTGAATGTATGAAGTTGGTTTATTTGGCATATAGACGCAGATTCAGAAAGTCCAGAAGGAACTTTTGTTTGTATTCGATCTTTGTATTAAGAGTCGATTTCCTATATATATGGTCGATACCCCCTAAGTTCGAATTTCAATTTCGTTTGTTACCAAACGAAATTGAAGCCATTTCAAAAATGTATATCATACTATACGTGATCTATTTAGTTCAGTTGATATTGAATAAAATAAATCATTGGTTTATGTAAAGCACCTACTGAACACAGCGGTAAATTTGTGTTTTTTTTGTCTATCGTGTAAATTTTTGGGAATATGTTTTCACACCGTATAGTAATCAGTGTGTATCCTCAATTTTACACAATCACATGAAGTATTTCTTGGGGGCAGTAACAGGTAAGGTGGCAGTGCTTCCTTGGACAAACTCTTTCATGAGCAGCTCTACTGCTACCAGATCCCAAAATAATATTTTCCATTTACAATGTGTGTGCAATCGGGAAAACCTAAGTACTCGAAAAGTGCCTTTGTAGGTGTGAGTATTCTGTTAACCAAATAATAACCTCAATGTTAACAAACAATAACCAAAAGAGGAAAAACGTAATGTATGCCTGCAATCAGTTATCACCCTTACCGACATACCTACGTAGTGGTAGTTATAGTAATGTCACTCAAACAGCGTTATCAGTAAGTGGCTTAGACGCTGCTACCACTTTAGCATACCGAATACGTCAAGTCTATACAACATAACGTTTATGATTTCATCAAGTCAGTTCGTTTCTTTGCATTCAAGTGAATAAAATGTCTAGTTGGATAAATAGAATAACAGATCTACTCAAAAGTGATAAATTAACCTTTTCATTTGAAGTGACACCCGATATCGAAAAAAGTAGAATAGATAAGCTATCGGTTGAGCCTGCCTTTTTCTGCGTAACTTGGCACGCGAAATCATATGATTTTAAAGACTTTGATATTCCACCTGTAAAACTAGCAACGTATTTGAGAAGTACAGGCAGAACTGTATGCTTACATTTATCTTGTGATTTATTAAAGAGGGATTATTTAAATGAATTGCTACGATACCTAGAAGACTATGGAATTTGTAACTTGTTTGTTGTTTTCGGAGGTGAGTATTGACCTTTGTAACTAGCTAGCTCTTATTCTGATTATGTATATGCCATATGGAATAATTTATAAGAAAATGCCTCGTGATTATTGTAATGTACTCCTCGAAATACCAAGCCTATGAAAATAGATTTCGTAGTTGTTCAAAAGATTAAAGCAAGTAGCTACCTACCTACCTACTACGTAATCTATAGGTATTTACATCAATAATAGCGTTAACGAATCAAGTAGTACCGTCATAATTTGTTCTAATTTGGTCTTTAATACACAACAAGAAAATAATATGCTAATCCATTTTATTTTCATTGCAGAGAGCTATGACTACATAAATTCGGACTTTAAATTGACGAAGGAATTAATAGCGTACATAAGACAACAAAGCGGCGATTTCTTCTGCATAGGTGTAGCGGGTTTTCCCAACTGTTCTGACAGTGCATTGCTGTTTTTGAAGCAAAAAATCGAAGCTGGTGCAGACTTTATAGTAACACAGGCTTTTTTCGAGCCGCTGTCGTATAACAACTTCTTAGTCCGATGTGTTAAAGCTGGTATTCGAGTACCAGTCATCCCTGGCATGTTTGTCTATGAAACCAAGAATGAACTCCTAGGTTTCAGTAATTTGTGTAAAATAAAAGTGCCTGACGAGGTCTTGGATGGAGAAAAGTCAGGCGTAGAATCTGCAACAACATTGGTGCAAAGTTTGACGAAATCTAGCTGGAAGCATTTTCATTTCTTTACTTTAAATAAACTGGATTTAGTTTCAAATTTTGTACAAGAATTAAATAAAATGATTCAAGGTACAAATTAAAGTACGAAGTTTTATTTTGTTGCAATCTTTAATTTTTACGAATTATAAATTGACCTTGAACGCATCGAAAGAAAGCTACCGCTTGCGAAAATTGGCAACACAGCAGACGTAACTTCACTTCAATTGCATTTGTCAAATGGATGGGGCTGCAGGTTAGTCGAAAGAACTTTGATTTTAGAATTTTATCTGTTCTATGGAGTAAGCCCAATATTATATAAAACAATTATTAACAAAAATCCAAGGAATCTGTATGACAGTATAAAGAGTAAGTTTTCAAATCTTTTATATTATTAGATACATACCAATTCTAACCTCTAAATTCGTAAAAGAGACCGATTTAAAAGTATTTTTAATGTATTTTAGGTCTTTATTGACGAAAAGATGTCCTTTCCTGATAAGCAACAGAGAAAAACATGCTGGGACTCAAGGGATAAATACTGGGAGTGTCTGGACGACAATAATGTGAAAGATAGTACTGAGAAACCCAAAGCATGTTTAGAATTAAGAAAAGTTTTTGAAAAATCCTGTCCTTCTCAATGGGTGGTGCATTTCGATAGAAAACGAGACTTTAATATATTCAAAGAGAAAATGCAGAAAGAGGGTTATGAACCCATTAAAGAACAAAAATTATAAATAATGTATCTTGTTTTGTAAATATAGTTAATGTAGTACAATAACTGTAAACAACTTATTGGCTTTTATTTTCCCTTAACATTGAATACCCTGGGGTTACAGTTTGTTCGCAAGCAGTTTTAGGTAATATAATTTTGTTTTAATAGTTTTCTTTTTTGAAGTCATAAATGGTAATAGAAATATATGATTTCTTTTACAGATTAGATGTGAAGTTCGAAAATGGAAGAAGACACGATTGATGTATTGTCCAGAATACAAATTTCAACAAATGAATTGAGAGCTGACACTATACAGGTAAATTTCTTAGGTTTATAAATTACACTTTGATTATTACGCACTTCTTGTAATTACTATTAAAAAAGGCGTGATTGACTACGATTCTAAAATTTGAGTTCTAAGGTTTTTGCGATTGTTACACATAGGAAATGAAACCATTTTCTAAAAATTTAAATTGCGTATATTAGTTTTTCATACAACCTAATGTTTCGGGCCCTTTACAGGTCCATGTCACGAATTAGGTCTAAAAAAATTGTTATTTCCTTTATTCTAAAATTTGTTACACTGAGTTTTTTTTAACAATTGGTACAGAAA
Source organism: Hyposmocoma kahamanoa (assembly GCF_003589595.1). Lineage (NCBI taxonomy): Eukaryota > Metazoa > Arthropoda > Insecta > Lepidoptera > Cosmopterigidae > Hyposmocoma > Hyposmocoma kahamanoa. Next base: position 7,266,005 of record NW_020654972.1, on the reverse strand, counting down.
ATGTCTCCTTATTCTTCTACTGAAATCACAATACATACAATAATAACTGGATGTAGTTAAGCAAAAAGGACCCAATCCACAAAATTATCAAAAAATGAGTTCTATGTTCCAAACAGTTCCTAAGTCTAACTAGATCAGCAAAAAATCCAACATATTAACATAAATAAATATATCTGGAGTTACATGACATTATAAGTTTTGAAAATAAAATAAGAGTGAGTAACACTTTTAAACTTCAAACCGCCGTATCTCAAAAGTGACTGGATGTGCATTAGATCTTTTTTTTCTACGTCCAATTTAGATTAAGTGGATTAGCGGTGGTTGAGTATGGTGGTTGGTCATTCTGGGAACCTTCTGCTTCTTGCTTATTGTTGTTGACTTTTAGACTTTCGCCAGTATTGAATGTTATATTTAGTAATTATAAATATATCTTTTTTTTAATCTATTTTTTTATTGAGGCCACCTTGAGTGACTATATCAGCCTCATGGGAGGAATACTGGGTTCCCTACTCAAGGGACATGTTCAAAAACTTGTACAAGTTTAGAGTGCAAACAGTTGAATACAAACAGGCTCTCTGAGCCAACAATTAATTTGTCCATAAACTTACATTCCCAAACATTGTACCTCTCAGGGTTACGTTACAGTTACATCCACCAATACATGATACAGATCCTCTATTTTATTGCAAGTACTGCACAATGGGGATGGTTTAAAACCCATAATATGAAAGAATTTATTAATTGGAATGTGACCAGAACACAGTTTAAAAGCAGATACAAGATATTTCCTTGCTATATTGACAGAATCAAACCATACCCACTATGGATTACTCTGAATGGTTCTGTACCATGTACAAAGGCCTTTATCCACCAACTGTTCTCTGAAAACTATATTTTAAAAATATTATAAAAAATATAGCGATCATCGCCAATGTCCAGCTGTATCTTCCTTTTATACTTCCACTGGGAACCTTGTACTTTCTTATCTAGTACTTGTAATACCTAAGCTTAACTAGCAAACTATACAAGATGCTAAGATTCCTGAAGGATCTCGGGTGGAATGAGTATGCCAAATCAGTTTTAGGATGTCAAGTCTTAGCACAGTTACCAGTCTTAGGTACTTAACAAAAAATAATGTTGATCTTAATAAATTTCAGGAGCTGTTAATCAAAATCAAAAAAGGATGCAATGAAACGCAAAATGAAATATTTTGGATTGAAGTATCTGAATCACTATGGACACATTTGAATAAGGGTCTTAGTAAGTTTGATGATCAATTGCTATGCGCCACTTGTTTCTATTCTGTTCTCACACTTTTACCAACAGAAAAACAAGAGTATTTTTGTAATGCTGTATTAAAGCTACTTGAAAACGAGATAACACTAAGGGAAGATAATAAAATTTCTTTAGAAACGTCAAAAGTTATCTCTCTCATGTATGGAATGTTTCAATCATCATTCCTTACTAAAAAATATGTGAAAGCTAAAAATCTTCTATCCGTCTTACAAGCTTCATTTAAATTACTCACAAAAGTAGCATATGAATATTCAAAATTCACATTCATTGCTTTTAAAACCATTAGTTCCTTTAAAAAAGTTTGTGGAACGGAGTTACAAGAATGTTTGTTGAGTGTGGAAAACCAGGTTATACTGCTCAACCTGACCAACCACAACTGGGAAAATCCCATATCAGGTGTAAGAGATTTGAACAGGACAATATTCCGCACATTGATGTCTGTTGTCAATCATAATATGTACAAACAAGTAATTGAAGAAATAAATTGCTTTTATTGGAATAAAGCTAAATATTTAATGCTCACTGAGATTGTAGGGCAATGCAATAAGGATGTTGTTAACTTACTTCAAACATATAATTGGACTGATGGTCTTATATACAGCTTACATAAATCTGGTTTAGTATCTGCCGGGGCAGACCTCTACTATGCAATTTTCAAGAAACTGAACACAACTGAAATGTGGTGCCGTATATTTTTGGAACCAGTGATTAATATTTTAAATGGTCCTTCGAGTAAGGCAATAGAAAATTTTAATAATTACTGGTGTCTCACAACATTGAAAACATATCCAACATTGGTGGAAATTATTATGAATGAGTTACAAAATGGAAGAGAATGTGCACACAAATTGTATAGTACTCTGTGTGTATTGAAACAGGCAAATAAACTCGGTTTTGTTATCAAAGCTTGGGATTCCATTGGTTATAAAGAGAAAATGGTAATGGAAGGTTTAGACAACTATAATAATTATGTAAGAATGTTGGCCTTTGATATTGTATGTGTATCTCAGGAGAAAGCTATGCCTTCAAGTGTGGAGTACGAGTTAATTTTAAAGTTCTTGAAAAACAATGTGAACTCCGATAGTACTGTTTTAAGAATTAGTATGTTGAACAGCTTTAGTAATTTTCTGAATCGACTTCATATTACGTTTTTGAATTACATGAACAATGATATAAACGATGACGTAAAAAATTTGGAAATATTTTTCAAGTCCTTCCAGCAGTTTTTAATTGATTGTTTGTTTATGAATGGGAATTATCAGCGGAAGATTACTTGCATAAAACTAGCAAATACGTTTTTGAATGCATTGACTGACGTTCCCAGAAAACGGCAAAAGCAGACGCGGCAATCAAATGTTACTTTGATCAGAATGTTAGAACGAAAAGGGCAATGGATGATGAATCAAGAGACATTTATTAAGAAACTCCTAAGTTTGTTGAATGACCCCGCAGAAGATATAAGGGAGAATGTGACCCATTTGCTATTGAAACATTTTTCTAAACAGTTGACCAAAACTGAGACATTAAATGATTTAATAGAACAAGCATTAAAAAGTTTGGCAAGCAAATTCTTTTACGAAATTAGTTGCGGTCAAAGCATGTTCAAATTGATTATAAATTTGCTGATGAAAGACAATAATATTGATGCGAAATTAAAAAGTGTCGAAGACATATTTAATTTTGCAAATAACGAATTAATTAATGAATACAAATTAAAAAGAGGCGTAATAGAAACCATTGAAAATGGAAAACAGTTACATTCATTTATGTCCATTTTACATGCGGTGTTAGAAGTTTGTCATCATCATTCCAATAAAATACCGGACGTGAGAATTTTAGAATTAATAGACATTTTAGATGCAGTATCAAATCAATTTTTTTGGGATGGAGAAAGTTCGACAAGTTCTGATTTCTCCAAAATGAGTGATATGGTACAGAACATAATATCAGTGTCTGGATGCACAAATAGTGATGAAGATGAGACAAAAATATCGGGATTACATCAGATTATTTTAAACTGTCTTTGGCTCAATGTAAAGGTAAATAGATAACTTATCAGAATTAACTGTTATCGAAGTAGTTATTGTTGTGGTTCTTGACTACTCGAGGTCTTTTGATACGGACGACCACACAACGCACTAGACACAAATACAATAATTATTAAACTGGTCTTAACAAACCCAGCTTTTCGATGGCGCTGTGTGTCAATTTACACCGGAGATGTACGACTGATGCTGTGGTGATTACTCGTAGGATCGCTACTAGTAATGGCTATCGAAGTAGTAATATTCGTGTTCTCCCTTTCCAGTCTTCTTGCGATTTATCGTCACTGATAATAAGATATCAAACTGAAGACAGTGAAATGGAAGTTTGCAAAAGGTGTCTTCACATAATTACTCACGTGTTAGAAACTTGTCGACATAAAGGCGCTATAGAAGCTGCTGGCAGTGCTTTGGGTCAGTATATCTATATAAATTAACACCTTTGCTCCTTTATTCCATTCGGCTTCAATTATTATATAATTTTATTTTTATTAGGTAATTATTTTCCTTTTATCCATCAAAAAAAAAAAAAAAAAATTAAAAAATTCCAATTTGTGTCCGTCAGGATGGCTGCACCAAACGAGATAAGCAAATCAAACTGCTCATTATTTATTGCCTATTTATATGCTATAATTTCCACTATTTAGTACCTTTATAGACATATTTACTACCTTTGCGCTAACGGAAATATCAAAGAAATAAAGTGGCCAGCCATTCTGGTTGGTCAACAATGGTCAACAATGGTTCTGGTTTCTGGATTATCTTTGCAAGCAATATTTTATAATCATTATTATATTCATTACTTGTTGAATTCACTGTCACAAATGTTAATTCCATTTGTAGGTATTAAGGAATGCGGACGAATTATAATCGGTTATTTATAAAGCAATTACATGGAAAAGATAAACTGTCTTTTTAGAAAATACCTTTTGCAAAGGCGTTTTATTTTTTTTAAATAACCTTTAATAGAAGCTTCTAAAAAAACAAAGTATGTTTAGATAAAAATTAGGTACTAAATAGTTATATAAAAAAAAGTAAATTATATACTGCTAGAACCATGAAATACGTAAATTGGTCCAGCCAAAATTACGTCAGAATGGCTGGCCACCTTATTTCTTTAATATTTCCGTTAGCGCAAAGGTATAAAATATGTCAATAAAGATACTATATAGTAGAAAATAGGTAGTAAACAATGAGAACAGTTTGATTTGTATATCTCGTTTGATCCAGCCATCCTGACGGACACTTGCAATTTCAATTTAGACTAAAACATAAAACACCGTATCAGCTAATTTCATGAGCGAATCTACTTTTCCAGGACAAGCCGTACTGTATTTAACATCCTTGCCTGAAGATTGGAAACTATCGACTTTGCCCTCAACGCTGTTAAAGGAAAAGTTAAAGGATTTAATAGAAGAAGCAAGCATGGCTTCAGTGACGCGTCGAGGAGCAGGGCTGTCTGTTATGGTTCACAGAATAGTATCTAGTGATAGTAAAAAGGGCAAGGTATGTTTTAAGGTCCATCTACATGCTACTTGCAAGGGGTTCTGTTTTTTTTTACAACACAGGCGATAAAGTTTGATCGTGTAATAATCTTCTTTTCTTTTTTTTTATAATAAACGCGTGGCGTCTAGTGGTAAGCGACACGCCTGTCCATAGCAGTTGCAGCGCCATTCAGTTTTAAATTGCAAAGATCTAAGGGGCACTGCCACTGTGTCAGTCACCCTGAGACATAAAAGTCTTGTCTGTAATTCCACTAGCACCTCTTTACCTCCAAAAACCGGAACGCTTAACGTAACGCTCACATTACTACTTGGCGGCAGTAATAGGTAAGGTGGCAGTACTTCCCTGGACGAACTCTTTCACAAGGAGCTTTACTGTTGCTAAAGGGCTTTTAGCACATCAAACCATAATGTAAAATATTGGTGAAATAATAAATCTTTTGTGTTGCAGCCTTTATTCCACTATTTTATGAAGATTCTCTTGGAAACGTGTAACAGCGCTAAAGACATTCAAAATGATCTTCAGAATCACCAAGACAATGATTGCAAAAAGGATTTGCCCAAAGCAATTTATATCCATTTCTTAACACGAATAGTAACGGATAGTAGTTTGGCTTCAGAGATGATGTTTTATTCAGCGGAACTAGCAGAACTTGCTTTTGATAATTTAACAAGCCCTCATTGGCAAATAAGGTACTTAAGCTAATAAAATAAAAAACTATATATTGAATCATATCAATTATTCATCATTCAGCATGGATATTTATGATTTTATACGGTTTCAGAAATGCAGCCCTCCAGCTATATGGCGCTCTAATACCGAAATTAATTGGTCAAAAGAAAGCATCAGGGATGGAAGAAGAAATGATAGCTACTGTAGCAAGCGACGAATTTCGCACACACTCTACAAAATTATGGATATATATTCAAAGTCAACTTAAAAACATGGACTACACGGATAAAATTCAATTTCATTCAAATTTAATGCCTTTATTGAATTTGCTAGCCAACAGTGCAATGAGATATAATTTTTCATATGACAGACTGGAGACCAGAGATCTTGACAGAGATTTGCTGAAGAGTTTATTTTTTCTTCTAGATAGTTCAATTTACACCGTCAGACGTCTTACAGCCCAAAGTATTTTCAATATGTATTCATTTGAAGATATTTACAACTGCCTTCTAGAGCGAGAACACCATTCTGAAAATTTTATTCATGGCAGTTTGACTTTGATAACATACTGCTCTAAACATTATGGTAATAAGTTATTTAAAGAGGAATTTGAGAAACTGCAAACAAAATTCGCTGAATTATTTAACTGTGGGATACATTCTTATCTATCAAAAAAAATATTTGAGGATGTGTTTTATGAACGCCGTTTAGATGCGATAATGATGGAAGAAACTTTGTCAGAATTAAAGATTAATTATCAGGCACCAGGTGTTTACCTTTGGGCAAATAGTCGCATTAAAAAAATTATACAACATGTTCCATGGCTTGAACTTCCAGATATACTTAAAATGATCATACTGCAATGTGACAGTGAATGTTACTTGAAACTTTTATTGTATAAAATCGAAGAGCATGATGATATTCCTGCAAAAGTATTGTCACAGATTGCAAACATTTTAATGTTGCATCAAAAAAAAATTGATAGCAGTGTAATTTGGCAAATTTTTTATCAAATATCACTCCGAATAGATTTGAATGAGCAAGAATATGTAGATATTATATCTAAATTTTTAGAAGGAGAAATCACATACCGATTGAGGTATATAATACCATTTGCAGTTAGAATTTATGCAATTAATATTAAATCAACAAACAAAAAGCAGCTTTTGCATTTGGCTAAAGTAATATTCAGTTTAAGTAACTGTGAGGTAGATACAGACATAAGATTTATAGCAGCTATTGCTAATACTGAAATGAGTAAATCGTTTGATGAACTACCTGAGGTAGTTAAAGTTACTGTGATTAAATCTGCAGTTGTCCTTTTGCAAGACGAAGATGAAGATGTAAGGATGATAAGCATCACAATTTTAAACAATTTGTCTGCTGTAATTGACGTGTTTCACCCTTACATTTGTCTAACCAAGATGTTAGATATCAGCTTTTTGAAAACAATCCTTACAGACAAGGGTATTGAGTTACTGTATCAAGAATTAACACAATATCTATCTGAGTTTTTAAATAGTAAAACCGTTGATGAGTACAATCCTTTTGCAAATTATTCAAAAAATATTTACTTAGAAGCTGATGTCTTTAAACAGATGATTGTAAACTTAAAGAGAGTATGATTTCGTAATAAAGAATTATATTTCATTATTTTAGTATTTTACAAAAGAAATACCTAGTCATGTCTAGTAATTTCAGATTCTTGCATGCCGGATATGGCTGAAGGTTTTTTGTATAATCAGATTAAAAAACTCCCTTATTTGCATGTCAACAGCAATTCAGGCAAATGTAATGTTACTCTACAATCCACAATTTATTTGTAATTTTCTTTGTACAACTTTTTGACAGTTTTTGCATCTTGATAGTTGGAAACACTGTTATCTATAGCTGTTTTTTTTTTGTTTTTGTATTGGGTGAGCAACTAACATTGAGTAAATTATGTACTCATTGGCAACTAAAGTGTAAAAAGTTTACATAATAAGGTTCATAGATTTTTCCAAAATAGCAAAGAAAAATATGTACAACATAACATGTAATTAGTACAATCTATAAATGATTTAATAACAAAACTATACCAAAGATCACAGCTGGCATTAGTCAGTCTTCATAATAATATTTTTGGGGAGGAGTTGTATCGTCAATCTGAATTGAGACAATGTGACGTCCAGGAACCATAACTAACCCTAATGTTCTGGGCTCTTCTGTTTCTCCGTCACTATTTTTGAGGTACTCTGAACAGGCTCCTGGAAAAATTTTAAAATCAAATTCAATAAATGTGCATTTTTTTCAATTGGTACATTGAGCAAATGTTTGCATAAACGAAATGTGAGTATGAACCCATAGCCTAGGAATATCTAATTCCTGTTTCAATAGTATACTATTATTATATAGTTTTTTTTCAACATTTAAATATGTTATAAAAATAAATCTATCAGTCCTTACCTAATATAACGTTGGCGTCTCTGTCAGTGCATAAGAACACTCCTATAAGTACTCTGCCGTCGGTCATTTCAATCCTGAAGTTCATATTGAGCCATTTTCTTAACTTCGATTTACCATCTAATATTTCTTCCTGAAACGTTTATGACGAAGCTAACGTTAAACAACACAAATATGTATCGATATTGTTAAAATACGATTTAAGTAAAAGAAGAAGAAGTCAACCGTGACCATGGGACCTGTAAAGGGCCCGAAACGTCGGTTTGTTTGAAAAAACAAATATACGCGATTTAAATCCGGAAAAATAGTTTCATTTCCTAAAAGAAAATGAACAACTGATTTACCTTTACAATTTCAGTGTTTTCTTCCACAGGTGCCTCACTTATTTGATTCATGATTTTTTCCACCGATATTTTTTGTATATTTTGTTAATATTATGTACTGTTTTTAGGTTATAAATTCTAACCTAAATTACCCGAATTATTTTTCGCCAATACAACAATACGGTTCTGTTCTATGCGCAGTTTGTTTTGACATTTCATTTTTCATTTAAATTTTTTTTTTAATTTATTAAGGCTTTGGCAAAGCCATCAGCCTAAACATGAAGTTTAATTATGTTTCTGTAAATATGGCCGCCACAAAGAGGATAGGCAATTTGAGGCGGCGTGCTTGGATTGACTCGGGATTCCTTAAAACGGGCCGCTACGGGTATTCTAGTTCGAGATTCGTATAATTTCGCGTTTTAATCTGCGATTAAGGCACAATAGCACTATCCTATTCCACTTTAAACTAGATTTCACAAAATAATTGAAAGTCAAAATAAAAACGTAACTTTTCCCTCCAAAAGGTCCAGAGCGAATCTTTCATTTCAACTTAATTTCTTGCGATGGCTATGGATTCGGACATTTGAACAACTTTTTAAAATTTATTTCATGTTTTGGGTTGCCATTCATATACAGAAACGAATACTTAAACTGTTCTATGGCTTAAGCAATAAAAAAAAAGTGATTGTGAGTGATTTGTGGTGAGAGGTTACGTTATTGATAAGCAGTGCTATTCCAAAAAAAAAAACATGAATTTTGTGGAGAAAATGCCAGATAACTCTATTGAGTTTGAAGATAATTTCAAAAAGCAGTTCAAATATTACAAGGCTAATAGGGTTAAACCTTCTTTTCATGATGTTATGTCGGTTGATGTTCTCAAAGATAACGAAGTAAGGACTTGATAGTAAGAACCTTTGCTCAAGCTATATTTTCAAATTAAGATACATCATTGTTCTATATAGGTGATCACCGTTACACCTCTAAACGCAGAAACTGACCCGCGAGGTGCTTTATTAGGACTTCAAAAACAGTCACTATGGCATACGTTTGCTTTCCAAAATCACCCTGGCTTACTTTTGATACGAAATCCATTCACAAATGCAGGTCAAAGATACTGGATACAAAGATGCCTACAGGAATATCCAAAAAAGCCAAATAAACTAAATATTGATATAGAAACGAATGTTCAAGATTGGTGGTTGGAGTGTTTTAAAGACGGAGAGTGTAACAGAGTTTTACAGAAGAAATTGAGATGGACTACTTTGGGATATCATCACAATTGGGATACAAAAGTAAATGTTATTTTTTAAGAGGGTATTTGCAACCACAACTTTTTAGACATTAAGTGTTGGTTACTAAATTCCTTGACTCAATTTTGACTGCATGCACCAGTGCATATTGACTAACTTATTTGAGAACCTATCTATGTCATGCTTGATGAAAACCAAACCTGCAACCAAAGTAGAATTGTTCTGGAATTGTTTGTCTTGTCCCATGTCCAGTAGACTTTACTGTCCCAGATTCCAGACACTAAGAAGTTGTTTTAGCAAACTTACTAAAGCCCTTTTCATAAGAGAAGTCCTCCAGATGCAGTGCTGTAGTTATGCGAAGGAATGTTGAAATATTGATTGCGAATGATGTGAAATTTTTTTAGGTACTCAATGAGTATTAAAAACTCCCAAAGGATTGTAGCATACAATATTATGGCCATGTTATGACCATCAAATTAAATTGATCCTAATTGAGCCCTAACATGAATAACTTATTTATTTTCATATATGTCTCCCTTACACTTGTAGAGTTGTCCCAGAAATGATAAGTCAGTATCTGGCAACCCTAATTCCAACACATATAATAGCAAACTATGTAGTTTATTAACATATAATACATTGATGATGAAAAGGTGCATGATTAACAATAATAAAATTGTGTAATGGCAACACTATTCTAGAGGAAGGGTTGGTTTATTTATTTTACATTTAGATTTCTAGGAAATTAACCCTGTTATCAATATTTTCAGGTATACAGTGATGAAAGTAGGACTCCATTTCCAGAGGATTTATTAGAATTATCTGATGTGGTGGCCCAGTACCTTGGCTACACCAACTTTAAAGCAGAGGCAGCAATAGTCAACTATTACCATATGGATTCTACTTTATCAGCACATACTGACCATTCAGAAGTTAATTTGGAGGCTCCTTTGTTGTCTTTTAGGTAGGTAGTTGTAGGGTAAAAAAAAAAGGTAGTTGTAGGGTATTTGTTTCAAAGGTTATCGAAACTGCTGCTCACTGGTGTCTAGTGTTGTCAATGTTACTACCATAGTAGAATACTATGTTATTAGTGTTATTTACTTAAAGAATTGAATTTTTCATATGAAACAATAATTCATAGATTTTCTGAAGTGTTTCGTTAACTAACCAGCTATTTCTTAGATATATATGGTAAATTATACTCTAAAATACAATATATTCATCATTCAACCCATTTATACAGTCCACAGCTTGCCATGGGTTAAGAAAATATATTTATTTCTGTTTATTTAATTTCAGTTTTGGACAATCAGCAATCTTCCTAATAGGAGGCAAGAACAAATCAATAGAACCTTCTGCTATCCTACTTCAAAGTGGAGACATTATAATAATGTCCAATGAAGCCAGGTTATGCTATCATGCTGTACCTAGAATTGTCCCTACAGAATTTTCTCCCTGGAATCACGAAAACCTGGAAATTCCAGATAATACCTCTAGTGTTGTAAATTTCAAATATATTTCCAACCCAAGCCAACTTATTGCCGTTATGGAAAAATGTATAAATAATGAAATGTGGAATCAATTTAACAATTACATAGAGGAATCTAGAATTAACATGAATGTAAGACAAGTATTAAATGAAAGTCAGATTAGTATAACTGATGAAAAATTTAATAACAAATAAATGGCATTATTCTATATTTTGTTTTCTTTGCACTGATAATTTTGTAATTTCATTTGAATTTATAAAGTACACATTACACATGAGATCCTTGCTTATTACATACATTTTTGGTCCTTACATAATTAATTGCTGTTTTTTCAAAGAGCCATTGTGAAAAAAAAAGGCTCTTGCATAAGCAAGGGCCAAATTTGTTGTTACTTAGTGAATAATTGTAATGTACGTTTTTTTAGCGTCTCTCTTTTAGTATCTCGAAGAGGTTGTTTCGTTATAACTGCAACAAAAAATTATCAACTTCTGTTATTCAAAATTAAGTGTAAGGAATCTGCTTTGAGATCCTAGCAAAATTAGACGATCTTAACAGAAGAGGTTTCTGTTCCGGGTGTTAGGTAAAGTGGTCTCGGTACAATGAATTTAAGAAACAAATTATGATTAACTAATATCATCCAACGTTTAACATTATATGGGATAGTCTAAGCGCGTAGTCACGAAATACATTTTGGTTGAAAATTAGTTAGATAGTATTTCTAAGCAATTTGAATGCTATAGGCGCGACTGCATCTGTTGGCACTACTACTTAGACGTGATCGATCGAATCAAAATGATTCCAACAACACCTGTGACCCGGTAACCCGGGTTACAAGCTTCTAAATAACCCGATCATTTTATCATCGTCATGGTCATGGTCATGCGCTTGCGCGCGTATTCGACTTTATCTCTATAATTTTAGAGATTATTCAACAATTAACAATATTATTGTTGTCTCGTTCACTCTCACGTGAAGTTCCCACACACGGTTCGTCTTCTCACTCTTCGTTTGGGTTGAACATTTGTACGATAGAGCATTCGTTCCATAGAACCTTCGTTCGATTGAACCAAAAAGTTAAGCAATCGATCAACGAGTCAACGGGTTGACGGATCAATGGATCAATGAGTCTATTCAATCACTCATACTTAGCGTATTGTCCATTACATGGTAATTTTGTAAGTTTAATTTGTTTTTCGGTATGTTGTGTTTATTTATGAGTGCACTGGCTAATATAAGAATATGAATGAATAATAAATTAGTAATTTTGAATGCTCATAAATTTTTTGTTATGTATTTTGGTTTTGTAGGTGTTCCTTTTCGTAGAAAGAAGTGTGGTTTATCAATGATGCATTTAGCTTTATACGCATTACCCACCAGCAGAAAAGAATAAAGGCTAATTGTATAAATTGACACTTAGACGGTATTTTAGTACCAGTAGAGCTCCTTGCGAAAGAGTTCATCCAGTGTCGTACTGCCACCTTACCTATTTCTGCCGCCAAGCAGTAATGTCAGCTTTATTGTGTTCCGGTTTTGAAGGGTAAGGGTGCTAGTGAAATTACAGGCACATGGGTCTTGTCAACTTACGTCTCAGGGTGACAGGCGCAGTGGCAGTGCCCCTCAGATCTTTGCAATTTAAAGTTCTGAGTGGCACCGTAACTGTTATCTGCAGACGTGTAGCTTACCATCAGGCGCATGACTTGTTCGTCCCGTCACTTGATGTTATAAAAGAAAATAAAAATTGTGGAAGTATCGTGAGGAAGGGTGACCCGCTAAAAGACCGAACATACGATCGAATCATTTAACCCGATCATATTACGCATGAGTCATGATCGACTGATACAGATCTACTACTGCACGTCTGTGACCTCTACTAACATAACACTATAGTTTAGGTAAGATGCCGCTAGATAGGGTTGAACCATTTTTGTGTATTCTAAAACGCGCTAAGAAGTGATTTACAATATATGAGAACATTCGTTTCATTTGGATATTTTTGATGGAAAATTAAGTATATATTTCCTTTAGATTGATCGAGCAGTCCAACTTTACTCACTGCTGAAAATAGTAGTTTAAGCCATTCACTGCTATCCCGGGCTTTTCTCGCCCATCTAGCAGAATGAAATAAAAGTAGGTACTAAAGTAAAGAACAGGCATACTGTACCGCTAGCCTCCGATTTAACTTTCGAAAAGCTTTCCATACTCCGGTGGGCATCGCACAGGCCCCAGAAGCACTTCACGTAGCTGTCTGCATAGCACTCATATTCGTCTTTAGCCTGCAAATATCGTGATCACACAGTCTTTGGGAAATGCGTGTATTTAAAGTGTTTTTTTTTTTCGATATGTCGGGGGCCGCATGAAGGCACTAATGAAAATTTTCACTGCATGTAGCAAAAGAAGGTTTTCCAATACTGCCCCTTACTCGAACAATCATACGTGAAAATATTATATACCTAGTGCTAGAGTACAAAATACAATAGTAATTCCATAACCTGAACTAAATCTAAAGCTCTTACGTAGGTACAATTCATGCATGGCTTTAAGCCTTAAGCTTTTGTAACCAGGTCTGCCTCTAACTCTGTTAAAGGCATGTACTCCAAACAGACTACAACTCCATTATCAACACATTCTTGTATGGAAGTTATCTATGATTATCGTGTGTACGTTTGCGAATAAGACTGAGAAAGTCTGGTGGTATAAGTGGGTGTGCGGCGTAATATGATCCTTCCTCACTCCGCATTAGAGTTCATTTTCATAAGTAAATCTAAAAATTGGACGTCCGTACTAAGAGAGACTTACATCAAAGAGTCCAAGTCGTCGCGTTACGGGTGTTATGCAGTCCCCGCATTTCATTTGGGGCCGAATAAAAGTCATAACTAATTTTGGGTCTTGTGTTTCCGCGAAAAGGTCGTAAATTTCACTCTAAAATTTCCTTAATCATCGGCGTTTGTTATTTTTCTTTGTCGGATAGTGCAAAAATTTTTAAGTTAAATGTCATTAAACCTGTCATTCTTCCTCATCCTGACGTTGACGTGTGAGATTATTCCATTCGAATGTGGAGAATCTATTCAATTTTTAACCGACTTGAAAAAAGGAGGAGGTTATCACTTCGACCGTATTTTTTTACGCGATAACTCCGAATTTGTTAACCGATTTTCAAGATTCTTTTTTTGTTGGAAAGAGGGTATACCCCACTATTGGTCCCACTTAAATTTGAAGAAAATATTCCACCTCTAAGTGGCAAATTAGGGGATGAATCCGGTTTCGCACACTTTCCCGTAACTGATTTCATTAAAACTTAGCGAATAGATGTAATTCCACGAACTTATGAGGACTTTTTTTTTAAATAAAAAAGGTACAATTACGTTCCATCGACACTATCACATACTACCATGTTAAAATAAGTCTATAAACTGCCGATGATTTCGCCAACGTCAATGTTAAGGAAGTCTCTACTCAATGCTCAAGTCATGACTTGAGTATGATTTCTAGTGCTTGAAATCATCAAGTCCTTGCCATTAGGGTCGTATTTTCAGTGCTTGAAATCGTACTCAAATCCTGACTTGAGCATTGAGTAGAGTTCTGGAAAACGACCTTAGGTGTTGACTGATTTAATAAATAATGGCTGCCTTCAATAAGTTTATGCATGGAGGTCATATGGAGGTGAACATTTTTTCGTCTATATTTAATACATAGACGAAAAAATATAGAAAAAAAAAGATATTTAATTTTAATTTGTATCATTGTAAATGGGATTTGCACCCGAAATGGAAGTGACATTTTCGTCACTTTCTTAATGATGATTTAAATAAATATTTATATTGTGTAATTATAAATAAAAATCATATTAATATAAACTACCTCGATTATTTTTAAATAGGAACTGACTTAGTAATACAAATTTCGTTTTTTAATGTTTATGCACAAAAAAATTGCAAAAATGAGAATGGTCCTATATTTATACTATCTAATACTATTTATAATATCCTATATTTAACATCGAAAACGTGTGTTGTTGCCATGTAAATACACGGAATTAGACCCGCCGAGGTCCCGACCCGACACGCGCCCGACCCGCACCCGCTCTCTATGTGTTTCACGCTTTAGAGTTAACGGGTTAAATGCGTAATGAGTTTTATGTGTTGCATTTAGAGGTTGATTTAAGATGATTTAAGTTAATTAGCTAAGATGACGCTTTCTAAACAGGCTTCGATCTTCTGGGTTTTTAGGTTGGTTATAGTAGGAAAGTCGTAATACATGTTATTAAACATCTTTATTTAAATATTTAATATTTAATCTATGGTATTTAGTAGTATTTTAAATGGCTAGTTTCAAATGTTGTCTATTATTATACACTTGAAAATATTATCATATTGTTATAATATTAGAACCTTTTGCAAAAACTTCATTATAATTTTACATTAAGTAAGCAGGTGATGGATGCCTCATAAAGTACCTCATTCGGTTTGATTGTTTGAACGGTTACCATGCTGGTCTGCCATCAGAGGTCTCAGGTTCGATTCCCGGGCCGGAAGGTATATTTGTATCTACCTATATTTATTTATCTCGTGAGTTTTGGTGTGATTTGTGGTGTTCTACGCGTGTGTTCATGGCACCCACGACACAGGGTTTTCCTAGTGTTTGGCTATGAGTGTGTGCGTTATTATAATTATTATTATTATATTTAGATAATTACCAAAACCTGTATAGTATAAACATTCACATGACGAACATAGATACGCAAGGAACCGAATCGTCAATAACTCGTTCTCCATGTGGACTATCAGCTCTAAACCAAGCTGTAAATGACGGGTCTTATATAAATTGTAAACTAGTGGATTTTGAGCTCGCAATTCCTTATAAACCTTGTACACAACGGTTGACGACAAAAGGACACGACCATACCGTTTGACTCTTTCAAAACGCCATTTGATAACGATTCCGATGCAAAAAATGATTATTTGAAAGTCACTTCAGAATGGATTCAACTTCTGAAGTCTTTATTTCCTCCTATACAATCGCTTGAAGAAAGAGATTCCTGATAACAAGTGAAAGTCTATAGGTATGCTACGTACAAGATAATGGACGTGGAAATGAGGTGGATTCCTTCCTGTCTAGTTCTTTTACGTTACTAAAGAATAGAATCTACCCGATAGAGTAACGTCATGCGGTGCGATGCTTCAAATAATTTGCAAAAGAACCCCGTTTTCGGCTGTAGCCACATTTGTGGAAACAAAAGAAAAAGTCACGCAGTGGAGAAGTCCATCTGCAAGGGAACCGCTTATACGGCAATATTTTTATTTTTTATAATACCAAGTGACTCGACGAACAAGTCGTGCTGCACTGAACAAGTCCTAGTGGTAAGCGACACGCCTGTCCGTAACAGTTGCAGTGCCATTCAGTGCCTTAAATCACAAAGATCTGAGGGGCACTGCCACTGCCCCCGTCACCCTGAGACGTAAGTTGACAAGTCCCATGTGCCTGTAATTTTATTTTCGTGAAATTACGTTTGTTTGCCAATTTTTATTGAAATCAAAATAGGCCAAGAAGAAAAAAGGAAAGTGGGTGCAATTTAATAATTAGGATTCATCCTCTAATTTACCACCCTTAGAGGTGGAATATTTTCTTGAAATTTGAATGGGACCATTTTGAAGGGGTTACTGAGGTATCCCCTTTCTATATAATAATCATCGAAATCGGTTTACAAAGGTCGAAGTAATCGCGTAACAAAAAGTACTGTCGAATTGAGAACCTCGGTTTTTTTCAAGTTATAGTCTTTTCTCAAACATGCTCGGAAATGTTTACATTACTTTCAAAAATCGAACACGGAAAGTTTTTTATTTATGGACCATGCAACTTCTTCCCGGCCAAGGCCAGTGAAGTAAGTATTAGGGTCGTATTCCAGAACTCTACTCAATGCTCAAGTCAGGACTTGAGTATGATTTAAAGCACTGAAAATCATACTCAAGTCCTTGCCATTAGGGTCGTATTTCCAGCGCTTGAAATCATACTCAAGTCTGCTCAAGTCCTGACTTGAGCATTGAGTAGAGTTCAAGAATACGACCCTGAAAGTCCATTACTGTCCTCTTCTCTAAACTTTTAAATCTACCTACTGATAGCTTAGAGGATGGAAAAAAAATAAAAAAACTGACTGAGTGAACTATGTAAATAGGCCAAAGAAAAACTCATATAGCCAACTGCTCAGTGTTCATAACTGCGAGAATTACAAATACCTACCTGTACCGCTTACTTAATAAAAAAAAAGAAAATGGCGGTAACGTTTTACCTAAAGTGTTTATGTATTCTTTTGTTTTGTCGTCTTTTTTTGTGTTTTGGTCGCGAAAATGGGCGCTAGTGATAAGAGCAATAACGAAAATACAGTAATAGATATTCAAACACATCATCCGAAATTCAGCTGACTATGCTATTTTAATGTGCCTGGAAAACACTAACATTTTCCTTAAGCAATTGTATTGTAGAAATTTTAATGTTAGTTAATATTTTTTTAATTTTCCTATTATACATTTTCCTCTCTTTAGTCTTTTATTATTTCCTCGCATTGTTTCAGAAAAATTTTATATGTGCCTCGGCGGGAACGGGGATTGCTTGACTCGTATTAATACAAGACCTCCCTGGCGCTCGTCCTTTTTTTTTATTAATAATTATGGCTTGGATACAAGTCCTTTGAGCCATGTCTTCGTTTAATTATGTTTCTGTAAATATGGTCGCCACAAAGAGGATAGGCAATTTGAGGCGGCGTGCTTGGATTGACTCGGGATTCCTTAGAACGGGCCGATACGGGTATTTCAGTTCGAGATTCGTATAATTTCGCGTTTTAATCTTCGATTAAAGCACAATAGCACCATCCTATTCCACTTTAAACTAGATTTCACAAAATAATTGAAAGTCAAAATAAAAACGACACTTTTCCCTCCAAAAGGCCCAGAGCGAATCAGCGCTCGTCCTTGTAACTCATACTCGTCCAGCAATCCCTTACTTCTCGGACTCTGCAATAATGTACTATTTTATATAATGTTAATTTTTTAAACTCGGTAATCTTTCTTGTATATCTTAACGCATGTTGCATGCAATAGGCATGTTGTTTTTTTCTTTAATTGACAGTATGTACATGTGTACATGCCTGATAAAAAAAATGTACACCTCTTTGGCCTACCCTAAATAAAAAGATACCCTGACCTTGACAAGTAAATAAGCAAATAACAAAAAATTTAATAATACAATTAATTAAATAAATATATAGTCGGAAAATTTTCCTTCTTTAAGGATGACAAACGTTTTTCAATGGCGTTTCAACAAAAGAGAACCAAGTGAAGCTGAAGTTAAGTACAGTCATCGACACAATAGTAAGCAAATTGTATTAGGGAGGCGCACTGTCGTAAACAAGCGACGCAATTTGCGAACGCCTGTACAATCAGCGACGATTAGATCCGTACAGTGTCATACGCAGGTTCGATGGGGTTTCAATCGGCTTAACGCCGCCTGATGGAGCTGTCGCATTGTGTTCGTACAAGTACATTTATTTATGTTTAATTTACATAGAGTTAATTGGATGTGAGGGACTTTGATATGTAAGTACGTGCATAAAGGCAACCTAGGGTAAATGTTGGCGCTCTGTTTTGGGTGCTAAGCTATAGATGCGCTTGTACTTACTTATGCTTTTGTAAACTTTCAGAAATTAGCGATATAAGAAAGTAAGAAGAAAGAAAAACATTTATTTGACTACCGTAAATGATACTACACAAGAAAAAAGAGCAGGAAACCAGAAACAAAATATTAAAAACGTAATCAAAAACATTTACACTTAAGACACAAATAAATTTAGTTGCAGTAGGGCTCCTTGTGAAAGAGTTCGTCCAGGGAAGTACTGCCACCTTACCTATTTCTGCCGCCAAGCAGTAATGTCAGCATTACTGTGTTACGGTTTTGAAGGGTAAGGGTGCCGGTGAAATTACAGGCACATGGGACTTTTGAACTTATGTCTCAGGGCATCTGGCGCAGTGGCAGTGCCCCGCAGATCTTTGCGATTTAAAGCTTTGAGTGGCACTGCAACTGTTATGTATGGGTGTGTAGCTTACCATCAGACGCACGCCTTGTTCGTCTCGTCACTTAATATTATAAAAAAAATAACAAAAATCAAAAACTAAATTAAACCATAGATTTTTACATAAATATAAATAAAGCACTAAGTATAAAAATATACGACATTAGCTTTTAATAAGGAGCAGATCACGGGGGTGGTTCCCGATAGGACTGATTTCGGAGGCGCATTTTTCAAAATTGGTGTATGTTCTCGGTTGTGGACTGTAATGACCGGAAGTTATCGGTACACGTAGGTACAGGAAATTATGTACTTTGAGAACGAATGGTAATATGATTGACACCTTGTTATTATTATTACCTACTTAATGACAAACTTTAATATAAACTGACTACCACCACACTAGGATGTGTGTGTCCATGGCATCCGCGACACAGGGTTTCTCTAGTGTGGGGTATTTTGAGTGTGTACGTTAAAAAAAAACAAAATAACTACTGGATTTCCGCCGTCACAAGTTGATAAGTCCCATGTACGTATAATTTCACCAGCTCCCCTACCCCTCAAAACCGGAACGCAGTAATGATTATAGTCATAGTCTATAATTAAATTGATTTACAAGAAATAATTATTACGATAATTAAATCTTAATAATAATTCATTAAAGAATAATAATAAAAATAAGCTACAAAAAACAATAATAAAAAAAATACAAATAAAAATGTTATCAATTACATTACAATTACGTCAAATTACTATCAATAAATTATTTTCATCACACAATAACGTGCAGAGTGATTGTGATTACCCAACAAGCCACGTTTTCAGGAGAAATGTTCACTTGTGAAGTAGCAGTACTAATGCCACTAAAATTCCTTGTTATATTAAATTTATAACGCATACTACCAACGTACAAATAACAAATAGGTAGACTAGTCATTACTGATAATCAGTAAGTATTTAGAGAGAAGATTTTATAGTTGATTATCCATTGCGGAGTTATGCCAAGCATTCTATTTAAATTCCTTGCTATGGCAAATGTGCAAGAGGATATTCAATAGAGGAAGGCCTTCAAAAGATTCAAGTATTCTTAAGTATGATCATTGACACGTCACTTTGTATGTAAAATGAGCTCGGTGACATTTCGCGAGAGAGCGCAAAAAGCGCCATTGCGTTCTTGTACCTTTTCCTTTATTGACGTTAAATGGGCGATATAAATTCCGTTGGCGGATTACGAAATTTATTGGCTTCAAAATTAAAGGAGACCGATTTCAATGGCGAACGGTGACAGCCATCGTTTATGGGCGGGCTAAAAGGACGGGTGAAAAAAAAAAGTTTGCACTAAACGCGGATTGAAAAACCTGTATCGTTTTAATGGAGTTTTTGTTGGCGAGTGTACGTTTCTTATTGCTTAGTGTTTGTATCTGGGATATAGATAATTGGTTATAGCACACTGCAGTACAGAACGCAAGCACTAATTACTTTGCTAGGTTCTGTATAGTGCGCTTACATGGTAATGGTATTGTTTGTTTATTAAAGGCTTGAGTATTTTTTATTCTTATTTTATTGAATATCACGATGTATTTACTACCAATCGCACTGTTAATACATTACTGTATTAACTCAAAAAGTGTATTTTTACAGAATCGATAAAAAACGAATTACTCACTTTCCGTAACAGATTACTAAAATTTGTCTAAAGTTAAGAAAGAAAGAAAACGTAATTTAATAATTTTGAATAAGGACTGATTTGTCGAGAACTAGCTCACAAAGAGTTTGTCTCATTTTGAAATAAGTAAATATGTTTGAATTGTTTTTTTATCAATATTCTAACTACGGTTTTATTGTCGTGTAGAGAATCAAATGTTACGTTCAAAAATAGTATAATCTTGAATTTGAGATATTTTGAGTTACAATACTATTGTACTAGCAATACTACATATGATTAAATTGTTTTATTGATATATTTTTTGTGAAATACACCACTAATTTGTTGTTATTATTTATACCAAGAAAAATTCCTAAATCCGGCTGGACTCGAACCTGGGACAATATGTCAAACCGTCAGCGTCAGCATACCTTATGAATTTCTTTATGTGCTTCTTGCATATATCAACCTGATTGATATATGTCCTTAAAGAAGGTCAAATCGAAATTACCGAAAATTAACGGTTGATGTACATGACGAGATTGACGCGAAAGGATGTACGTGGTAAGAGGTAATTCAGACATTAGGATGTCCATTGTCTCTACCTACCCCCTTTGGTATGTGGTATGTGTACATCTATGTAGGTATTGTGTGAACGCGCCCCAAAGTGATGTTGGTGTCTCGCTCGCTCCCTTCCTCTTGGTCTCTTTCGTTGTCACCGGACTCGATCGCGGTTTGTACGTACTCGTATTACACATTCAATTCTATTTTCACCTTACTAGCTCGGAAAGGTTTTCTTAACCGACTTCCAAAAAAAGGAGGAGGTTCTCAAGTCGACTGTATGTTTTTTTTTTGTATGTATGTTACTCGATAACTCCGGTATTTGTTAACCGATTTTCATGATTCTTTTTTTGTTGAAAAGAGGGTACCTCCATAGTAATCCCATTTCATTTTGAAGAAAATCATCCACTTCTAAGGGTGGCTGTTCACGCATGAAGATTCATTTTTATAAATAGCGCCTGAATTTTATTATAAGAAGCAATTATTTTAGTGGTTGATTTTGCTATTCTCCAAATCAAGGCATTTTTCTCTCAATGTACTTTTGAGAAGTGAGAACTGATTTTTAATATCTCCTGTGTCAAGTCCCGTATAGTGGCGAACTAGGGGATGAATCCGGGTTTGCGTACTTTCCGGTAACCGATTTCAATAAAACTTGGTAATTATATGTAATTCCACGTACTTTTGAGGCCAGTTTTTTTAGTACTCTGTACTGAGGTTATTATTGCACGTTAGTGTGGAAAAGGTTTTTGAAATTCGATCTTGACGATGGACTGTGGTGCACTCATTGACTTACAAATAAATGGACGACGGGTCTAATACAAAAATCACGAAAAAAATGTCCCAAGTCAACCTATTTAAACGTAGTGACATGTAAAGGAATATGAAAAAGCTAAAACGTTAGATTTAAATTGTAATGTCATCGTAGTACTGTCTAATTTTGCTTGCTTCGCTGTCAGTCGAATAAATGAAGACTAAAGCGTGAATGACGCTCTGTATACGATTTTAACGCCCTATAAGTTCGGACACTTTTTAGCGCGGACCCGACGTCCATATAATTGTAAGTCAATGGGTGCACTTGACATTTTCTTTCGGTGAAAAAGAAAAACATGATGACACGTTCACCTACGCGATTGTTCGTACATTACTTATGTAATATAAGTCCGTTGGTATATTTTATCCTTATTATTGTTGACATTAAATTGACAACGATACCTAATTTTGTTTATTAAATTATTTTAACTCGTCGAAGAACTAAACTGATTATAATAGTTCAACTGTTTTTCTATCATCTACCATTTTCTAGCTATAGTGAGGTGAAAAGTTGTGTTTCGCTCGGCAGTAAAGTTGTTTTGCGTCTTGTGCCTTGAAACCCTCGCTATGCTCAGGATTCTATTTTTGAACCACTGTATTGTCAGGATTCTATGTTTGAATCATTCGTCTTAGGGTCCTTCGCTTGCTCATGTTTCAATACAAGCATTCTCGCGTCAAACAACGGCTTTGCAGCCTTGAATAACAAATAA
This sequence comes from Hyposmocoma kahamanoa, assembly GCF_003589595.1. Taxonomy (NCBI): domain Eukaryota; kingdom Metazoa; phylum Arthropoda; class Insecta; order Lepidoptera; family Cosmopterigidae; genus Hyposmocoma; species Hyposmocoma kahamanoa. Next base: position 7,243,205 of record NW_020654972.1, on the reverse strand, counting down.
GTATTTCTTATTCAAATTTCACTTTAGATTTTTTGTATATGAACACTGTTTGTTATATAAGAAATATTTATTTATATTTATTAACAAACAACATATAATAGTAGAATTCACTAATTAAGTGTATGGCAGTTGTTTTATTTTTATTTTGGGCAAGCAACAACTTTTTTCCCTCACTTTTCAAAAAGCCTTGTAACGTAAGGTTTAATTAATTTAGATTACTTTCGGAAATACAGTCCATCATCCATATAATTTACCTATTTCTGCCGCCAAGCAGCAATGTGTTCCGGTTTTGAAGGGTAAGGGTGCTGGTGAAATTACAGGCACATGGGACTTATCAACTTATGTCTCAGGGTGACGGTCGCAGTGGCAGTGCCCCTCAGATCATTGCGATTTAAAGCTCTGAGTGGCACTGCAACTGTTATTGACAAGCGTGTAGCTTACCATCAGGTGCACGACTTGTTCGTCCCGTCACTTAATGTTATGTTATAAAAAATCAACAGGCATTTTATTTATACACCGTGCATATAGATAGGAAGACATCATAAGAAATGAATTCTTCTTAGCTTCTCAATAGCAATAGAGCTTATTTGTGAAGAGTTCACCCAGGGAAGGAGACCTATCATATCTGTTTCCATGCAGTAAAACTATTTCCGAAAATTTGAAATTCGAGAAAAGCAATTAATTAACACCTGCTGGTTTTAGCCACTTCATGTCACTCCTTATCTATACGTAGACATTTTTCTATTTTTAATATCCTATTCCGACCATTAATGATCATAAAGCTCGATTTACATTACGTCGGAACGGAATGGAAGTGTATTATGTACTGTACATAGCAAAATGAATATTATGTCAATTGTGTAACATAGAAACTAAAGGGTCTATTCCCGTTCTTCGTCCGATATTCGTCCACATTATTTGTCCTCATACATACATTGTCTTTAGATCTGGTCGAGTATTATTTATTTGACAGCTCACGCATTCGCGGGAATTTCCGCACCTGCCTAGGCGACGCCTGGCGAGTCCTGGAAGTGGCGCGAAGGCAGGCGCAGTGTGATGCCGGGTCGGAGGACAACCGACTCGCCCCTCCGTTGGCGCGGGAGCCCTGGCGTAAGCTAGGGCGGCCGGGCGGCGTCGTGGTGAATGTTCACTGATCCCACGGCGCCGACTCAACCGGCAGGGACACCCGGGGGGGTTTTAGTGGGGTAGGCCCTCCAGTCTGGAGGGAGTGTCCCCACATAACCCCTGAGTCTCCCTGGGCTCTCCCTGGGGTATCCATAAAGATTTCCCCCCCGTCAAAAAAAAAAAAAAAAAAGGCGCAGTGTGATGTCAAACGTCGAGGAAATACTACAGCCTCAAGGCGCAGTCGCGAGAATTCGCCTGACTGCGCGAGAAGTCGCGAAATTACCGCCTCCACTCCATTCCGTGGCAATGTAAATTGAGCTTAAGTCATAACACAGCATGGATCCTCAGTTTTTTTTTTTCAATTCTATCCTTCGATGTTTTTTTACCGTTGGTGGGAGGTATTAGCTCTAAACATTCACAAAGTACATCGAAATAAGTAATTATTATGGCTCCATAGGGATTCAAACCGTTGACCTTGTAATTGAGAAGTAACCGTTTTATACCGGGCTACCATCGCTCATATGGTTAATTACTAATAATTTATTGAACACTTATATATAAAAATATATATTTTATAGCCTACTGCAATGGTTGAACGTTGAAAAAACTAAAGATGAATTCGAGATAGGCGAACCGACACTGTCACTTTGTTAGATATGGTTAGAGAAACTTCAAACGCATTACATTTGTTGGAGTTGTCTTTTATGTGTGTATTTCAGACCTTACTGACTTAATGATAAGGTCGTAAACATTTCAGTTTAATTGAATTAAACGGTTGTTGTACGATGACCTGCGGCAAATGAAGCTTTTATGACATTTTCGGGTATTTGTTTTCATTGAATGTCATGATGGTTTACTACAATGATAATACTCCAATACTTGTTATTGATCTTTATATTCAATTCAATTCAATTAAATTCAAATATTTTATTTCGGTTTATTCATTCATATTGGTTAGTAAAATAAAGAAAAACTTACACGTTAATGTTAATGTAATGTAATGCCATTTTTAAAAATATGTGTATTTGTATACTAGGTTTAGCGTACGCGTGAAGTTTTGTCCAGTATTCAAGAAATGATCTTTCGGCCCTGTCAGCAATGATACTCATGATTCCTGGTGAAATTACCGGCACATGAGACTTGTCAACTGAGGATTATTTTTGCGATCAGAAAGCTTTAAGTGGCACTGCAACTACATATTATGGGTAGTCGTGTCGCTTACAACGAAGGCGTAAAACTTGTTCTTCCCGTCACTAGGTATTATAAAAAAAATGCCGTTACCGCTGTCATGCACTTTGAGCATCAAGGATTCCGCTCTCTTTCTCATGATGGCGGCCAACCCATCTATGTGTGTATCGGTAAACATTCCCGACGCGCTACAAAATCGCGGCAGCCGCAACAGCGTCCCGAATGTAATGTTGTACGTAGACGACTCTTAGAGAATTGATAGCTTTCTATGTGTAGTTGACCCATAATATTTCTTATTACAAAGATTGAATAAACACAAAGGTAAGGTAAGGTCCTTCGTTCCGATTCAAGCCACGCTGAGGCAGACACTGGTCCCGCCGGATCGAAATAATTTTTCTTCGACTTTGTTCAATCTATGTATCAATAATATTTTGTTGGGTAATCATCAAACCACGATATTGTGTATGTCACGTTCACGATCAATTAATTGTGACCATCTGAAAAAATATTTAAAAAATTCGCTAGATGGATTCATCTTCAATTTTGACGTATTTGAAACCTTCAGTGTTTTTCTTCAGAATTTCAAGCATTTACTTCCGCATGTGTCAGGCCGTAGCAAGTAGAAAACTGAAGACACTTCCTGGCTCGATGTTAAAAGGGCGAGTTACACCTGGTGTAGTTTATCTAAGTACATGTGAGTGAATGTATAATATACCTACCTTCAATATTTGTATGCCTAATATTTGGCCGGATACATTGAAACTATACTTATTTTGTCATGTCAGCTTCTATATAATCTGCGTTTTTACAAAGAAATGAATTATTATTATTATTAATATAATCGTATTCAAAGATTATCATAATCCGGCCACAGTATTTAGGTGTTCGTATTAATGTGTCGATTGACTTGCATGAGGCAGTGTGTTTTTGTGCGTTGAAAAGAAGCTCACAGTGACCGTCCCTTAATAAGGCATAGGCCCGGAGACGGTTGTCATTAATGGTCAGATTAAGCATTGTGTAGTCCAAGAGCCCGCGCAAAAAAGAATCTCATGAGGATTGTATGATTCAGAACGATGTTGATTTAAAGTGTTTGTATCGTAATGATGATTTCAATGGTTTTTATTGAGTTTTTTAATGCTGGGAAAAGTTTTAAGGCTTTCCCAATTACAAGTACTATCATATTTTGGAAAATCGTCATAGTATTATTTAGCAGCAGTAGAGTTCCTTGTCAGAGTTCGTTAAGGGATGTAATGTGAGCATTATTTCGTTCCGATTTAGAAGGGAAGGGTGCTGGTGAAATTACAGGTACATGGGACTTAACAACTCACGTCTCATGGTGACGGGCGCAGGGGCAGTACCCCTCCTCAGGTCTTTGCGATTCAAAACTATGAGTGGCACTGCAAATGTTATATAGGTAGGCATGTCCACGACGTGTCGCTTATCACCAGGCGCACGAACTGTTTGATATTTCATAACCATAAAAACCACCCTTAACTGATTGATGTATTACGTTTCATCATAAAGAATTTGGGTCCCCGCAACAAGACACCAGTGAGAGGTATTTTTTATAATTAAGTTTAATAATTATTTTATATTTATTATTTATTTCATTCATATATTATGATGTTTAATAATAATATCATATTTATTGCGCCCTCTATTATTATTACTACTTTTAGTTTATCCTATCACCCCAAGGTTGCCTGGCAGAGATTGCTATTTAGCAATAAGGCCGCCTGTTGTACACTGTATTTTTGATTGTTTTGTATTTTTGCTTGTTTATTGTGCAATAAAGAATATTGAATTGAATTGAATTGAATTATTAATACAAAGAGCGAACACTTAGAAAAAAATCTTTTCAATCGGTCGGATTTGAACCGGCGTCTTCTAGCAAAACGTGGCAGACGCAATGCCAACTAAGTAATTTCACAAAAAATTATTGAATATCAATTCAATATAAATTTAAATACAATTAATAGCGATATCTCTAGCTAGGGCTGGTTCGTTCCGTAGCTTAGTTGGCATAGCGTCTGCCACGGTATGCTAGAAGACGTTGGTTTCGAATCCGGCCGGATCGAAGGAATTTTTGTAAGTGTTCGATCTTTGTATTAATAATTATAACAAACTAATGGAGTAATTTTACAAAAAAGAATTGAATATGTTTCGCAATTTCTCTGGCTTTGTTATTCGATTATGATATATGATTTATTGAAAAGAGGGTACCTCTGGATTGGTCCCATTTAAATTTAAAGAAAGTATTTCACCTCTAAGGGTGGCAAACTAGGGGATGAATTCACGCACCGGTTTCACGCACTTTCAGGAAACAGATTTCAATAAAACTTGTCAAATAGATGTGAATTCACGAACTTTTGACGTCGGTTTTATTTATAAAAAAAGTTGTAATTATCTCAATTAAAATTTACTTGGATTCGATTAATAGGTATTATCCACATAAAGGTATAAGTAATGCTTGATTCTATAGCTGGTTAATAACCACAACAATATCGCAATAAGGGTTGTAAGTGCTTGGTCGGCGACCGCAACGTACAAAGCATGTTTGTTCTCAGCCTTATTGATCTCAAAGCGAGATTAATCACATACCTAAACGCCGTCATAGGCCTACAGGTTGTTACCCATTCGTTACTTTGCTGTTCCATCATCGAAGGATGTTCTAATAGTTACTATAATACCTTAATAAGTATTGGAATTGTTTTAATGTTTTGTAACTTCTAAAACGTAGAATAGAAAGCCATAGATTTTCGAGCCGATTTTGATAAAATAATTTACTTTATATATTTTGGACATATAGTTGTCTGTCATTAAATTGAATCAATGGTTGATTATGGATCGAAAATTAAGAAAGAATAATAGAAAAAAATAATCAATCAATCACGTAATTTAGGCGCCTTCTATGTGTATAAAACCATTAAGAGTTTACTGTTAGAGCTGCAACGAATATTCGCTTACTATTCGATATTCGGCTTATTCGGCCCGTTTTTGGTATATTAAATCACTGTATTGATGTCTTCTTGGCTGTATAATTAGTATTTTTTTACCTGAAATACAGGATTCTCCTAGTTCAGGTATATGTGTTATATTTTACATATATTCGCATAATTAGTCTTTAGTTATTTTTTTTGTACAATACGTTATTCAATAAACAATTTTATTTTTTTACTTAACTGAAAATGAGACACACTGTATGTGAGCTAGTTCTGGCCAAAATAATCCTTAGTCAAAAACATGAAATAATTTTTTCCATTTTATTACTAAATATACTTGAGACATTTTTTAAGTGTCTATAATAAACTATAACTATATTGATATCTGACAACAGGAGACAGCAATAAGTAAAATCACATTAAATAATCTCGTAAATTTTATTAATTTATTTCGCTTCTTAACCAACTCTATAAAAAGGAGGAGAGTCTCAATTCGACTGTATGGTTTTTATTGTATGTATTTTACGCGGTAACTCCGGCCTCTACAGCCTCCATCTGTGAACCCACATTGATGAATCTTTTTTGTTGGAAAGAGGGTGCCTCAGTAGTGGTCCCATTTAAATTTGAAGAAAATATTCCACCTCTAAGGTTAGCAAACTAGTTGACGAATCCGGTTTCGCGCACTTTCCGGTAACCGATTTCAATAAAACTTGTAAAAATGTAGTTCCACGACCTTTTGTGCTCGGTTTTTTTTTAATATAATTTATTCATTATTATTTCAGGTCAGAGGAAAAAAGCATAACTAAATTATTTTTCAAACAGGTGTCAAATAAAAACACCAATTTATAATGTAGTTTACCCATGACTAAATAAACGCTAACAAAAGCAATCAAATACTTATTATTTGCAAACAATAATAATATTCAGTTTTTGAAAGTTAATCAAATTGAAGTTAATAAAGAATTAACACACTCATTAAGAAAATGAAATTCGATTGTTTCATTGTACAAAATTGTTTATCATAACTGAAGCGTTATTTTCCGAGCCAATTTTCGTACTTCCGATAATCACGCCGAATAGTTTGGACGAATACCGAATATACTATTCGTTTCGACACTTAATCACTTTTTTGTCAGAGAGGTGATTTATGATTGGAAAAAACGCGGACGTGCAGAAATTAGGCTGCTGAATCTCAGTGTGACGCTAGACATACTTACTTAGCCAAGTCTTTGTTTGACAAAGTGAATTCTATAGCATTTAAGTTTATTTGAAAAGAGCAATCCCTAGAGTTTCTTGCTCGTTCTTCTCAGGGAGGTCAGTGTAGTGAACGAGCAGTAGCTTAAATGTGACGTTTTCAAGTGTAAATTTATTTTACCTATGGAATAAATAATCTTTGACTTTGACTTTGACTTTGACTTTGACTTTGACATATCAGAATTCACATAACATTATCGTCGCATTTTTATGTAATTCATACCAATTTATAATCGAAGAATTTTTAACGTTTGTGTCTTAGTGTTTGTTGGTACTTATATAATAAATGTTCTTTCGTTTTTATCACGTAGGTAAGTAATGTATAGTCGTAACATTATGATATAGGAAATGAAACAATTTTTTTAATATTTTAATACTTACTTACACTATATCGGCCATATTAGTGAATAATGCAGTGTTTAAAAAAAAAAAGAAAATATTGAAGGTTTGGCTTATTGGATTTTTTCCGATTCCGTAAAACCAATATTAAAAACGCATCCATACCTTTCAAAACCGAACTTAACCCTACCTGGAAAAAAAGCTGAGGAACTTTTTGTACTTCGAAACCAGAATAACATATTGAATTCGAAACCATATTTTCGGATTTAAATTGGGTATATTTATTTATATTTCGAACAAATTAACACTTCGTGCTCCTTGCAGGCTTTACGACGATTTAAATCCGAAAAAAAAAGTTTCATTTCCAATGTAATGCAAATGCGAAATCCTGAGAACTCGATATTGTAGAAAACGCTGCTCTAGAAAATCGAGTTGTAAATAAAGAGGAAAAGGTAAATAACGTGATAGAGGGAATAATGGGGAAATAATGTCACCAAGCAGAAATGTGACGATACTGTAACAACTAGGCTGAATTGTAGGCATAGGCCTTACGTGAACGCCATCAATTTAATCACTTCGCCTTAATTGAATGACGGCGAACCATTGATGAATAACTTCGTTCAATTGATTGATATGCTGGATTTCAAATTAGATTTTATTGTTGTGTTAACAGTTTTAAGTTAATTAATAGAACGTGACAAATTAGAGTTTGTATGTATCAACCCATACATGCCTTACTACCGTGCAAGAGTGTCCTTTAAAAAAAAAGTTAGGCATATCTTGACCACCATTATACTCCCCACCTGATCAGGGCCCGAGTGGTATAAGACGGGTGTGGCGATACAAGTTAGCGGATTGGGACGAAATGCGCCATTTCTTTGCGTCATACCCCTGGCAGGCGTGCTTTACTTCTGAAGACTCGTTGAGCTGTGCTGATCCTGTAGTCGAGGTTTTACGTTTAGGTATGTATGTAGTATTACATACCAAACTCTGATGTACCCAATGGACCCCAAACTCGTCCATGGTTTAACGCAGATTGTAGTTGTGCTGAAGCACGTAAACAGTCCGCGTACCAAGCTTGGGTAGATACTCGAGCTCCGAGTACTCAGAATTTGAAGAAAGCTTTTAATAAGGCCGCCAAGTTACGAAGGGCCAAGTTCGACATGTGCGCCGCATAGGGGCCAAGTCTGCCTCTTATCCAGCAGGTAGCAAATCCTTTTGGTCCCTGGTCAAAGCGATCGAATCTAATTTTTGTCGCCCATCTTTGCCACCTCTGCTGAGGTCAGATGGTTCGCTGGCTCATACGAAGAGAAGGCGAACCTTTTTGCCTCACTCTTTGCAGAGTTCGCGTCTGGATGCCGCAGGGAACCTACCACCTACTTTACCTCAGGCTGGCTGCACTATGGCGCCAGTTCGCATACGCCAATAAAAGTACTTAGAACTCTGCGAAATCTAGACGTGAATAAAGCTAGCGGGCCAGGTGGAAGTCCAGCAACAGTCCTGCATAACTGTGCGCCTGAGTTGTCTCCTGTTCCCATACGCTTGTACCGCCTCTCACTTGAGACTGGTGTAGTTCCCAGGTCGTGGAAGTTTGCAAATGTGCAACCTGTGCCGAAAAAGGGAAGCAGTGCTGATCCTGTCAACTATAGACCTATCTCAGTCACTTCCATACTCTGCAAGACTATGGAACGTGTATTCAACAACCGTCTCCTGTCGTACCTTGAAGACAACGACCTCCTCAATGATCGCCAATACGGATTCCGACGAGGGCGATCAGTAGATCGCTCTCGTCGGGATCTTCTTGTGTATGCCTGTCACATATGGAGCGAGGCTGTAGAAAAGCAAGGCGAAGCACTTGCAGTGTCTTTGGACATTTCTAAAGCCTTTGACAGGGTCTGGCATGCCAGCGTTTTAAGTAAGATTCCCTCTTATGGGCTTCCCACTGACTTTTGCAATTGGATCTCGGATTTCTTGAGTGAACGTTCGAACAAGAGTGGTCTTAGAAGGTTACTCTTCAGAACATATGGCGATAGATACCGGAGTTCCTCAAGGTTCCGTACTGTCTGCAACTCTCTTTCTGCTGCATTTCAATACGTTAATTCCAGGTACCATGGGACTTGTAAAGGGCCCGAAACGTTGGTTTATTTGAAAAAACAAATATAGGATTTAAATCCGGAAAAATAGTTTCATTTCCTATATGTAACAATCGAGAAAACCTAAGAATTCGATAAATACAGTTTACCTTTTTTATTTCTAAAGGTTTAGATTATATGTATATGGTCTCGTACATTCTTTTGTATAATTTTGCGCACGCGGCGATCTACTTTAGTCAAGTGACGCACTTTATTTTAAATACGTAATTCACACTTTATTTTACGTAGTAGGCAACCAACGGTCCACCGTTACACTACATCAAGGAAAGATTTGCCACCACAACATATGTAGTTTACTTATATTATATTTTTATCATTTTCTTTGCAAGTCCTTCTCTGCGTACTACCACTGCAATCCATGTATCGAGTAAGGTAGCCCATACATAGATACTAGTTCATAACCTCAACACTTTGTTTAAAAAACCAAACGGTTTAGATTAGAAAAAATAGTTTCATTTCCTATGGATTTCAATGTTAAGACTTCCCTCTTTTTGCGGCGTGCGTTATCAAAATATAAATTTTAGTAGCTCCTTATGAAAGAGTTCGTCCAGGGGATTTCCTGTCACCTTTTTGACGTATCAGTGGTTTTATATACTTACTAAGGGTCATTTACGCAAAAAAAAGAAAATGATAGTGTCTTAGAGCAGGATAGTGTTGTCGACGCATGTATACATTGCAACAGCATCTATTCATTCGTAAGAAATCTAATTACAATTCAACATCGACGAAGAATGTAGTAAAAAAACGTAATCCTTAATTCAGAACCCAAAAAGGGTCGTTTTAAGACCGTGATTTGATTGACTAGCGTCCACCCCAATTAGGGAGACAATTCCGTCAATCATGATAATGACAAGGGACCCAGAATCTTAATTTGGAGTCTCTAAGCACTCCTAGTTTAAAGCCGTGGATAAATCCTCATTTACTTGGCAAACTTGAAAATTTTATGTTTGTAACCGATAGTTTCGAAATACTTTATTTGTAGCTTTCATATGTTCAGTTCTCGAGGATACTATATCGATAATCGAAATTTAACAAATTAATTCTTAATCCACATAAAAAGATCCTTAAAGTCAGCGTTTTTTGAATTAATCCAAATGTACACCCCACTATTGGACACGGGTCTTCTCGAAAGAAGATTTAGAGTGAAATTTGTTTTCTCGAATTTAGACTTTCCGATTTCATTTAAGAGTTGAGCCTTAGCTCGAATTCCAATATTTCCTGAAATAATACGGATCATTTAACTGCCTCCGTGGCCGAACGGTTACCATGCCGGACTGCCACGCAGAGGTCCCAGGTTCGATTCCCGGGCCGGGAGAAATATTTGTATGGCCTACATTTATTTCTCTCGTGAGTTTGGGTGTAATTTGTGGTTATCTATGTGTGTGTCCATGGCACCCGCGACACAGGGCTTCCCTAGTGCGGGGCTATGTTGATTGTGAGCGTTATTATTATTATTATTATTATTATTATTTTGTTTGATTCGAGCGGTAGAGACACTGGCTTTATTTCAGAATTAATGCTTAACAAACTAAATGAAATTTTTTGAAATATGTATATCGCATACTATACGTGTTCTACTTAGGTCAGTTGATATAAAAAAATCATTGGTAAATTACCTATTGAACACAACGATTTTCTTGTAAAATTTAGAGGTAAGTTTGTGTTTTCTTTTAGGAATCGAGTTCACACCCTGTAATAATCAGTATATATCCTCAATTTTACTATATTTTTTTTAAAGTAATTGATTCAACTCTTTGACTGTTATGCGGAGTCAACCAAAGCCATTTGAAGTTCTAAAGTTACTGGACACGGTAGGCTATGTCTAAAGATATACAATGTGTCTACTGCTTTGTAGAGTTCAAATTCTTAATTGCTTAAAGTTACAGTCAGTTTTTTTCGATATATAGCGACGGGACGAACAAGTCGTGACGAACACTCACAGTTTGTTTTCACCAATAAAAAAATGTTTAGTTTATTATTAGACACCACCACCGCCTGAAAATTCGCTCCAATTAAAGATTTTGGAATAAAAAGTGCACTTGAATTAAAATCTGCTGGAAAATTTTACTGATAAATTCTAAAAACTAACATAACTACAGTTCGTCACATAGCTGCCCTTTTACAGCCACCTTACCTATTTCTGCCGCCAAGCAGTGATGTCAGCATTACTATGTACCGGTTTTGAAGGGTAAGGGTGCTGGTGAAATTACAAGCACATGGAACTTGTCTGAAGGTGACGGGCACAGTGGCAGTGCCCAGAGCTTTACAATTTATAGTTCTGAGTGTCACTGCAACTGTCGTGGATAGGCGTGTCGCTTACCACCAGGCGCACGACTTGTTCGTCTCGGCGTCATCGCTTGATATCATATAAAAATAAAAGCCACCCCACACAGGCGCAGGAATTTTGGAGCTCTTGTACTACGGTTGCAACGCATAATTACGATGTAGAGTATATAGAGTGTTTTTAATGGACAATCAATGGGGAAATCCGAAACCATAGAAGGTACAAGGAAGCTGTCTTATAAACCATTAAGTCTTTTTTAGTGAAAACAATTTTGGCATAGTTAATTATTGATTCAAGCGTGAGTTATCCGCCCATGATAATGAATAAAAAATGTTATTAATTTTGTGTGAAAAATTTTTGTCATTAAATTCGACCAGTTTCTGTTGTCCCTTTTTTCTTCCTATGTATTGAAGTCATCCTTATAAGAAAAGGAGTCTATTAGCATTAAAAATAGTCAATTTTATTCATTTTTTATGAAAAAGTATTTCTTGAAATTTGACTAACTTCTGCAGTCCCGATTTTTTTCGTCACATAAAATGAAGCTGAGCCGATCAGCACTAAAAATATTAGACATGACTAGTTGATAACTGTACCACCTCAGTCAACCGTGACTATGGGACCTGTAAAGAGCCCGAAACGTTGGTTTGTATGAAAAAACAAATATATGCGATTTAAATCCGGAAAAATAGTTTCATTTCCTATAAAACGGATGTTTCTAAATATGCCGAATATATTAATAACGTATTAAGCTTTAAGGAGAGTTCTTTAGTATCGTAAATAACAAAATTGCACAATGCCGTTTTTTTGTTTCTTGGTTTAATTACAATTATTAGCCTGATGTATTCATGAATCCCAATGCTGAGCAAAGGCCTTCCCCTGATCCCTCAACGCATCCCGATCCTGAGCTAACCGGACCCAAGCTTTATCGTAGGCGTCCAGTTTGTCATACTATCGCTTCCTCGGTCTGCCGCGGCGCCCTACGCTTTTGGGGCTCCACTGGGTGGTTACCTTGGTCCACAGATCTTCAGGCATGCAGCAGACATGACCAGCCCAACTCCATTTCAGCTTCGCAGCTTTTTGGGCTACATCAGCATTCTGAGTTTGGGAGCGCAGTGTCGTGTTCCGATTTCGGTAGGTCCCTTTCACACCAAGTATGCTGCGCTCCATTGCTCGTTTGCAGACCCCGAGTTTGGAATTTTGGATCTTCGTAGGTGAAGATCTACATAATAAGTGAAAATATACATAAAGGATATATCCATAATATTAACCTTAGAGCGAAGTCCAAACTCATGGTATCACGATTTCGTTTAACCAAGGTAAACGACTCTTTTATGGGGAACTGCATACGTTTTTACAATAAGATTCCGGAACATATATTAAGTTTGTCATTTCCTAAGTTTAAAAACTACATTAAATATATTTTGATTGAAAAGTGTTACAACATAATATTGCATTATTACAAAATTGAAGGCTACGTGTTACATAAAGATGTATGGAAAGACGAAATGGCTCTAGAATCCACACAAATTTGATTCAAAGTGTATTCCATAGCATTTAAGTTTGTTTGAAAAGAACAATGTTTCATGCTCGTTCTTCTCAGGGTGGTCAGCGTAGTGAACGAGCAGTAACTTAAATGTGACGTTTTCAAGTGTAAATTTATTTTACTTATGGAATAAATGATTCTTTGTCTTTGGATTGGGCACGCCATAAGTTAGAATGGAAAGGATGCACGTGTCCGTCAGCTTCTTTTTGAAAGACATAGGGAGAGTAACCCCGGTTTGATTATCATAAAAGAATATTGATAATGGTTTGAAGCGCTGGCTTCGAAAATAGGTGTTCGGTGTCCCGAAATGACATTCTTTAAAACGTTAATAAAATCGGGAAGAGAAGAATTTAATTAATTCTGTTTTGGTAGGTATTCGGGACAGCCTTTATGAATACCTATTGAAATCTTATTCAAATCCTAGTCTATTATAATATAATCAATGAACAATGCAGTGGTATATTATATTTAGATTTTTTTATTTTTACAAAAATAAATCTATTGGGGAAGTTGTTCCTAGGAACCACCAGCCCCTAGAGAGAGGAACTTTGGGGCTATTCAAATTACGTTTTCATACGAACACTGACATACTGGCAAGTTATACGAAAGTTCGTCCTGCAGCATATTGGATATTTGTAACACTCTCCATTGATGCTTTTTTAAATATAGTAAAAACATTATGATATGCAATAAAATAATTATTGCATTATTTTTTTGTGAAAATAGTTCACAGGCATTTCACAGAAATAAAGTCTACGTTTCAAATTTTACATTTAATAAGTGTAGAGAAACGAGGTGGGAGGTTTCTAATCGTTATCTATAGTAATCGTTTCTAAAAGTTAACGTGCCTGCGTGCTCGAGGCAAGTGGAATGTCGAACTGATGACCAACGCCCGGACGGAATGACACTCGATCCTTGGAGTATGGACTTTTTGTTTTCGTGGGGAAATCCTCTTAGGATACCTCTCCGCTGAGGGGGCAGCGGACCCGGACTTCTACCGGCTAAAACCCCACGATGGCCTTCTCGGGTGCTCTAGTGGGAGGGATCGGGGATCGATTTTGCGCACCGGAACCCCCTAGCATCTAGGAGTAGGACAGTAGGAGTACGTCTTCCCCTCCCCTCCTCATCACGAAGCAGCCCACACCGCAACGTCGTCTTCCTGGCGGCTGCCTAACTTACTGGCGAACGGAGCCCTCCTTCTGGAGCATCACCGCTTCACAGGAGACACTGCTCCATGGGACTCTTGATCACCCAGCATAGCGGTTACTATGCCTGGCGGAGAGAGATCTCGCCCGATCCGGGCAAGCAGGGTGTTCCGCTCGAAGGCCCACTCAAGGCTGGCTCAACCAGACTTTGTACTTCAGCCTCTCTTACAATTTGTTCTTACTTTACCGTTAATGAGAGGTATGCCGGCAAAAAATTCACAAACGTACGTTACTTGGACAGTAAAGTCATGCAACCACGGGGATTTGAACCGTCGACCTCTAAATAGACACGCAACCGTTCTCCAACTATAATATAGCCACCGTTCGTAGAGACTAAATAATCTTACGTAGTTATGGAATTCCAAACTTCATATTCAGAATATGACCGGGAAGCTGAACCATTCGGGAAACTTGGTCGGAAGACACATAGCAACAACTTCGAGCCTAACTATTCCACACGTGGTTTCGTACTGAACCTAGCTGACAAGAGTATATACGAGTATGTAGTCGCGATTGTTTTCGTGCTTAATTTGCATGAATTGCTAATTAATTCA
>NW_020654972.1:7201855-7213618 GCF_003589595.1 Hyposmocoma kahamanoa | reverse complement strand
ACTGTAGGTCTAACATTATTATTTAGTAGCAGTAGAGCTCCTTGTGAAAGAGTTCGTCCAGGGAAGTACTGCCACCTTACCTATACCTTAGCCGTTTTGAAGGGTTAAGGGTGCTGGTGAAATTGCAGGTACATGGAAATGATGGAAGCCTCCTTCCGTTCGCTCTAAATCGATTGATTGAACGGAATACGCGTAAACATGCGTATTCCATTAAATTAATCGATTCTAAATAGAATATTATTTGTTCAAGTATTTGTTGATTACAAGTAGTTGTAATTATGATAGTTAAGTCCTTCATTTTATTTGTTTTTAAAAACTGTTGATTACTTAAAAAAATTGAGACTTTAATTTTTAATCGACTTCAAATATTAAAATTATTGTCCTTCCACTAAAATGAGCTTATTATATAACATCTTTTTGTAATAGAAGATCTTATCGATTAACTTAAATAATGAAAACGCACGTAAATATATGAACTTGCGACTGCCTTTATTAATTTTACTAGATGGTGTTCTGTTGGTAATTGATCAAATTGATGAATGGCAAGATAAATGAAAATGTTACTGCTGATAAAATATGGTAAAATCTTATTAATCAGAAGAGGTTTGCTTAATGACGGCCTCCTGTGAAATTTTTGTGATTTGTTTGTTATTTCTCGGATTTCTGACTCTGCTATTCTGCATATTTGGGCAGCCTCTTAGATGAGATAAACTACACCTTCGTCCTTGAAACCAACGAACTCATACGTATGACCAACTCCAGGTTTTTGTAAAGACAGCGCACTGTTAATTCTTTGCATTATATATTTTTTTGTATTACTCGTACTACATATCCGGCGATGTATGCTCACTATATTCTGACATTCGAGGCAGCGTTCCGCAAAAATTATCGAATTTACAGATACTATTGATAATAGATACTACAAAACTGAAAAAAAAACAACGAAACGTTATAACAGAAGAGTTATAGAATATTTTTATAATTATTGCTAAGGTCATAATAATTTTCGTCTCTTTGTTTTCAAAATCGAGAACAGTGTTGCCTAACGTATACATCACTAAATGTTAAATTTGGCCAAAGAACTGTACAAGTACAGTACAAGCGTACAAGCGGCCGTACCACGAAACTGAATGCATTATACAAAAGTACGTTCGTTCGATATTCATGACATATTAACAAAGGATCACAAATATATCGCACCAAGTAAATGCTGCAATGTATTACAAATAATGAGACACACACTCGCTTGTATATTTGTTATCTCGAAATTCATACAAAACCAAAATAATTGTTTTTAAAATAAATTATGCAACTTCTGATTACAAAATCACTTCCCCGTGGAAGGATTGGCGGGAATGAAATTCATAATGTGATAGTTTATGTGGATAATATATTGGTGTATGCAAGTACGTCTGAAGAATTTAAAACTGCATTAAAGGAGGTTTTGATTCGATTGCGAAATGCGCATTTGACTTTAAAACCATCTAAGTGTCGTTTCGGTTTTCAGAAGGTGACTGTTCTGGGACACGAAGTGTCGGCTGAGGGAATCGGACCGGATAGTAAGAAAGTTGCGGCGATGAAGGAGATAAATCCTCCATGTAGTCTGAAAGAAGTGAGAGCGGTTTTAGGATTGTTCTCTTATTATCGGAAATTTATTGATAATTTTGCTAGATTGGCACTTCCCATCACGAATTTGACGAAAAAAGGACCTCACGCTACACTACCTGAGCTACGTCCTATGTTACAAATGGTGGAGGCAAGCCTATAGTACGTACACTTGCGACGTGTATCTAGTTATATGTCTGTGAATTGAACATATTTTGAGTTACAACACTATTGTAATAGCAGTGCGCTATGTAAAGTAACAATTATAAAATACAAAGCCAAACGCGTCGTAAAACTAGTTTACTTGTAGGTAGATGGATAAAAACCTATTATAGTGCATCAGCTTCGTATTTGTTGCTTGTATGTCGGTAATTGAGAGATGTCGACGGTAATGAGGCCCTGTTACAAGATCAGACATGGATTCGGGACAGGAACGGGGCGAAGGGGCGCTCCGGGCTTCTATTCGTAATATCATATATATAGATATGTAATTTTTTTTCTCAAGGATTTCAGGTCAGTATCAGCGCCTAATTAAGTTTTGTTTTATATCATATTGTTACAATCAATGATCTTATATACGTAAAAGTTACAATGATGAATTTCATTACTATACTCCGTCTAACCATACTAATCAATTAGTGATGTCCTAATATGTTACCGTTTCGATTTCTTATTACAATCGACTTTAATTATGAAGAAGTTTTAATCGTGAATGTGAGCGGGTTCACATTCTCAATGAATTAATAACTAATGTTGCAGAGGATTCAAATGGTGATTTCAGTTTATATGGAGAAGTATTCATTAGAATAAACAATTAGAATATATTATAAATATTTATAATTTATTAATTAAAAGACTTCAAAAAAGAAGGAGGTTCTCATTTCGACTGTTTTTTTTGTGTGTATGTAACATATGCGATAACTCATTTGTGAACCGATTTTCATGATTCTTTTTTGTTTGAAAGAGGGTACCTATTTAATTTACATTGCAAAAAAATATATATTCGACCTCTGAGGGTGGCAAACTAGGACATGAATCCGGTTTCGGGTTTTCGGTAACCGATTTCAAGAAAACTTGGCAAATAGATGTAATTCCACGAACTTTAATGGTCAGTTTTTTTAGTATTGTGTTCCGGGATTATTTGAATTATAATTTATTAGACAGGTACCATAACCAACTTTAAAACGAAGAAATCAACGTGAATAATTTTCTTTACATAATCTGTCCTTGATACGTCGCTTCATTAGTAAAGAAAAAAACAGCGTCCAGGAACTATTTATTGCATTTTTTTTCAATGATTATCTATCAATAATTATTGAACTTCATAGACATGCTTATGTCAAAAGTAATATAAATGGTTGGACAAAGTATTAAATAGTTACTATATTTTGCTTGTACTGAAGTCACGGAATTTTGATCTATGATTCATATAGCGATTTAATGCGTTAAGTGGAGGAAGTGACGTGAAGTTTGGTTGCCCGCTAAGTTAGCTTCTTTTTAATAATAAGCATTTAATATTTGTTTTATGGAATATAATGATGTTTTAGCAACCATGATATTCGTATTATATTTTTGTGAAAATACTCCACTTGTCTTTTTATTATTATTGATACAAAGACCGAATAAAGGCAAAGAAAAATCCCTATTAATATGACAAAAAACCGTTAAAACCTAGAGTTCAGTGCAGATTATTTGGAACGCAACACGGTCATCTATGTTTCATAATATATTGTTTGGTTAGTAATAGTAACAACTATATAATAATATTGTTATATATAATAATATAGTTGTATTGTTATATTATTATATCATCATATTATTATATTCTATATTACTATTACTAACCAAACAATATATTATGAAACATAGATGACCGTGTTGCGTTCCAAATAATAAACGATCGAGAATGTATCGCTCGGTGAATTGAGTGGCGGGGTCAATGTCCTCCGCGGTGAATACACTTGGGGACAATTTTACAAAATTTTACTACATACAATTAGCCAGAATATTGGACAGAATATATTTTGTAATATTTTTATATGATTTAGCATTATTTCTATTATTATTTTCTTAAATATGGCGAGAATGCAAATCAACACACTGTATATGTGCCAGACAACCACACTAATTGCCTGATCTCAATCTAGGGAATTCTGTACTGTGAGTAGGTACCAGGGCTACGGAATTCTGACGCACTTCCCAGAACACCCAGACCAAGAAGAGAAAAGTTAATTTTTCAACTCGAACTGAAATCGAACCCGGTACCTCCACATCCAGCGCCCACAATGTAAACCGTTAGGTTACTGAGGTCATCTTTAACAATGTCTAATTATTATTACTTAACTGTGTTCGTAACCATGAAATTTAATTTATTTTATGTTAAACATGGCGACTTTGGAACGCGTGTGACACGCATTTCAATGCCTTGCTGGGTAATCCACGCGCTCCAATGCTTTGTTTAGGGGGCCGGTGTTGGTATCCCGCACGTACCGCATCACCGAGGCTACCTGCGTACGTAGGATAGTTTGAAAACTGTCCACGCGCGCTTCGGCAATTATACTGACGCCTTGCAGAACGGTTCTCTTAGTTTCACTGGATGAACAGACTTGGGCATATTGTTTCCTGCCTTAAAAGTGAGTAGTTCGCCGTTCATACCTAGCGTTTTTTTTCCTTGGACGACTGTCGCGTCTAACCTATTCCCATATCACAACTATCTGTCGTGACTGTGTCGTGGACATTTATTTTATCATTGAACGACTGTCGTGTTCCCACTAGATCATGACGACAATGTATCAGTTCACGGCAGCCGCCTTGTCGTTTGCACGACAGAATCGTTTGAAGCTGCGATTATCTGTCATCACATTTTTATCGTGACGTTTTATTTATCGTCAGTGAACTGTCGTTTTAGCTCTTGTTATAGTCTCGACAGTCTGTCGTCGTAACGTTAAAAAAGTTGTGAACGATAGTTAATCGTATTGTTCTATATGTGAACAACTTCATATAAATATACAAACCACGATACTTTAAACTACACGACTATCCATCGTCACGTCATAATGGGAACGCGCCCTTATCCCTAAAGCCTTCGGAGACTACGTGGTCTCACAATTCCAATTAGGTCCCTGACTGATGGGCTCAGCAGAACCGAGAAGGAGGAAGGTGGAACAGGCTACTACGACTCTGCTCAGCTCGTTCATTCAGTTCAATCAGTGAGGACTATGGCTACCTTACTGTAAAACGTTTAGGCTTACTTCTGTTCTGTTCTAGAAACAGAAATAATGTAATAATATTTTCGGTAACCTATCACAAACACGATTTTTTTCCGAAATAACGTTTGTTCGAATTTTCATTACACCGAAAACCGAATTATAACGAAACCATGTTCTTTCAGGATATGTTGGATGTTTACCGTGAAGACACGATTAGGCTCGGTTAGGTTAAGTTAGGTTTAAAAGAAAATACATTTTTCTTTTAAAATTACTTTCGAGGTTATGAAAATTCGAGCAAACGTTATTTCTGCAAAATGTCATTTCTGCAAATTGTCACTACTGATAGGTAACAAAAAAAAATATTTTCTCTCGGTTCGATTATTTTTATGTTGTGACCATGAACTAATAACTCAAGAGGCTGCTAATCGCGACACAAGATGGCGTAGTTGGGTATTTAATACCTATTGGTCATTGACTTACAATTATATGGACGTCGGGTCCGCGCTAAAAAGTGTCCGCACTTGTAAGGCGCTAAAATCGTATACAGAGCGCGACACTCCGCTTTAGTCTTCATTTGTTCTACGGACAGCGCGATACTGCGATGACATAACAATTTAAATTTCGAATAGGTTGACTTGGGACATTTTTTTCGTGGTTTTTGTATTAGACCCGTCGTCCATTTATTTGTAAGTCAATGCTATTGGTACACCATTTGTTTTACATTGATAAACTGCAATTTATGAAAGCGACTCTAATGTTTAGTGATAAAAAACAAAACAGCTAGATGGCGCTTATTGCACAGATTTTTATGCATAGTACCGGCCACAGATAAGTCTGTGGTGCCGGTTATTTTCTTTTATTTTGTTTAGGATTAGCGCCATCTACTCATATTAGTTTGTAACACACAATGCCATCTATTGACACGCATATTCTGCCCTCCTTGTCATAAGTAACGCATTTGTGTTTTGGTATCTTTCTTAATGCTTTCGAAATATTGGACCATAAAGTTTTGTCTTTGAAAAATGTCAATTACGCTGATTTTGCTTAACAATAAAACTGAAACTAGTAAGGGGGCAGTATTTGTCAGTTTAGAAAAAATATTTTAGCTCGTAAACAATTAAAAAAAAAATTTGATAGTAAACTTCAATGGTTTCCACATATATCTTCCCTGGCCAGCAGATTAAGCTCCGCTGCATACGCAGTCCGCAGAGTACGTGAGCTTACCGATGTTAGTACTGCTAAACTAGTTTACTTTAGTTACTTCCATAGTATAATGTCCTATGGGATTTTCATGTGGGGTAAAGCGGCAGATATTCAAACCATATTTGTATTGCAAAAACGAGCGATTCATTATGTGTACCGTCTAGGGTCTCGGGTTTCTCTCAGAGAAAAGTTTAAGGAGACTGGTGTCATAATTGTGGCAACACAGTAAATTTACTCCAATATTTTATATGCCCGTAAAATATACATAATTTCGATAAGAAAGAATCTATAATAGTAACTTTAAAGCTAATTCTAAAATCATGGCACCAGGATCTCGTTTAACCAAGGTAAACGACTCTTTTATGGGGAATTGTATACGTTTTTACAATAAGATTCCGGAGCATATATTAAGATTGTCATTTCTTAAGTTTAAAAACTACATTAAAAATATTTTGATCGAAAAATCATATTTCAAAATTGCAGACTACGTGTTAGATAAAGATGTATGGAAAGACGACTCGGCTCCAGAATCCACACAAATTTGATTCAAAGTGTATTCCATAGCATTTAAGTTTATTCGAAAAGAGCAATCCCTAGAGTTTTTTGCTCGTTCTTCTCAGGGAGGTCAGCGTAGTGAACGAGCAGTAGTTTAAATGTGACATTTTCAAGTGTAAATTTATTTTACCTGTGGCTAAATAAATAATCTTTGATTTTGACTTTAATCTTTGACTTTGACTTTGAATTAATCAATATTTGAAATGTATTACAAGGAAAAAACTGACTTCTTATATTTCATATTAAATTTTTGATTCATCAATCAACTACTTTCGGCGCCATCTGGATATAGACGGGATTTTGACCTTTTTCAGGGTTACGATCTGTAGTGTGGAGATTAGTAGTCATCCTAGGTTATTGGTCCAAATATCACTAAGATCTAAGGGGCACTGCCACTGCGCCCGTCACCCTGAGGCATAAGTTTATAAGTCTCTTGTCGATCGTATGTTCGATCTTTTAGCGGGTCACCCTTCCTCACGATACTTCCATAATTTTTATTTTCTTTTATAACACAAGTGACGGGACGAACAAGTCATGCACCTGATGGTAAGCTACACGTCTGCAGATAACAGTTACGGTGCCACTCAGAACTTTAAATTGCAAAGATCTGAGGGGCACTGCCACTGCGCCTGTTACCCTGAGACGTAAGTTGACAAGACCCATGTGCCTGTAATTTCACCAGCACCCTCACCCTCCAAAACCGGAACACAGTAATACTTACATCACTGCTTGGCGGCGGAAATAGGTACGGTGGCAGTAATGCCCTGGACGAACTCTTTCACAAGGAGCTTTACTGATGCTCTTGGTATTGACCAACGGTGTTTTAATTTATTTTATAGCAAGTGATTAGGATTTGCGAGTAGCAGATTGAAAACGCAATAACATTTGATTACAGTTCAATAACAATGATTATCAATCGTATACTCCGTTTGATTTTCCAAGAAAGTAGTCGACGCAAACTCAATTTCATTATCGGGTTTTTGAAATTACTCTCTCGCAAATATCAAAGGTCGCAGTAGAAAATTACACCGTCCTGATTTATGTCCCCGCTTTAATACTACCCGGAGTACCTTGTAGATAAAATTTCCCCATGACACGGTGAATGCGAGCGGAATCATAAGTAAGTATGGGGGGAGTTGCGGACCTCGTAGGTCGCTCACGTCATCAGGCGTGCGAGACGGGCCCGGGACGCGTCGGCGCGCCGCTAACGAAGAGGGGCGGCGACGACACGACGTGCCGATAATTCCCTCCCACGGGAGGCCTTTGTGCAATCAGTGCGGTTTCTTCCAACCCCGAACCGGCTCAATATTTTTTTCAAATAGTTATTCCTTAGTATATACTTTTTTCTCCAATATAAATCCTTCACTGGCATCTTTGAGATTTTTATCATTTGACAATACAACAAATCAGATTTGAATTTGATGACCTGGAGGTCCAACAGTTTGCCCGGGTTCGTTTCCCGGTAGGACTATTTTAGGAAATAACATGTCTATGCCCGTAACCATAGCGACATTCTCTAATAAAATAAATAATGAATATGTATCATTTTACAAATGTATATTGTATTCTAAATAAATATAATTTGGGGGTGGAGCGGCGTCACCTAATGCTTCATTCCAAGGCAGTAGCGCTGAAGGATCCATCTTCAGAAAACGCGGTGGAGGTCTGACTGTCTATACATACAGACATGTAACCAGAGCGACATTCCTTAGTGAAATAATAATGAATATATTTAATTTTACAAATATATAGATATATTAGTGCTCATATAGGTTTTTCGAGATTTACAGTTGGCACGCGTCAGACGCTAACTAATCACTTCTACTGTCTTAGTTGTTCTGTGGATTAGACTATTACATTACAGTTTGCAAATAGATACCTCCAATGAACACTACGTCAACTTTATTTTTTGGTCATTTTCTGTTATTTTTGTAAACAACCATATTTAGTTACTAATATTATGCTCCCCGAATTTTGTGAAAGAAAAACAAACAAAAAGTAGAGTTCGAACAAAAGACGAATTTAGTGAAAAAAAAGAAACAAAAAACAGAACAGGTCTTACAATTAAGTTGGCGTAATATTCATTGGAGGTATCGAAATAATGTAAATTGCCATATTATTTACTACCACATGACAATTGTTTACTAAATTCCAAACACAACACAGGAGTTTGTTAGTTACTCTTAAGTGCAATGTTCTTGAGAAAAATATCCCGCATTATTGGCATTATTTTTCTACGATGACTGCGTTCTAGACCGGGAGAATGAAAGCAAAGCTATCCGAAACAATCTTCGTTACGGATTAGTGGGTCCTCGGGCGACAGGAGAGCTCTTAAGCCAATATTTTAGAGGAGCCTTATTGTTCTGCCGTAGCCTCCGTCACATCGCGGGCTGGATTCGAAATAATAAGCTTAGTAATTAGGATTTATGGCCCTTTTACTATGATTAAATGGGAAAGGCCCTCATTAAAGCCGCGTATATATGGCTTCGGAAACATCGCCTTTACAGATGAGGTTTTATAATAAGAAACAATCTACCGCATGTACGTCGGACTTCAAAAAAAGCTCAGTTTCACTGTTTTTTTTTGTGTGTGCATGTTATACGATTACTTCGACATTGCTAACCGATTGCGATGATTCTTTTTCTGTTGGAAAGGATATACCTTAGTAGTAATCCTATTTAAATTTGATGAAAATATTCCACCTCTAAGGGTGGTAAATCAGTGGATGAATTACGGTTTATTGGATTTTGCCCACTCTCCACAAAAATTAGCAAATAGATGAAATTCCACAAACTTTTGAACTCGCCAATTTTTTTAATTCATAAGATGAGCGACCTACAGGTTAATCTGTAAGTCTCTCATACGTAGGCGCTATAAATAATTGTATGCTAGGTAATTCTACACGAAACGGGCAAAAAGACTGTTACTATATGTTGAATCGGTTCTCTAGCAGTGCCGCCCAGACGTGTGAGCGACAGTTGTACAAAAGTTCCTAAATAAATAAAGATAAATAAATATATAATTGTGACAGAAAAAATTCGTTGTTAATACTGGTTTCCTACTATTTATTTTAATTTATTTGAGTCGGCCTCTTTAATGCGGTTAACCGTATAAATAAACGAAATTAGGCATATTTCACAAGAAAGCCGACAATCCGAGAAAATCTGCTCGTATGACCCTAATTGCATCTATTTGCTTTTTACTTTATTTTTACTTGTTTTATTGATCAAAAAGCAGAAAATATACTTATTCACTAATTACGAGCGTAGCGCACAAAAGCCCTTCCGGCTTTATCCGTGGCGAAGGAGTTAGTCTAATTTAAGTAAAAATATAATATAATGAAGCAAAAAATCTTAAAAAGTAACTTAATTATATCATGACTGTTACAAAAACACTTACATACGCATACAATAACAATTAAGCAAATTACAAAATAAAGTTTATATCTTCATAGAATGAAATAGTTGGGCTTCATTATCTACGAGTTGGTTTTGAATCTTTATTGGAACAATTAGACGTAGTAATTTCTAAAGAATGAACAAGCCTGGCATGTATTATAGTTGCAAATCAAAAGATTGTACAAACGCTGTCTACCTATTGCAAGTATAGAGCTTTGACATATTTGAATCTTTAGACCATTTTTATCCCAAGCGGGACACAGTTGAATTTAAATGGCGTCCTCTTGACCATGTACCTGCAAATAATAAATACGTCTTACTGCATTGGAATTGAAATTATTTTTGCTTGGATCTAACTACGCAAATAGCGTAGTAATATTTGTTTTTTCAAACAAAGAACGTTTCGTGCTCTTTTTAAAAGGGCCTACTTCCGTTTTCTGTCCGAAACATTTTTATACTCGACCAAATTACAAGACGCATGATGCGAATGAAGCTACATACTTTCCATTGTCTTCCAATACATTTATTATTAATACAAAGATCGAACACTCAGAAAAAATTCCTTCGTTCCGGCCGGATTTGAAAAGACGTCTTCTAGCATACCGTGACAGACGCTATACCAACTAAGCAACGGCAACGGAACGAACCAGCGGACCTCACAAATTTTTCTGTGCTTACGTGTCGTACCCTTTGTATTTGGTTTTTCAACGACTTTTTAGCCATCTATGAGAAATCTATGATATTTCGAAAATTTCCCAGTAGTTATATTGACTTTCTTCCATTTTTATCCCGAAAATTATGTTATCCTTAATGTAGGGTTGAAGAATGTATATAACTTATACGTATAATATTTAACGTAAAGTTGACAAATTAACATAATAATTTTTTTTTTAATTATCAAACATTGCAAACTTGGTAATTTAAATTCAAAAAATAATAATAATTGTAAACTTGACAAAATAAAATGAAAAATTATAAAAAAATGATCAAATTTTGTAAACTTGACAAATTAAAATAAAAAAAAAATCGACAATTGTAAATTTTACAAAGTAAAATTAAAAATTACTAGAAATGTCACTTTAATAATTGTAATTTTAAGTTTTTTTTTATTTAATGTCACGATGTTTCACTATCATGATAATCAATTATTTTTGTGAAAGTAGTCCACTACAGTTTGTTATAATTATTAATACAAAGATCGAACACTGTGTGTTAATAATTATGACAACTAGTGCAGTAATTTCTCAAAAATAATTGAATATTATGGTGGCGAAACATTGTGACATTTATGTAAAAAAAACTTTAAAAAATAAATCTTCAAAATTGCAATATAAACTTTACAAAAAGGTAAAAATAGCAGCTCTAAAACATAACCCAGACTTTTTCAAATGAGGTTAGTGAATCAGGGTTGGAAGCGGCACTGGTGCGGTGTGCTCCGGACTTCCTAGCCGTCAATTAGACACATAGGAGATTTATATGGCGATCTATCTTGTTGCACAACCCTGGTCGGGCGAGCGGAAATTGTTTTTCAAAGAATAGCCTTCGAACAGTTAAGCTTTAGTGAAAATAGAAGTGAGATAAACAACATGTTTCTTATTTTTGGTTCTTTACTATGCCTTACTATTGTCTATGAGTGTAGAAATGGGATAAATAAATGGTAGAAATATAAAAAAATATATAATGAAATTGAAAATTTTTTGCAAGTCTTGGCCTAAGTTATACACTGATAATAACTGACCTACACAAACACACACACACACACACACACACACACACACACACACACACACACA
>NW_020654972.1:7192743-7201845 GCF_003589595.1 Hyposmocoma kahamanoa | reverse complement strand
ACACACACACACACACACACACACACACACACACACACACACACACACATTATTAGTTTTTAATTAGCCTATATAATTAGATCAGCACTAAAGAGTCTATGCTACATCAAACGGCTTTGGTTGATTCCGCATGACACTGAGGGTCGTATTCTAGAACTCTACTCAATGCTCAAGTTAGGATTTGAGTATGGTTTAAAGCACTTGATATCATATTCAAGTCCCTGCCATTAGGGTCGTATTTCCAGTGCTTGTGTTGCCAGAGCAATCCTGACTTGAGCATTGAACAGAGTTCTAGAATACGACCCTGAAAGTGTTGAACCAATCACTTTGGAAAAAATATATACTAAAATTGAGGAGATACGAGGGTCAAACTGAAAGTTCTTAGAAAATTAAAAACTGATTACATTAGCCAGTTATTAGTTTTATTATATCTTTTCAAAATATTGTCCATTCGCGTCCATACACCGCTGCATGCGATGGAACCACTGGGAAAAGCACTTTGCCCACTCGTCCTTAGGGGTCTCTTCAATGGCATCGCGATACGCAGCCACCGCTTCTTCAGCATTCATAAACCGCTTTCCTTTAAGTTTTTCTTTAATTTTTGAAAATAAATAAAAATCACAAGGCGCGAGGTCGGGGCTATACGGCGGGTGACCCAATAATTCAACGTTTGATGTCGCCAAATAGTCGATCGTTCGCTTGGCGGTGTGCGACGAGGCGTTGTCGTGGTGAAGGAGGATCCTACTGCGAGGTCGTTTCTCTCGAACTTTTTCGAAGACAAGTGGCAAACAATTGGTAGTGTACCATTCTGCAGAAACTGTTTTTTGATCCTCTAACACAATTGTTGCGAAATGACCTATCCTTCCAAAGAACGAGGCCACCATTTTTTTTCCCGCACTTCGATCTCTCTTCACTTTAGTTGGCAACTCCTCGAAAGGAAACACCCACTGAGCAGATTGTCTTTTGGTTTCAGGATCATAACAGTAAATCCAGCTTTCGTCACCTGTTAGTATGTCGAACACAGCATTTGAGTCACCTCCGTTAAATCTTTCAATCATTTTACGGCACCAATCCACACGATAGAGTTTTTGAGCCTCAGTCAAATTATGAGGTATCCACCGGGCGCAAAGCTTCCTGACCACTAAATGTTCGTGGAGGATTTTGTGCACTTGACTCATACCGATGCCTAAGCTTGTCCGAATCTGCTGATAGGTCACTCTTTTGTCAGTCTCTATCATACGCCGCACAACACAGATGTTATCTTCAGTCGTCGCCGTAGAAGGCCGTCCCTCACGTAAATCATCAGTGAGATTAGTGCGACCACGTTTAAACTCATTAAACCAGTTGTAAACAGTCGCACGAGATGGGGCTTCATCGTGAAAGGCCAATCGTAGTCTATCATAACTTTCTTGTTGACTTAAATGACATCGAAAGTCATAAAAAATCATTGCACGAAAATTTTCTCGTGTTAAATTCATGTTGACGTGACACAGACAATTTTCAATTTGCCGCCAAATCGAAAAACAAATGACAAATGAATGAAATATATACTCAGTAATATTGGCAAAGAGTTCTATTTTCAAATTTAAGAATTATTTTTTTATTATATTGTTTATAAGTGGCCAGTTCTAAGAACTTTCAGTTTGACCCTCGTACATGATTAGTAAACCTACGGTGTGAAAGCACGTTTCCTAAACATTTTTTTCATATTCACATTTCGCGATAGAAAAAAAAAACACAAATTCACCTCGAAATTTTACAAGAAAACCGCTGTATTCAATACGCACTTTACACATAACAATGATTTTTTAAATATCAAATGAACTGAATAGAACACGTATACTATACAATACACATTTTTCAAACGGCTTTAAGATCTTTTCTAAAAAAAAATTAATTCTGAGTTAAACCTAGTGTCTCTGCCGCTTGACCTAAGCAAAATGAGCTTTATTACTACGGGAAAAAGTTGAATTCGACTTGAGGTATTTTCGACTCTTAATCTACATAACAACTGTACCCGTTTGGATGAGCAGTGACTTCTGACACAAGTACTGTCACGCATAACAGAAGTTCACCAGCTATGACATATCGTGCTTAAAGGTAAAACCACATGAGTGATATTTTCCACATAAAATTATATACCTATTGTAAGAAAATCACCATCTTTCTGCGATTAAAATTCTTGTTGAATTCATAGCTTTTTTGTTATTGAGGTTCACGTGCTGAAAGATAGTGATTTTCTTACCATAGTTATATAAATTAAAGATTTTTTTTAACCGACTTGAAAAAAGGAGGAGGTTCTCAATTCGTCCATATGTTTTTTTTGTAAGTATGTTACGCGATAACTCCGGTCTTTGTGAACCGATTTTCATGATTCTTTTTTTGTTGGAAAGAGGGTACTTCCATAGTGGTCCCATTTCGTTTTGAAGAAAACCATCCACCTCGAAGGGTGGCTGTTCACGCATGAAGATTCATTTTTATAAATAGCGCCTAACTTTAATTTAGGAGCAATTACTTTACTGGTTGATTTTGTTATTTGTCCAATTCAAGGCGTTTTTCTCTCAATATACTTTGAGTAGTGAGAACCGATTTTATTATCTCCAGTGTCAAGTCCTGTATAGTGGCGAACAAGGGGTTATTTCAATAAAACTTAGCAAATAGACGTAATTCCACTTACTTTTGAGGTCGGTTTTTTAGTACTCTGTACTGAGATTATTTATTTTCTTGGACATTGGTTATTATTAGATGAACTTAGCATTACCACTATTTATACGTCGATACATTTTGACATATATTTAGTTATTACCTATATATGAAAAAAAAAAATTATGAAATATTTTTTATACATGATAATAGCATTCAAATATAAAAAAAATATGTACTTTAGTATCATTCAAAGTAACATTGTAGGAAAAATTTTAATTTTTCTTATTGTACCTATTCCCCTAATTTGGCACCCTTATAGGTAGAATATTTTCTTAAAATTTCAATGTGACCACTACAGTAACTGGAGTTAACACATTTCAACAAAAAAAGAATCATCGAATTGAAATCGGTTCACAAAATGAAATGTCCAAGTAGGTAGTGCGCCGACTCGGCGACGCAACCTGGCGGCGGGGTTAGTGTTGGCGGCCTTGTTTCTAGAATCATGTCATAGGATTAGATAGCCGGGCTGTGTCGCTGGGTCGGTGGGCTCGGTGTGTAGAAAGCTTTACATATACATACTCGAAAAAAAAAAACAGTCGAATTTAGAGCCTTCTTTCTTGAGGTTTATTAAAAATCTCCAAACCAATTAATTGCCCATTCAAAAGTTTGGTCGGTTATTTAACATTTTTATTTTATGTACGATTTGAAAATACAAAATTATTCGATTGCCATTTTTTTCCATTCATTTGTTTTGATGCAGGGTTGTCGAGAATTTATAACACTGTTATTCATTTAATTAAAGTATGTATTCACCATTTCCATTCTTGCTGCACAGCACCAAACTAATGTAGTACAAAGCGCGGAATGAGGCCTGGCGAATAGTACAGGAATTCCTGTAGGTATCTATCTCAGGCAGGCCTATCTCACAAATAAGGTTCCATATATTAAGCTCACTATGTTACTTGAAAGAGGAAAAACGAATGCTATTATTATTATTATTACGGTTATCTATTTTAGACTCTCGGGTCTCCCGTGGCCTAAAAGATTAATTTAGAATTTTTAAATGTCTTAGCACACTCGTCCGGGGTCATGGACTCGGGTTCAAGAATCAACGAACGATGCGTGTCTGTTTTATTAATAAAATAATTAATCTGGTTTATACAAATACGTAATTCTTTATAAGTAACAATATTTAACAATGAGTTGAAATCAAGTTTTAAAATGTATTGTATGTTTTATTGATGACCTCGGTGACTAAATGGTTTGTACCGGGGGCTCTGGTTGAGGAGGTCCCTGGATCGATTCAAGGTCAATTTTTTCAACAGTTGCAGACCAGCTTTTTAGTAGCAGTAGAGCACGAGGTAGTCTTTCGTCCAGGGAAGTACTGCCACTTTCCCTATTTCTGTCGCCAAGAAGTAATGTGCGCATTACTGCGTTCTGGTTTTGAAGCAACCGTGCTGGTGAAACTACAGGCACATGGGACTTGTTGACTTTCAGACCTTTGTAATTAAAAGCTCTGAGGTGGCATTTCAACTGTTATGGACAGGCGTGTCACTTGCCATCAGCACTTACGCACCAGTCACATGATTTGTTCGTTTAACATTTGCCGTTATACAAAAAGGTTTTTTTTGTGTACTTTCCTTTTATTTCTATAAAAACTAAGTGACGGGACGAACAGTCATGCGCCTGATGGTAAAAGACATGCCTGTCCATAACAATTGCAGTACCACTCAGAGTTATAAATCACATATAAATGAGGGGCCATTGACCCGACACCCTGAGACTTAAGTTAACAAGTCCCAAGTGCCTGTAACTTCACCAAAATTAGTTATCTAAAATGTACTAATTTCTATCCATTATCGGGAATTACTATACTCATTTCTACATATATAGATAATATACATAATAAACATGTCTATTTGATAAGATGTAGTGCCAACATATTAGTTCCTAGACCTTATTCCCGTGTTCTATCGTCTTCGAAAGTCTGCTTAACGACACATAACGCCGCACAAATTGAATGAGAAGACAAATTAAAACGATTTAGAAGCACATTACAAAAGAGATTTAGCTAATGGGGAAGTCACGGGAAAGTACTGGAAAGACGTGATGGGAATATGTTAACACACCTTAGCCTTTACTGCTAACATTACTGTACTTAGGTACTTTCTATGCGCCTTTTATGATGGGAATTAACTGCCTTGTATGCTCACTCCTTGAAAGCATTACTTACTAGGAAAAATCTTTGCAATAATAACACGCCTCGGATGGGTAGGCTTAGGGCTGTGCAAACCAGCGTACGGTGGAGGACGGTGGTGGCATCGAAGAGGATTCTATACGCTCTGGGGGGCGGGCACATTGATGAGAGATACGACTTATTTCTATATATTACAATGAGTTGAACTGTTCGTTGAAATAATTGAAGTATGAAACTTCTTGGGTTCTCATGAAGTAAGTTCAAGAACAGAATAGGTAGGTTTCTTTGCACTTTTCTGAATCTATGTGAAATGAGAAACCAATACAAGTTGATAGCAGTAAACAAAACTGGTGTTTCTCTGACTGGAAATGTTCCTTTGTAGTTAGGTACATAATTGGGTTCTTATAAACCTGTAACTTTATTGATACATTTTTATAGAAGTATTTTGACATTGTGTACTATTTAGAAAAAAAATAAAGGTAGGTAAATACGTGAAATAAAAAATGTGAGAGCAACGCAAGAGAAAACGAAAAATATTACTTTAGTCCGACTTACGACAGTTACAGATTGCTTTTATACAAGTGCGACTTAACTCGATCCTGAGACCAAGTTAATAAGATTAATAATAATAATAACGCACACACGCACATAGCCCCGTACTAGGGAAACCCTGTGTCGCGGGTGCCATGGACACACACATAGACAACCACAAATTACACCCAAACTCACGAGAGAAATAAATGTAGGTCATACAAATATTTCTCCCGGCCCGGGAATCGAACCTGGGTCCTCCGCGTGGCAGTTCGGCATGAAAACCGTTCGGCCACGGAGGCAGTTATTGATTGAGTGATTGAGACTTAAAAATCGTTCATAAATATCAATTATTGACTTGAGTTGTACCTGAGATTTTTTTTATGCTTAAGTCGGACTTATCTTTGTTCATAAATACGGGTGTAAATCTTTCTGGGCATTGAATAGAATAGAATATACATTTATTGCAACGCCACAACACATAGATACAAAAAAAAAACGAAAATTGATAACACAAACAATAGAAAATAAAAAGAATTAATAAACGAAATAAAGAATACAATAAAAAAAACAACATAAAATAAGACAAATCAGACAAAAAGCAAAAAAAAAAACAAAATTAACGACTATAAATTTTGTACTGTCATATTATGTGTGGTTGCGGCGTACACAAAAGGACTTCATTCAGTGTAACTAGCATAAGCCACAGCCATGACTGACTGTGGCGCTAGTTTTCAATGAGCCCTGAGCTTAGAGGATGAAAAAAGTCTAAGGCCCTGAGCTAAGATGAGTGACGGACGTGTGTCGCGAAATAAAAGTACTTAAAATAAACTACTTAAATATCTGTACATATATTTTTTGTACATTCTGTTACTGCTGTGTGTTATATTATAGATCGTAAAAGTACATAAATGTAGCAAAAAATAAATATATCTACTGTGTGCGTTTATAGTGTGGTGTCCTAATTACATAACAAATAAAATAAAATTATACTGCCACATATAATTATATTGCCACTGGAAGCGTTAATAGTGAATACTCTAGTGGTGCCTGCTCGGAATCCTGATCCGACCAGAGTACATTGTACGTACCTTGTGTTAGGGAATTGTGACATTATTTTATTTTGGTACAAACTTTTTTTTTCGTTAAGGATTATGTTTTATTGAAATAAAAAAAATTAAATAAGAGTTATTTAACGGCCGCCATTACCAAAAACATCTTTGACGAGAGAGTACGTAGTTTGGTTTTGTATGAATTTGTAGTGGAAATATATTGTAATATAATTTATAACAGTCACTGGAGTCTGATTTCTGGTGATGAAAGAGACTCAGTCTTTTAAGGCGTTTTATAACGACTCGATTCCATTTTACAGGATTCGACTCTAAAATTAAGGCTGGGGTTCGAGTTTTTATTAAGAAGACTCAGTCGTTATACTAAAAGACTCAAAGACTTAAACGGCTTGAAAGACTTAAACGACTCGAGTTGTTTGCAAAGCACTTATACCTATTTTATGTGTTATTAAAGCCGAAGTTTATAAACAAAAATGACGTAAGTAGTATGTAGTAAATAATCACGTTTATTTACGCTATAATAAAAATCGTAAAATAAATACCTTGTGGGTAGAAATAAAATCACGCCATACGGTTCATGACTCGCGACTCTCGAGGCTATGAGGCGCCAGTCGTTTTAGTCGTTTTAGTCCTATAAGTCTTTTAAGTTTCCTAGGGTTAAAAGACTTCGGCTCGAATTAGTCTTCAGTTTTAGTCTTATCACTCAAGACTTGACGGTTAAAAGACTAGACTAGACGTGAGGCGTTACAAATTAGTCGAGGTTTTTTAAAAGGCCTTAAAAGACTGAGTCTCTTTCATCACCATCATTTCTATGTCTACTATGAAGATCTCTATTACTTGGTTCTTTACTTTGGAATAAAATTAGTTAGGAATTCAATGATGCGATGTGGTAGACAACCACACCAGTTCCTGATCTCAAATCAGGAAGTTTTCTATACTATAACTACTAGAGCAACGAAAGAAAACTCTGGAGCACCACCCTGAACAGTAATACTAGAATCAATTAAGAAAAATTGGTTTCCAAATTGGTCTTATCGAACTGGAACCCTTCCCATCCAACGTCTATAGTGGAACACATAGTAACATACAGGTTGTTAAACTCAAATTCAACATCTATCCTATCGGGAATGTAAATTCAAACTATTGTAGTGTCTCTGAAGTTTCACCTACTTACTATGATGTTGAACAGTTCAGAGTGCTAGAGTGTTCTTGTGCCTATCACAGTTTTTTCATATACACATATTTTTTAATATAATTTTCATATATAATTAATAATAATATTCTGTTAATAAATTAAATAGAAATGTTATTTAATGCAATGTTAAATTGTGAATGGGTTTATACCTAAATGAAAAAAATATTTTATTTCATTATTTTTTTATACCTGTTTTTATTTTTTGTTTCTCTTCTAAGTTTAGTTTGTATTATTAAAGTAAGCATGATGTTAGGGGATGAGGGTAAATACGACACAGTTCTGTCGATTACCGTTGTTATCATTGATTTAATAATTATTATGGAAAAAAAAAACTCTCGCCTTGAAAAGGCCCAAGTTATAGCGTTCAGGGGGCCTACTATGAGCTCATAACCAGCCAGCCAAGTTCCATGCAATTCACTTGACGTGGTAAAACTGAATTGCTTAAATTCGTATCATGATCTACACAAAGTTGAACGGGAATGGCATCACAGATGATGAATTTT
The DNA here is from genome assembly GCF_003589595.1 of Hyposmocoma kahamanoa. Lineage (NCBI taxonomy): Eukaryota > Metazoa > Arthropoda > Insecta > Lepidoptera > Cosmopterigidae > Hyposmocoma > Hyposmocoma kahamanoa. The sequence goes on along the minus strand of NW_020654972.1, from coordinate 7,193,703 downwards.
TAAACGTTAATTATTGTCTCTGGCTGGCTAGCTGACATCTTTATTTTTTTTTGCGAGATGGAACTACATACTAAATCATATGAAAGAAATAGACAGATGTATTATCCTGTGAACGTTCAAGCACTATTAACCGATTGTGTTCAAAATGAGTTTAATTATATTTTTTTATTAATTTTATTATTAGTTATACTTATTACGTTACGTTACGTTTACGTTTTGTAATATCGGCAACTTTTCAATCATATTGTATAATATGTCGTACGACAAAATTACATGTCATGTAATTTGATAACATAATTGGAACGTATCTTGTATTTGTACATTTTCATTGATTACAACAAAGTCAAATTTGGCACTATTTTAATGTTTTTTTTTTCGATTTTCAGTCAATAAAATGATTAAAATTCCATTTAAAAATTGCAATAACATTCATGCCAATAATTTATCGTTAAGTTTTAAAATGTGTCTATATAATTAGTTTAATTTGCTGAAATGTTCCTGTACAATTCGTTTATACTATACATGTGAATTGCAATAAATGAATATGAATAAACGAATATATAAATCAATAATTAACGTTTTCTGTAGAAATCGAGTACTCGTAACCTAAATCAAGGTTTAGAGGCTTAAGTTTAGGCTCTTGAAGGTGAATTTTTAGTAGTTTGTTCACAACTACCTACTAACCTTCGTTACGTTTTTATTAAGAGCAATAAAGTTGGCTTCATTAGATTTTTTATTTTCAGAGTAGTAAAAGTGAGCTCTAAGCGTAGCCGGTTCATACTTCATTCAGGTCGTAAAAATAAGGTCGAAATTGCTGGAATTTATTCACGAAGACCTTTGTTGGACCGTCGAGGTCCCCAGTGTAGTAGGTGAAAATGAGCGCTGGATTTTGGAAAGAGAAAATAAAATAAAACAAACCGCCATTTGGCCTTTTTAACACAAGTGACTTCACGGTTGAAT
>NW_020654972.1:7137167-7192733 GCF_003589595.1 Hyposmocoma kahamanoa | reverse complement strand
AATTTAAAGATGGTATCACCACTATTCTACATCAGTGTAAAACACCTGAATATTGGATTCAGATCTCGAATCTCTTCAGCATTTATTATGAGACATTATGCCATTGAACCTCGATTTATCTTTAGTAGGTTGTTTCGTCTAGGGCTTATGAAGTAAATACTCGTAGATGATATCTCCACTATTCTACATCAGTGTAAAACACCTCAATATTGGATTCAGATCTCGTATCTCTTCAGCATTGATTATGAGACATGTTCTATTTAACCTCAATTTATGGCGTAAAAAATAAATCGGTTATACCTCAGCCTATTTTACTCTAAAATAGTACTGTGTTTATGTACAGAGTTGAGACTTATGTCAAGTCTCAACTCTTTTCAGTGTCGATTGACACCATAGAATAATATTACACCACATTGACGCTGACAAGTCACTATTAACTTTTAGCAGAATACCAAATGTAGAAAATCCTGTCATTGACACTATCGGACCCTGGTACTTGGTGTTGTATATTATAAAAGTTTAATAACTATTTGTCAAAACTATCATAACAGAAACAGTCCGAGGTAGAGTAGAAAAATACAGCATAATATTTCCGAGTTTCCAGTATTTCGAAACAACAATCTGTCTTTGCGAGTTTTACGCTGTATTGCTTGGATGTGGAAGTACGAGAGTGAGTTTATTGTGAACTCTAAACTTTCGGGCAAATAACGTGTCGATGTTGCTTTCGGAACTTTCTACACTGAGTGGAATTGTGGAAAAAAATTATGAACATTATTTGAGATTGTTGTTGTTAACAATGACAACTTCTAACTTATTGCCAGCCGAATTATTCAAAATTTATGAAATCCTTGGTTTCTTGGTAATTTAATCTTTTTATGTAGTTGTTTTATCGATGAATATACTTATTTACACTAAATTCTCGTAATAAACCGTTTATGAATATTATATAATCAATTATAAATTCCTCGGAATATGGGACAACTTTACGAAAATAATTGGAATTCTGTAAATGAATCCCCTTACAGGATGCAGAAATTTACAAGCTTGACTGTGAGTGCGGTCTCTCTTATATTGGACAAACGAAGCGAAGTACCTATTTGTATCCGTGTCAAAGAACATATAGCTGATGTCAAACACCGTCGCGTAAACAAGTCTGCAGTCTGCGAGCATGTCATGGATAAACCTACACATTCAATGAAGTTTGATAAACCCCAGGTCTTTGCAAAAGAAATCTTTTATCTACCAAGGATGCTGCGTGAGGTTATTGAAATTAAAAAACATCCTAATTTCAACAGGGAAGATGGTTTCTCCGTACAACCAGTTTGGGATCCAGTATTTCCACTGATGAAAAATCCCAAACAGACATAAGACTGCAGTACTAATTAATATGTTTTAATTTATTCTAATTTCCATTATAAATTGATAATAAATTGAACTCAATAAAAATTCATTTAATAAAATAATTTGTAAAACTTAATGTAGCGTAAATTGGAATGTTTTCTTTGTAAAATTAAAAATAAGGTATTTAATTAATAACTTTTATAACTAGAGTGAAAAATAGCGTGGTTTGCATTAATATTAGACATAACTGGTTGATGACTGTACTACCTCACTCAACTGTGACCTGTAAAGGGCCCGAAACGTAGATTTGTTTGAAAAAAAAAACAAATATACGCGATTTAAATCCGGAAAAATAGTTTCATTTTAAGTGTAACAATCGCGAAAACCTAAGAACTCGATATACGAAAATGGATATTTAGTACTCGTCGCGACATCTAGTTTACCAATAGGTATTAAACAACTCGACTATAGTGTTTTGTATCGCGTTTACCAGTCCTCTTGACTTGTTGGTCCGTGTAATAACTAACATAATCGACATTTTTAGGGAGACTGAGTTAAGGCTGCCTTTCTACCAAAGCTGTGCGAGGTAGCTAGGCAGTGATGAGATGTGTAGTGGTACGCTGCGAGGTTGCATTACGGACTGTTTTAAGCTATGTGCGGGCGGGGTACGGTGTGGTGGGGTGAGCGGTCGCGATGTCTCATTGTCAGTTAGAGTCATACTTTCCGTAGCTCTAGTTTCCTAAACCGTTTTGCACACATTCCTCGCCCGCATCCCTCGCACGTATTCCTCGCACACATCTCTCGCTATTTTGTATATACAAATACTTAGCTCCGCTAACCCTTTTCCACCGGAGCTGCGCAAAGCTAGGCTAGAAAAATGAAGTAATCCTATTGGTGGATTTTTCCTCGCACACCGCTTCGCCACGTCTCTGGTGAAAAGGCAGCCTAAGACGCTTCCCCGAGCAAATGACCTTGAGCATTCAGGCCTCTCTTGCCGCACTTCAGCTCTACAATCTTTTGTAAAACTTTACTCACGCCATCTAGCGAATGACGCAAGCAGCAGCAAGCGACCAAACATGCGGGCGACGTGGGCGGAGTAGATAACACATTTGGAATAAGCAAATCGAGACCCACAACCCCTAATAAGCGGTTTTTTATATCTTATTTAGTTTCAGTTTTATTGTTAATCTAATTCAGTGTAATTTATATTTTTCAAAGAATGAAAAACGTTAGGTGCCAATATTTCGAAAGTTGACAAAATACAAATGCGTTAGCTAAAAAATGGAGGGCAGAATTGTAAGTGACGCCTATTTTTTAAGTATTAATTTCGAAGACTTTTTTTGTCTTGTTAAAAATATTTGATAAATGCTGCGAGAAAACGAGGCATCAAATTTCTGTTGACGTTGTACATACGGCATACGTTGGACGTATGTTTTCTTGAATAATTTAAACGAAGACGTCTTTATTCGAAGCGAGCAAATCTTTGAATTATAAAGTGACGCGGGCCGGGACTTTTGGGAGGACTGGAACCATCTGGCGCGACTACCTCGAAGTTAACAAGTTACATTCATACATATTAACTTAGTGCCTCTGCTATTCCATATTCATGCGAGCCGCCGCTTCCCGAATCACTGCTTTTGTGGAGTGTTTTTATTTGTAAAATCAAGTAAAAAATTTAGTGTCAATTTCGGTTTTTATTGTAGGTTTATTAAACCAATTTTACGTGTGTACTAATATTGTTTGGTAATTGTGAAGTTGGTGTTCATTTAAAACAAAAACCTTCGGCATAGCTTAAAAGGATGTTGTTCTTTTTTATTTTTTTTTGTAATAATCGTATCATGTGGGCAGAGTCGTTTGTGAAACAATAAATTTGCTTATCCAAACCAAACTACAATTAACTGCCTCCGCGGCCGAATGGTTTCCATGCTGCTGGTCTGCCACGCCGAGGTCGCGAGTTCGATTCCCGGGAGTAATATTTGTACGGCCTACATTTATTTCTCTCGGGAGTTTGGGTGTAATTTGTGGGTGTTGTGTGTGTTTATGTTCTCTCTCTCTCTCTTTCTCGCTCAATAATACCAACTCTTAATAACTTTATTTTGAAAGACGACTCGAAATTATTAATGAAGAGGCTGTGTAGTAGAACCTTTGCCGACCCTAATAAATGAGTCAAAACTTAAGAAAAAAACAATGCGCGGTTTTTACTTAAATAAAATGAAATAGAAAAGAGCTAAAATGTAGTAAATATGCTTTAGGCCCAAGCAGGCCCCCAGTCTTGTATGAAAAAAGCAAACGGTGTTTTTAATGCTCTAGCCACACAGAGGCGCGGCCACCGCGCGTTTCACTTTGGCAGGGTTCATATTATTATATGAACTCGTACATTACAAAGATTCCCGCGCCTGGTCGGATCTCTTCCACGGCCGCCTCTGTGTGGCCAGTGCGTTGACGTGTTTACGTGATCGTGGGAATAATATTATATATCTGAATCATTTCACATATTATGTACACTTTGATGTACACGGGGCCTTAGAAGGATATTAGCCGCAAGCTAGCATTTAGGTAAATTCCTGAAACTGTGAGTTTCAACAATAAAGTAGTTATTGCAACCAGTGCAAGTGTTGGCTCTGGTATCGATGCTGCCTCAATAAAGTTACGAAAATCAATAACGTCGCAAAAACCGTTATTTGCTCGTGTAACAAAAGACGATGATTGAAATAGAATTCGTTAGCAGCACTATTGATTACTTTAGAGTCATTCCAGCGAAAACGACACCTCGGTTTAAAAAAATAAATTACAGAATTTGGTTTTAATTGTATGACTAGAATACACCCAATAAATCAAATCATTAGAAATAAATGAGATATTTCGGATATTGTACAACTATTGTATTTCTTGTCTTCATTAACGCAGCCATAGTGCTGTCGTATATAGTGAAGCATTTAATCCTGTAATGTTATCAACAATTTTCGCGGTTTCATGTGCGTCTTTATAAAACAGTTATTACTGACGAAGAAAATACAATTTACGAATTTTAAAACAGTGATAAGTGATTGCATGGAAGTATATATGGTGAGGAGTTATTACAATTTCAATAAATACTGATTACAAGGCCCACCCGTCACAACGAAGCATATATATTTTAATATGCAATCAATTGGCATTTGCTTTTGTAAAAGTAACAATTATGCTAAGGGTCATTATTTTGGCTTGGTTGGGCATTGTGCACGTAAATAGGAATGTGAAGATTTGAAAGTGTGTCCCACCCGTCACAGCGATGGGTGGGACACACTTCTAAACGTTTTTACTTTGAATAAATGTTTGTATTTTCATAGATTCGAGTTTTTACGATGTTTACTAGATGTAACAGTTACTTTAATTTTGGAGTTTAACATTTGATGTGTTAAATTATGACGATTGGGACACCATATTGTGACAGGTGGGACAAGTTACATTTGAATACATGGAATTAAAACATACACTGTTTTTATGTAGATCCATCGTTTGTAAGCAATTTTTTTATGATTCTTCTCATAATTAAGACATTTCAACACATAAAAAAAGACAATGAAAAAGTGACAACATTTTTCCTGATGATTTTTAGTATCAGGAAATTCATAAAAAATCTGTCTACACGAGTTTTTTTTTATATTCGAGTAAAACTTCTAAAATTTGTTATATTTTGATATGATACATAGTCTTCAAGTATGCGGCAGGATTTTAAAAATGTATTAATGCATTTTACATGCGTGATTTTGATTTCATGTCGTCATAAATAGTGTTTCAAGAAAAATAATAGAATTACTTTATCAGTTCTATAATTCTGTTTTTTTTTATGTTAAAATGTCTTATTAAGACAAAAATGATAACATATGATAACATACTGATAACATATTGCTTACTAATGATGGATCTCATATTAAACAGTGTAATTTTATTAAGTCTGTGTATTCAATTGTAACTCGTCCCACCCGTCACAAAATCATGTCCCATCCGTCACAACTTAACATATTAATTTCCTTAAAATTTATCAAAGTTATTAATTAAGTGTATATATGAAACAGAACTTTAACATTTAAGTTATCTCACATGAAAAACCTGCTGAAAATATTAATAGTTTGTCTTGATCTTGGCAATGAACCCATCAACTCAAACAGGCGGGTGTCGTGAGTGTCCCTCAAGTCACAACAAAAAAAAAACAAAAGTTTTGAGTATAAATAGTGTCATAAATTTATGTAAATAAATAGTCGCAGTTGAATTGCATATCTGATTTCATGATATTTTCATTTTAAGTCTAATTAACCAATCGTAATGGAGAAATTACTTAAAGTTCAAGAAAAAAGGAGTCAAAATGTCCCACCCGTCACTTTGGAATGGTAAATAACCTTAATTAAATAACGCTAGAATTGTTATTAGCATAACGGCTGCTCCAGAGCAAAACCCAGTGAAATACAAATTTATACTACTCACATAGTAAGTCTGCCGTCGTTAGTTGAAAGGGCGCTTGTGACAAAAACTCGAGACCCAGAAAATAATGTTCAAAGAAATGAATTAAAATTATTATAAGTTGTTTACAAAAAAAAACTATCTCAAAAGTTCATAGAATTACGTCTGCTTGCCAAGTTTTATAGAAATCGGTTAAAGGAAACTGCGACAAACCGGATTCATCCCTTAGACCCTTAGAAGTGAAATATTTTATTCAAATTATAAACATATGGGACCAATACCGAGATACTCTCTTTCCAACAAAAAATAATTTTAAAGATTACAAATCGCGTAACATACAAAAATACCTACATTCGAATTAAAAAGCTCCTCCTTTTTGAAGTCGGTTATAAATATAAATTTCACACTGAAAACTATAATATCATAATAAACAAGACATTCAATAAAATACACGTTGCGATGAATAAAGCGACATCTCTTGTTAGCCGCTGTGTAATGTTACCTTACCCTTAGAATAATAACGCATAGAATGATAGTTTCATATCAAACGAACTGTCACAAGTGAGGCAAAAATCAAATTCATGTAGGCTAGTTTTAGTACTAGGTTAATTTTCGGTTTTAGTGAATATTTATATAAAAATACAAGTTGAAACGCGTTACTTCCTTGTGGAATGTGATGTTAGTATCTATTTTGTTTGTCTGACGTATTTTTACACTCATTTACCGCACATTTCGTCATTTTTAGCTAAAATTCTTGATCTGTTCGCGGTGCAAGTTGACCTTGAGCACTGAAGGCCCGCCCGCTCGTGTGGGCCCATTGGGCGCGCTTTAATTTGCCTCACTTAGTGTGTGCGGACTAGGTTTCTATGCGTTATTATTCTAAGACCTTACCTATTTCTGCCGCGAAGCAGTAATACTCATATTATTGTTTTCGGGTTTTGAAGGTCAAGGGTGCTGGTGAAATTACAGGCACATGGTACTTGTCAACGTCTCAGGCTAACGGGCGCAATGGTAGTGTCCCTATCTTCACTTGGTGTCATAAAAAAACATGCAATTACAATTTCATTAATTTCTTTTAATTTCCATGGAATTCCCTGTAGCCACCTAATCCGGTGGACAATGATTTCGAGCCGCGGGACACCCTAAGAGTTTTTTCTCATAACTCAAAATGAGATCATAACATCGCAAATCTCATGAGGCTTTAAAGAATAACAAAAGGAAAAAAGCTCAAAATTACGTGGGGTGAGTAATTTTCGGGACGAGCTGCCCAGAATGGTTCCTCTGAGACCCTCCAACAGGGACCCCTGGCGATTATGTTGCGGTTTTATAAGCTTGTTATGTTTTATGAGCGCAATGTTTATGTATATACCTTTTAGGCTTGTCTGTGAAATGAGAGGTTGTTTCCTGTCTAAAAATACGTTTTGAGACGTAAAAATTAACGATCGTATCCTTATTTTTGTTAAAGTGTACAATTGTTCCTTTGTTTATTTTACGACAATCGACGAAGGGTTTAAGTACTCTTTTTTCTTTTTTGTTTCTTCCATTTTAAGAAAAATAATCCCTCGTAAGCATTGACTTACAATTATATGGACGTCGGGTCCGCGCTAAAAAGTGTCCGAACTTATAGGGCGTTAAAATCGTATATATACAGAGCGTCATTCATGTTTTAGTCTTCGTTTGTTCGACTGACAGCGAAGCAAGCAAAATTAGACAGTACTGCGATGACATTACAATTTAAATTCAACGTTTTAGCTTTTTCATATCCCTTTACATGTCACTACGTTTAAATTGGTTGACTTGGGACATTTTTTCGTGGTTTTTGTATTAGACCCGTCGTCCATTTATATGTAAGTCAATGCTCGTAAGTCTTTTTTTTTATAATACTAAGTGACGGGACGAACTAGTCGTGTGCCTGGTGGCAAGCGACACGCCTATCCATAACAATTGCAGTGCCACTCAGAGCTTTATCACAAAGATCTAGGGGGCAATGCCACTGCGCCCGACACCCTGAGACATAAGTTGGCAAGTCAGTGCCTGTAATTTCACCAGCACCGTCGCCCTTCGAAACCGGAACACAGTAATGCTCACATTACTGGTTGGCGGCAGAAAAAGGTAAGGTGGCAATACTTCCCTGGACGAACTCTTTCACAAGGTGCTCTACTGCTACCAAAAAAAGTCTTGATGATGAATAACATAACAGAGTTCTTTATTGTTGTGTAATACTAGCTGTGCCACATCCATATCATGATCTTTTTACTACAAAGTTACTACTACTACAAGTTTATTATCACCTGGCGCTGACAGAAAAAAAGCCGTTTAAACCAGGGTTGTTTCTGAAACTGACGCTGATTAAAAAAACTTGAAAAGTGTATACACTTACTGAATCATAATTATATGAAAAAGCTTTCTATTGTCTTTGGCATTGTAGTTTGTCTCCATGAAAAGAATCAATCTACATAGCTTATCGTTCTGGAATTTTATCGAAATTATATTTAATAATCTCAGTACAGAATACTAAAAAAATCGATCTCAAAAGTTTGTGGAATTACATCTATTTGCCTAGTTTTATTCAAAAAGATTACCGGAAAGTGCGCAAAACCGGATTCTTCCCCTAGTTCACCACTATACGGGACTTAACACGGGAGATAATAAAAATCGGTGCTCACTGCTTAAAAGTATATTGAGAGAAAAACGCCTTCCAATGGATCATAACAAAATCAACCATTAAAATAATTTCTCCTTATAAAATGTAGACGCTTTTTACAACAGCCACACTGAGAGGTGGAATATTTTTTTCAAAATGAAATGGGTCCACTACTGAGGTACCCTCTTTCCAACAAAAAAATAATCATCAAAATCGGTTTACAAAAGTTATCGCGTAACATACATACAAAAAAATACACAGTCGATTTTTTTGAAGGCGGTTAAAAATAACAGTTTTGGAAGGTTTGTAAATTATTCTGCGTGCCTTTTAGGTCAAGTCACGACTCGAACATCCGCAATGAATATCAGCATCGATGAATGCGGAAGTTGATGCGGATGCGAATATATTAATTTATGCTGATTGTCCGCGGATGCTGATATTCGCAACAACCCTACTTCATGCTTAATACAAAGATCTACAACAAGCACGTAAAGAAATTCATAAGATCTGCTCACTCGGTCTGCAGCTACGCTGGTAACTGCGGTGGCATAGCAGAAGACGCTGCTTGGAATCCAATCAGATCGAAAGATGTTTTTCGTTTTGTTTGATCTTGTATCAACACTTACAAATTTCAATTTGTTACTAACATTGCAACATTAACAATTGCTATTGCGGCTTAAATATATAGGCCTCGTACATAGTGTCTCAAATTTTTTTGTTAATCTACTGATGACCTATATTCTTTTAGCACATTTATTTCGTGTACGAATATATATTCAAATTCAATCGTAAAATTGACATATATTTTGTAATATTTGAAACCAATGCGAAAAGCAGTGCGGTGTACCACTTACAGAATTGGTTTATTTTTCTTGTTTCGTGTCTATTTATTTATTAATATTTTTGTAATGCAAGCTTTTTTGTAGGTCAGGATTGCACACTTCACATCGTTTTACCTTTTTTGCTAAGCTTAGTATTTTAGGCTAAGTGGATGGAAAAAAAATATTTGAAAATGAAAATGTGGACAACTGTAATTGGCGCTAACTAGCTTTACCTAAAAATAGTCAATGTAAATCGTTATTAATAGCTGTTGTTGTTCCGAATAAAATAAAAATAAAAAAAAATCTAAAAATAGGAAATGAAACTGTTTTTCCGGGTTTTTTTAATCGCGTATATTTGTATTTTCAAACAAACTTGTAAAGGGCCCGAAACATCGGTTTGTTTGAAAAAACAAATATACGCGAACTGACATATTGCCTTTTTAACCTGTAAAGGGCACGAAGCGTTGGTTTGTTTGAAGACACAAATATACGCGATTTAAATCCGGGAAAATAGTTTCATTTCCGATAACTATGTATATGTCAATTACTCATCAAGTACATACAAACAAAATTTAAATATAGAAATGAGAATATTTCAACCGTTGTCGACCAAATAAATAACATTTGCAAGTACGTTAAATTCACGTCATTATGCAAAGTTTGTCTTTACCGGCAACACGAAACTCTTGGCAAATTGGGAGTTTAATGAGTCGAATAGATTCGTCGAAATTTGGTCTAATACCTGCCGCATTTTAGCTACAAGTGGAGATGCACCAATCAGACAGAGAGCTCTTTAAAATTTAAAAACGAGTGGCTTTGTACATTCTTTTCAGGTGCACCGTCAGACGTTTAGACACTAGTGCTCTTCCACTATCGGCAATTTCATATAAACTTCTAAGTGCTTTTATTTCAAAGCAGTATAGATGTTTTAAAGACGGTAAGCAACTCGTAATTTTAAACGATTAGTTGTATATAAATATTATCAAGTTATAAATGGTTTTAAATTAAGTTAAAATTTACTATTATAAGAATGAGAATGTCAAGTAACGAGTATATAAACTATAGTAGCATGTAATGATGTTATTGTGTTGTTGTTGTTGTTGTTATGTCATCAATAAGGTTATTGTTACATTTTTGTTATCATCGTTAATCCATTATACGTTCCGCTGATCGGGTCTCCTCAGAGAAAAAGAGTATTTTATTAATGTGCCAGACAACCACATCTATTGGTATTGCCTGGTCTCAAACTAGGGAATTCCCTGTATTATGAGTACTAGAGCAATGGAATTCACTCTGGGATACTTCCCAGAACACGTAGACTAGAACTAATTTTGAAAAGTTCATTTTCCAAATTGGTCCTACCGGGAATCGAACCCGGAACCTCCGCAATCAGCGCCCATAGTGTAAACCGTTTAGCCACCGAACGTCATAGGTATTAAAAAAAAAGTACGCATTTGACCAGCATCTCAAAATTCTACTAAAATTCGTTTTGTGTGCTTCCATACACGGCCGAGAGCCAAATTTCAACCGGATCGGAGCAATTTTTTATCCGCCATTTAAAAAAAAAATACAGGAAATTGGCATCTACGGCCTTATAACTTTGATGGCGGCCCCCAAACATGGAAGAATATTAAATTTCAAATAGATCGGGCACCTTTTTATTAGGTCGCCATTTTGAATCGACCAATTTGATAAAATAATTTTGACATTCAGTTGGTTCTCATCGCTTTTTCCTTCATCACCAACCGGTTTAACTAAATCTTTTTCGATATGGAGGCTTCGCCATGATGTTTTTCTTCCCCATAGCGAGAGGTATACCACTAAACATCCCTAAATGTACGTAGCTTAGAAGATTCGAACCATCGGCCTCTCTGCCGCCAAGCAGTAATGTGAGCATTACTGCGTTCCGGTTTGGTGCTGGTGAAATTACTTTGTCTTGTCAACTTATGTCTCAGGGTGACGGGCACAGCGGCAGTGCCTCTAAAATCTTTGCGATTTAAAACAAACTAAAACGTTATTATTTTTTGTTATTGATACAAAAAACAAAAACGAATAAATACAAAGAAAAATTCTTTCGCCTTGACAATTCGAACCAAGCCTCACCGCGGCTACAGGTGCTACATAAGAGCGAACAAACGTCTTTGTATCCAATAATAATAACAAACTAGTATAGTGTTTTCACAAAAAAATACAGTAAAAACATTATCAAGAATTTTTTTTTTTATTGATTTGATGATAATGATATTCAATTATTTTTTGTGAAATAATTCCACTAGTTTGTTGTAATTATTAATACAAAGAACGAACACTTAGAAAAAATTTCTTCGATCCGGCCGGAGTCGAACTGACGTCTCCTAGCAAGCCGTGCAAGACGCTATGCCAACTAAGCCACGGAACGAACCAGCGGACCTCAACAGATTTTTTATGTGCCCGTTGTCGGATCTTTGTATTTGGTTTTTAACGACTTTCGGCCGGATCGAAGGAATTTTTTCTAAGTATTCGATATTTGTATAAATAATTATAACAAATGTTATGATGTTCAATCATTGACTTACAATTATATGGACGTCGGGTCCGCACTAAAAAGTGTCCGAACTTATAGGGCGTAAAAATCGTATACAGAGCGTCATTCACGCTTTAGTCTTCGTTTGTTCGACTGACAGAGAAGCAAGCAAAATTAGACAGTACTGCGATGACATTACAATTTAAATTCAACGTTTTAGCTTTTTCATATTCCTTTACATGTCACTACGTTTAAATAGGTTGACTTGGGACATTTTTTTCGTGGTTTTTGTATTAGATCCGTCGTCCATTTATTTGTAAGTCAATGTGTTCAATAAAATAAACATTGTATCTAGTTTGTTATTTAGGAAACATACAAAAAAATAAAAGACTTTTTGGCTAGAAAATGTTTTTACAAATTGCACTCCCGAGAATGATACTCGCAAGTCCGTCGTATTTCAAGGAATATGTGAGGGTGAACTAGGACTAGCTTGGTGTTTTGTCGTATAAAATAAACTGTATTTTATTGCTTCTTTTCTTTTTCTTTGCTTCTTTAAATGAAAAATATTTATTTATTTAAACTTTAATCAATTATGTATTGGCTGTGTTTGTTTACAATCTTTTGCCATCTTTTGGGTAATTTTAGAATTCCCATTTAATAAAATTTCTGTCTTTATTTATAAAATACAGCTATGAGTGACATTTGATGGTCTCTTCATTATCGAAGAAAGAAAGAAAAAAGAAAGAAACATCGAAAGAAATGAAAACCCTGAGGTAACACACCCCAACTTAACTGCAATAGCCGTCAAGGCTAATGAAATACGACATTTTTACGATGCAATTCTGGGCATTTTTCATGAATTATAATTCTAAAACTGTCCTATCTTTTCTTAAAATGTGTGCTAAAATACATAGGGCCGTAGACAATACAACATATTTAAAAAAAAGTTATTTTCTTGTTTAAAATTAGGACGCGTTTCCATTATGTCGCAACGTTCTATTTATCGTTGGACGACTGTCGCGTCTAGTCTGTTCCCATATCACGACTATCTGTCGTGACTATGTCGTGGACGTTTATTTTATCGTTGAACGACTGTCGTGTGTAGTAGTGCCCACTAGATCGTGCCAACAATTTATCGGTTGACGACAGCCGCCTTGTCGTTTGCACGACAGAATCGTTTGAAGCTGCAATTATCTGTCGTATTATATTTATCGAAGACTGTCGTTCTAGCTGTTCCCATTGTCACGACAGCCTGTCGTCGTAACATCAAAAAGTCGTGAACGACAGTTAATCGTGTTGTACTATATATGAACAACTTAATTTTTAAATATTTTACAAGCCAAGACACTTGATACTGCACGACTATCTGTCGTCACGACATAATGGGAACGCGCTCTTAGCGAATTGCTTAGCCAACCTGTTGCATAATTATTTCTTTAGATTTCTGTGTACATAATGTATTATTATGAAACAGGAAAAAAGGGTGAATACTTCGTGTTCCCCATGCAGTAATAAAGTCGAAAATCCAGAATTATCGCTCACACTGTCTTCATCATCATCATTATTAATCCATTGTACGCTGGGTATGGGTTTTTTGAAGGAAAGTGTATTAGGCCACAGTCCATCGCTGTTGTCGAATACGGGTTTGGGGCTTCTTTTCCAAGTTTTCATTAACTTTTAGCGAGAGGTATTATTAACATACACAAATGTACGTAAATAAAGTCATGCTCCTACCGCCACAGCGGGCTGCCACCGCTCTGTTGCCCACTACAAGTTCGTGATATAATTATAGTATAATATATACTACTATATAGTAGTTTATGCGACTGTTACATAATGAAAGGCATTAAAACACGAGTGTGGGTTTCTCATCTCACGAGTGTTTTAATGCTTAATTGTGTACAGTTACATACTTACACACTTTTATCTACACACATATTATAAGCTCTCTGTGATGTGTACAAGAACCGCATGTAACGACTGGCGAAATGGCGGCAAATAAAAACTTTTCTCATGCATTGACATGCATTGTGTAACCACAACCGTGGTTTTTATTTTTAATTCATAGACAAACTAGAATCGGCCCCAACTATCATATCGGTCGATATCAAGAAACGTGTGAAATTGTCAAAATTGTTTGCTATTGACATTTTATTTCGAACTTCATCTCGACTGATATTGGAATTGAGGTCAAATCAATTTTTTTGTTTTTCTGAGATGTTCGAAATTTGAATATAATAATAACATCGAATTCGATGTTATGAATCAATATAACATTTTCACAGATAAGAATTTGCTCTAACAAAACAGTTTACCTTTATCCTGGTCGTAATTTGCGGTTTTTGAACACATTATAGAGAGTTTATGATATGTGTGTAGATAAAAGAATTAATAAGGCAATTAGTACAACGGAGCGTAGGGTTGTCACATTATTATTTTATTATATACATCCATGAAAAGTACACACATTGTACAATGAACACAAACACAAGTAGTAATTTATTATATTATATGCCTGAAACCATCGAAACAGAGGATTATTTTTCAGTTTGACAAAAAATATTTTTTTGAAGAAATTGAGACGTCACTGATCAAGGTATATAAAATTAAAAGGAGATTACGTAGAAAAATTAATCATAATTTAAAATAAAAAATAATCTCAAAACCGCGATAAATATATACGAGTACTCAGATTTGTACTATCATTTTTGTAAACTAAATATTTTTGTAAAGTTTGTTTGGCGAGATCGTTCTTGCAAAACGACGGAGGCATACATTTAAAAAATTTGTGAAGTTTTTGATATACACTCCCGGACACATAAATTGAACCACCTCGCATTTTCAGTACTAAATGCCCTAGGCTTAAACAATGTTTGATTGACCAAAAACTATTAAGCAACGTTGAAAGTAGTATAGGTACTAAACGTCTTTTCCATAAATCCTTGTTGGAAATTTAGACTTGCAAAGCCGGGGAAAACTTTTTCTTCGACTATAACACTACTTTTGTATTCTAACCCTTTAAGACAAAAATGCGAGGTGGCTCGAATTATATGTCCGAGAGTATACATGTACTATATATGTATATACTAAATACGTTTTGTAACGGTTTTAGATGAAATAAATAAATAATTACCAAGATTATTCTAGTAAATTAAACAGAGATCTTGAAGTTTGATTTTAAAATAAGTGTGCGCATTTACTGTATTTTATTTACAAGCATACATAATTTTAAAATTTCTATTTTACATGGTCTCAGAGCAACATTTTCTTAATTAAATAAAAACGTATAGATTTTTACGTCTTTTGTAGATTATTTATATAGTGTCCAGTGATTATTTTTATCCACATTAAGTTGGTGAAACCGCCGCTCATATGAGGTATTTTTCGTGTCTGGGACATTTTTATAATTATAGTATAATTAGGTACAATATATTTAAAGTTTTCTGAAACGATTCCACATTGTCATCTAAATTCATAAAACTCGTACCTCCCATTAAGGTGCACTTTTCAATTATATAACAATATATATAATTGATTATACCTCCATTTTGTAACTAATAAAGCTATATAAGTAGCACCTACTGCCACCTTAACTATTTCTGCCGCCAAGCAGTAATGTTAGCATTACTGCGTTCCGATTTAGAAGGGTAAGGGTGCTGGTGACATTACAGGCACGTGGGACTTGTCAACTTATGTCTCAGGTGACGGGCGCATTGGCAGTGTCCCTCAGATCTTTGCGATTTAAATCTCTGAGTGGCACTGCAACTGTTGTGGACAGGCGTGTCGCTTACCATCAGGCGCACGACTTGTTCATCCCGTCACTTAGTATTACTAAAAATATAAATTTTTTAAGCTTTAATAGCCCGATATTGCGCTTGAAGAGTAAAATAGGGATTTCGTTCAAATATGGAGTAACGAGGTTTTCAAATTTAGTCGACGACATGTATCTTTTCGTAGCTTTTACTAAAAAAATCTGATAATATCATCTTCACTTAGTTTATACTTATCTTTTAAGATTTAAGCACTTCGGTTTCTTTTAATATTATTGGTTTGCCTCTAAACTCCTCTTCTATTTGCTGTAAGGTTCTACCCTTCGTCTCTGGTAACAAAACCCACATAACTGATAACAAATACGCAACTATCACAGCATATAACAAATATACACCATCTAACCCTATGGTTCCTTGAAGAAATGAAAACGTCTTCAAAACTAAGAAAATAGTCGCACAATCGAATATGACACTAATTCCTGCTGCAGGAGCTCTATGAGCTATTGGAAATACTTCACCAGCAATGATGTTTGGCAATGGAGCCACTCCAATAGCAATTGTAAATGAGAAGAAACTGATCAGAACTATAGTGATCCACGTTGCATCATATGATAGCATTCCTCTTGTCTTGATATAGATATAAAGGGATATGCAAAGAAGACTGATAACGCAAAGACTACCCACACAAAGCAGTAATGGTCTTCTCCTATATCGTTTTACAACGTAAATGCCTGCAACACTGAAGAGAAATCTAAGTCCATCTGTAAACACCATCCAAAAGTTGACATCAGTGGTCTTTCCCATCATGACAGTAAGAATTTCATGAGCATATGCTCCAAGTAACGGTCCACCGCAAGCTTTTAGTAGAACATAAGAGTGTACTACTAAAATAACTGGTTTATAAAACTCTCTTTTCTTTAAAATTCTCACGAACTCTTTGATATTCATTTTTGTTGTTCCAGTCTCTTCCAGAATTAGTCTAGCTTTTATCATTTGCTCCAATTCATCTTCTTCTTTGTCACCTCTTAAGTAACGAAATGCCTTTTTACATTCATGATACTTTCTCTTCATGACCAAATAACTCGGAGATTCAGGACAATAGAGTGTCATAAGAAGACTAAGGTAGGAAAAGAAACTGCAAATTAAAGCAGTCCATTGCCAGCTAAAAAAAGACCCTATTAGGTGCACGAAGAAAATTCCAAATGTTAGAGAAAGGGATATTGTAGCTAAAAACGCGCCTCGATTTACTGGACTTGTATATTCCCCAATTACAACAGATCTTACCGGCATGAGCATACCATAAGATAGGCCTTGTAGTACTCTACCTATCATCAGCATCTGTAAAAAACAAACACGTGTTTTTTAAATTGTTCAGAAATCCTTAAATTCTCTAGGTTTTTTTATATTTCCTAGGTTTTGTTTTAACATTTTATATCCCATATCTGAGATAGATATTTTCTATTGCAAGTAAGAGCGATGCCACATGGACGTCGCCGGTGTGTTGAGCTATCGCAACGCTATGATTTCAACGCATCGAGTGTTACACGAAAAACGTAACTTACTTACACCATTACGCACGCAGCATCCCTTCCCCCTTCGTCTCCTGGCCTCTTGCACGCACCGTTTAAGCGCATGGTGACATGTAGTTCTAATTATTTATATGTGGTACAACGCAGCGTCCCCGTCAGACGTAGCAACACCGACGCAACGCGTCTTGTGGCATCGCTCTTACACAATATCACATTTATTTTATTTTTAGTTACTTTAAGGTACTTAGACGTTAAATTTAAAATAAAAACATTAAGGAGATTAATGTTTGTTTAAGTAAAAATACAAACTAAACTGGAAGATTGCAAGGCAACAATAATAATGAAACTACCCATTGACTTACATATAATTGTAAGTCAATGAAGCTACCTAATAAATTTTTTTAAAACATTTCGGTAATTATTTTCAGGTTAGTTTTCTCTATCTAATTTCGGTTGAAATTTTTATTATTTGAATATTCATGATTATTATCATGAAGTATTATTTTATATACGAGTATCGATTTAATATCGATGATAAATATATTAATGATAATATTGCCACTGAAATTAGGTAGAGAAAACTAACTTGAAAAATCACACATTTACGTGACTTCAAATACCTGAAAATTGGTGGCAATAACGATGAACAACCAACCAACAATGATAGGTAACGTCAGAGCGTAGAGCGCTGTTTTTCTTCCCATTCGATCCATTATACAGGGTGTTACAAAGTTACCGATCAATGTAGGCAACGCCATTACGGATGCTGTAAAGTTAACATTAGTTTTAGTGTTCTTAACCGTTAAACTAATCCTCAACCCATTATTATGTTCTACTAGTAGACACGGGTCTCTTCTAAGGAGAGGGTTTAAACCACAGTATGCCACGCTGGCTTAATGCGAGTTAATGACTTTTTTTTATAGATTATAAGTACGCATTTCACCTCCATCTCACCTAATGGAAAGTGACAATGAGGTCGACGATGGAGCATACACACCTAAATAATGCCTATTCACTCTCACCTTGAAAAGGCCCAAGTTAATCATCACGACGTTTTCCGTCATAGTTTACAAGATGTATTTGCCACTAAATTTAGTAGCAGTAGATCTCCTTGTTGAAGAGGCTATCCAGGGAAGTATTGCACTTAAGTCTCAGGATGACAAGCGCAGTGGCAGTGCCCCTCAGATCGTTGCGATTTAAAGCTCTGCGTGGCACTGGTATTGCCATGGACAGGGGTGTCGTTTGTTCGTGTTCCGTCACTTGGTGTCAGTAAAAACAAAGATAAAAGCATTTTTGACGTATGAATACATATGGCTTTACTATACCAAGGGTACGACTTTACCTCTGCAAAGGATTATGAAACTTGGGCCTCTAAAGATAAATGTGGGTAGTTATGATTATGGCTTTCATTGGTAGCACTTAACAGTCTTCAAGCTTGTACGTTAGGAAATGCTGTCATTTCATTAATGATGGTATTTACCTATCCACGATTCCTCTTCCATTGTGAGAGTGATCAAAGCATTTTCCTGACGCAACTGTGGGAACAAGACGGCAGGGTACGACAGGGCGGCCACTTGACTGATTATGTTGCCACTTATAGTACCAGTTACGAAACACTGTTAAACAAAAAAGTAAAAACATATATAATAAAAAAGTGTGATAACTCCATAGAAACGTAACAGCACATCTAATATTTGCGCACGCGCTCGCCGCGCGCCCTGTATGAACACACACTTTTGCATATTAATGAAAGGCGCGTGTGACGACCAGCGCTATGAAGCGGGTGCGTGCTAGATTTTGCCAATGGGTGTGTTATAATGTAGTTTTAAATATTTGTATTGTGGTAACACTGTTAGAAAAAAAGAATGGTGGAACGAGTTTTGGGTAAAAACTCAGAGTCGTAAACATACAGTTAATTTTGGATCTAAGTGTTTTTTTTCTAATCCCAATCCCATCGTTGTGGCCAAATTGTTGTAATTAATAAAAAAACACAGTTCAAATTATACTAAACAAATGTTTTTTTTGTAATGGGACAGAAATCCGAAACCATAGAAGATACAAGGAAACTGTCTTAGGAACCATTAATCCTTGTGAAAACAAGTTTGACATAGTAAATATTTTGATCAAGTGTGAGTTATCCATAAAAATGAATAAAACAGATTAAAAATTTTTTAGTGCTTACAGACTCAGTTTCATTAAGGGATTATTTCATTGCATGGGAGGAAAAAAATCGGGGCAGAAGAAGTAGCTCAAATGTCATATTAATGCGAATTGAATAAAATTGCCTAATTTTTTTTTAAGACTGATAGACTCAGCTTCTTGTAAGGATGTTTTCATTGTATAGGATGAAAACTTGGGACAGCAGAAGTTGGTCAAATTTAAGAAAATGATTTTTCATACAAATGGTTTCTTTTTTAAGATACATTTTATAAATTGAACAGTGTTCCTTTTAATAAGGTTTGTAAGTACGATACTATGTTACTTAAAATCAGAGCGACATTTAATACTAAATCTATGGGAAACTGTCCATGGCACTGGGACACAAGGTTTCCAGACACAGACAACCAGAAGTTACACCCAAATTTATAATTTGTATTCATAGATTTTTTTATAAAACAACAAGTACAGATTTGACCTGTAGTTGATCTGATGGAAAATGACGATAGAGCTTGCAATAAAATTTTGTTTTATAAAGGTATTGTTATTCTCTTGGCTACCACACTATTATCGCTACGATTTGGTAGCACGGTAGGGACTTAAAAATACCCACCACACTACCAGTGGTTTGTTTAGTGGTACGATGAGTCCCCCAGGATATACACCTATAAATATAACACTCATTCTTGATTACACCAACTTGTGACGGTGTGACCTCTTTGAATCGTTATCCCACCTTTTTATTTAAATTTCTTATTTTATTCTCACACTAGTATTTATATTCAAATTTTGAATTGTTCCATTTTGCCTCGCACTCTGATTTTGTTTCGTTCCATCGTGACTCCCTGCCCGATCGCGGTAGCGACAACATCTCTTCTTATCTTTTTGAACCTTTTACTCATTGACTTACAAATAAATGGACGACGGATCTAATACAAAAACTAAAAAATGTCCCAAGTCAACCTATTCGAAATTTAAATTGTAATGTCATCGCAGTATCGCGCTGTCAGTAGAACAAATGAAGACTAAAGCGGAGTGTCGCGCTCTGTATACGATTTTAGCGCCTTACAAGTGCGGACACTTTTTAGCGCGGACCCGACGTCCATATAATTGTAAGTCAATGCTTTTACTAGTTATATTTACACCGTTTGCATTTTAAAGATCATAATATTATTGTTAAACCTGAATAAATACCTATAAAACTGGACTTTCAACTTTTGAACTACTAAACTTACTAAGTAAGATATATGGAGGCTGCGGAGGTTACCCAGGCTACTACTACATTCCATCCAATAGGACTTACCGCCGCCAACGCCAGCAGCACTTCCACAAACTTACCTGTACTGAAAACGGAGAAAAGCGTCGTTTAGGTTCAAAGTCCATTATTCCTTTATTAAAAGCAAAGTATGAGAAGTAATTCTACATTAATTATCACACCACACTTCATTTCAATATGAGTTTGAAGTATTTTTTGCAGTATAAGCATTAAAGCATTTCACGACTGTTAGACGGAAACTAAAATAAATTGCTATAGAGTATAATGATTATAAAGATAAAGTGAACAGTAATCAATGTTATTTGTCAACTGTCTGGTTTTATTTACCGGTAATTATGTATTTTAATAGATAAGAATACATTGTATGCTCGAACATGTGATTAATTGCACTATTTGTATATATTACGTATAAGACTCTGAGTTCTACTGTACTGAGAACCCTCAGTACATATTTATATATCTGGCATTGAGCGCATTCAGAATAAATTTATAAAGTTATTAAGTATAAGTAAAGGCATCTTCGAAAAACCAGAAACAAAACAAAGAAAAACGGCGCGCTGCAATGAACCAAATCCTTCTGTATAATATTTTGAGAAATAAGATGAATTCCAGGTTTTTGTTACATAATATTAATTTCAGATGTCCTAGACCTAATTCTCGTTTGAAAACTGTCTATTGTGTGCCTGCTAGTAAAACAAAATATTTAAGTTACGCTTTCTTGTTTAGAACTTGTAATGCGTTAGAATAAGAATCATTTAGATGTAGATGTATTTTATTTGTCTTTTCCAAAATTTGTAAAAGTCCATTTATGATCAATAATTTGTTATTTGATTTCAGTTTATTTATGTTTCTAACAAACCTACTTTATGTAATAGACGGCCTTAAGGCCTCTATCTAATTCCTGATTATTCTAATTTCTGATTTGTAGGCCTGGATAACACAATTTATAAAAACCACCATCTGATTTTTAATTGTTCCTTTATTTTAACACACTGCGAGCATTGACACTTTTAGAAGATAATATTTTCTCAAAAATCTCACAACGACTGACTGTCTAGTCTTTTTCTTGACCTTATATGCATGTTTTATTAGAGTAAAACAGAGGGCGCATAGATGCTTGTTTTTAAACTAATACAGAGGGCGCCGCGTATTTAGCTTAAGCCAGATTGTTCACTTTTAGTTTTCTAAGAATCCGCTAGATGGCATTGACCCATTTGGCGTTATTTCTGAATCGCGGTGTTAAGATTTTCCCTCGAATGGTGACTACTCGAACACAATTTTTTTAATGCGAAGAGAAATCTGAGAATTCAGAGAGCTCAGTAAGGCAACCAGGAGTTGAATTGGGAACGTGGGAACTGCTACCTGGATCTTCTGATATTTCATACGCTCATATACAGTGAGAAACCTCATCTCGCGGAACGGCTTCCAGGAGTCGAGTCCCTTCTGGGAACAACTGCCCGGTAGACATGGGGAATAGCATTACATTTCTATCGCCGTGACTGTCGTTCCGGTTCAAAAAAAAAGTTAAAAATAGCAATAAGGTGTAATGTAATTAATTATATTTCTGGTAGAATGCACAAAGTAGATTATACATAAATATAAAATGTCAACTCTTCCCATAATAAAACAAATATACAAAAATATTTTACTTTGTTAATAAATAGGTTTATAGTAACTGCTGCAGATTTTTTTCATCTGCCCTTTCTAGTAGTAATAAGCAGCTACGATTTATGTGCACGCCTACCCATAATAATAATACACTCATAGACATATTTGCTAAAAAAAGGTTAAACTGGTAGAACCACGAACAAAAAAGATTGCCCTTGGCTACTACCAGTAAGTAAAACTACACAGTTGGTCCACGAGAAAACAGAATTAACAGTGTTCAAATGGACCACTGGCCATATAATAGAATGTTTAATCGAAATCAAAAGACGAAAGTTTTCAAATGAAACGATTGTGTATAGATATATTGATATTGTTTTTTCATGTCATTTGCCTGTAAATTCACCAGCACACACTTCAAATCCGGAATGCAGCAATTAGGGAATACAAATCCGTGCCATATTTGAAATGCGGATTTCGAAAACGGATTTCGTAGCGAATCCGCATAATTCGCGATTTTCGCGAAAATAAACGTATGTTTTCGTACAATATTAATCAAATTTTAATCTAATCTTCGGCAGGTATTTGAAATAAGTCTTCTTCGATTTTTTTAAAACCCTTTCTATCCCACTGCTGGGCAAAGACCTTCCTCTCTTTTCCCATTGTTTTCGATCTTGGGCAGTATCTGTTTTCAAAATTCTTTAATATAGAAAAAATATAAGATCAAAAAAGTTTTAAAAAGGTACCACTTCGGAACTGTCAACAAATTGTAAAAAATTCAAACGTAAGTGTTTAGAAATAATAATAATAATAATAAATTCTTTATTTAAGACAACTGTGATCCATAAAGTGTTAGTACAGACTTAAAACTATGTTAGTACTTATACTCTACTATTGACCTAGTACTATTTATTAAGTGCCGCATAATTGGGCACTCACATCTCTCCGCAACAGTCTTCAGGAGGCTGTTGGGGCTGTCACGTATTCTGTTCAGTAGCGACGCCGACTTTTTACGTAGTACAGCCATGAAACCGTCTACTCGCGCCTCCACGAACATGGCTGACGCACTGCAGAAACGTGGCAAGCCCAACAGCGCCCTAAAAGCGTTGTTATACTGCACGCGTAGAGCATTCAGGGAGCGCTGGGTGTAGTTTGTCCATAGAGCGCCAGTGTACAGTGATGTGCAGTAAGCTCTAAAGAGTGAATAACCTAATATTTTTTTCTAAAATAAAAAAGTTGTTTTATTTCTTTTATCATTGATTGTTTGTTTTATTTGTTTTATCATTTACATTCATGTTATCGGTCCGTTATTGTCTATGGGATCCGAAGCCGAAAACGAAAGCGTTGTGGCTAACGAACTTTGGACGGCTCACGGATCGTTTTGATTTCGTACGCAGCTGCGGTTGTATATTTTGAGAGTAGACCTTCTGCTGAGGAGTCCGTTGCACGAAATTCCAAAATTCTGTTCTCGAAGCGTGAATAAATTAAATTGTGAAAAAAGTAAAAGTGAAAAATAAAATTCGGATTCAATTTTAAAATCCGTATTTCAAAATTACTGAAAATCCCAGAAACTCTGGATTTTTTAAGTACAGATTATCCGGATTACATGAACTAGCAGCAAGTCTCACATTACTGTTTGGCAGCAGAAACAAGTAAGATAGCAGTACTTCCCTGGGTTAAATATGCTGCTAAGTATTAATTTTAATAAATTTGTTTACATAATCTGGTACAATCACAAATATAAACAAACCATATTTACACAAAATAATATTATCAGCACTACGTTTTGCGACTGCAATCCACTTTATGCAACAATAAAAAAAAACTATTAAAATACGGTAGAATATGAATATGGAAGACGAGAAGTAATGGAGTGTGATGATGAAACTTTTGATGTCATTTGTATTTTTTTTAAACATCGAGCAAACGCTGCTATTGTCATGAATGGAGCGTGAGACGCACAATGTGAATGCACCGCCAGATTATGCGAATGTGTGCATCAGTATAAGGCGCGTAGTTGACGTGCATATATACTCACACTGCTACATTTGTGTTGTATGCAGTTACCCTACTTGCCTTAGATATAATTGCAACTTGTTTTATCTCTTCATTAGCGAGTTATTAGAAACAATTTAAGAAATAAATATACATAATTTTTTTTTTTTAACAATTAACAAAAAAGGTGTTTAAAGGTAGGTGTTACAAGGAAAATCAGCATTTCAGATTTATAAAAGTAAACACCCAATCGATCAAGTAAATTAATGTATTTATTTGTCACTGTAATGTTTACAACGCAGCATACTGAAAGGATAAACTGCATAAGTTTGCACGTGAAATCGTTAGACGAAATTCGCGAAGTTGCTCTAAGTGCTTACACATACTGAAGTTAGGGCACACGTCAAGACGGCCTGCTATCTTTTGCCAACTTATCGTTGCTGTTGGAGAAATTTGTTCTTAAACCTTCTGACATTAATTTGTAAGTATTCTTTCTGTATTTTACCTTTGAAAACATTTGTGAACGTATTATATAACGATTGCTAACGTATACGCTTTTGCGGCTTGGGCAGGACCACAAAGTCTATAATGATCTGCTTGTAACTGCTAATGTTATGAATGTTGATCATTGTCGAAGATTATAACAAAATCAGTTGGTTTCATGCTATATACTGCTTTTGTTATTTGTAATCAACTGCTAACAAGAGTCAAGGAAACATCTTGATATTGTGTGGGATACGAAGAGAAAGTGAGATCGATCATCTTATACGAGATAACTTAATTAAAAATTTAATCGAAGGAAAAGTGTAAGGCAAGTATGGTAATAGTAATGATGTGTAATCCGGAAATGACAGAGAACAAATTACTTAACAAATTCAAAGTAAGGAGGTCTATGATAAAGATTTACAGAGGACAGAATGGCATTTGCAACACCAACAAGAGCCTAGTACGTAAATCTAAGCGATAGAATGTGCTTTCATTTTAGCTTTTGATAGCAGTGCTATAGTTAACCGCATTGTCAAGTTTGTGGTTCCAGTAACGAGCACAGAATGCAAGCTGGCACAGAGCTCCGCAAAACACTTTAGAGGCTCACCACCGTGCGACCCGACTAGATACGACAGGCCGATATTTCTTGACGACTCTCTGGGACCGTAACTTTGACCGCGTAACGAATGTAAGGTGGTTACCCATCTTAGTCGCTATTAATCCAGACATTGAGATGTCTACAAAAGTGTTTTTAAACATTTTTTTTATCATTCATATCGTTTATCAAGATCTAGACTATTTACTGGTGTGATATGCCATTGTTAGATAATTTTGTTACCTATCATAAAGGTGGAAATGAAATTGCAGCTCTACAATTTTGTTGTTTTGTTTTGGTTTCACCTTCTTCTAAGAAGTTATAAATTAGTCATATTTATCATACTGTTTTTAAGGATTACGGACCCCTATTTGTTCGGAAATACCTCTTCCACCATTCGTATCAGCCTGTATACAGAGTTTGTTGAGGATAACGTTTCTCTGGTTTAGATATGTCCTGTTTTATGTAGTTTTAAGATTAAAATTGTAGATCGATGTCCATCGTTTGATTCTTTAGCCTTTTCTTCCGTACTAAACAGTTGATTTCACATTTCAAATGTTTGCTAGTTATAATGAAATGTGTAAATTAGGTTTTACTTATTATGTATGAAAATATACAAGATTTGAATGCTATTCAACTCTTTAATACCAATGTGCTGTAAGTAAATAGGATCACAATACATTACTGTTTCCAAATTCCGTCCAAATTTCAAGTCAAACATTATTGGAATATGACTTCTAACTGTCTTAGATTAACTTATATTTAAGTACCCATTTATTCAAATATAATACGTCCATGAAATATAGCGTATCTATAATCTCAGTACAGAGTACTAGATTCATCCCCTAGTTCGCCACTATACGAACTTGACACAGGAGACAATAAAAATCGGTTCGCACTACTCAAAGTATATTGAGAGAGAAAACGCCTTAAATTAGAGAATAGCAAACTCAACCATTAAAATAATTGCTCCTTATAATAAAATTTAGGCGCTATTTATAAAAATGAATCTTCATGCATGAACAGCCACCTTAGAGGTGGATGATTTTCTTCAAAATTAAATGGGACCATTATGGAGGTACCCTCTTTCCAACAAAAAAGAATCATGAAAATCGGTGCACAAATACCGGAGTTATCGCGTAACATACATACAAAAAAAAACATACAATCGAAATGAGAACCTCCTCCTTTTTTTGAAGTAGGTTAAAAATGCAAAGCAATCTGATTCAAGATTGTACGTATTGTCTGGTGGCACCACAAATGGGTCAAGAGACTGTGACTACATACAGTAGTACAGTGACCTTTGTATCTAACCCTTATACATTTGTTACAGCGGCGGCGGAATGAGAACTGTGCTTCCGAAGTGAATTTACGTGTCAAGCATACTGTGAAACATTTCTCTAAACTTTGCCATTGTACCATTGGTTTTAATAATGAAGCAACCTCTGTCAGAGAAAGTGAAAAAAAGCCCGTTACACCAAGTACCAAGCTCCAAAAGGAATCATGCTGTAGGACGTGTGTGTTACTAACAGTAGAGCTCTTGTGAAAGAGTTCATCCAGGGAATTTACTGCACCTTACCTTACTATTACTGCCGCCAAGCAGTAATGTCAACATTACTGCGTAAGGGTTTCGAAGGGTAAGGGTGCTATTGTGAAAGTAAAATTACAGGCAATACAATACAAAACACAGATCTATGTGATTTAAAGCTCTGAGTGGCACTGCAACTGTTACCACCAGGCAAATGACTTGTTCGTCCTATCACTTAGTTACTATTATGAAAAAAGAACCCTTTTCTAATTATAAGGCAAATTTTTCAAGGTAATAGTTTAACATATTATATCTAGAGTTGTAACCCTTGAACATCTTATATCATATGTAAAAATATACACATGCGACATTGGACAATGTTTATTTTTAACCCCAGATGCAAAAAGATGGGGTTATAACTTGATGCTTTTGCTATGTCTGTCCGTATTGTCTGTAGCATCGTAGCAACCAGCCAGTGGGACTGACCTTAAAGTGTTTTTTTATTATTTGAAGACTACTTTAGACGGGATGGTTCTTATCTATTTGTGATGAATGTCTGGTCAGCTGTTTAAAAATCATCAATTTACTCCCTGGACCTCACTAATAAAGTAATCCGAAGAAATCATAATAATGTGGTCACTTTGATCTGATGCTGCAACCAGGCCAGTCTGTAAACTACCCAATTATTCAAGTGAAGCGGTGATGTTCCAGAAGGAGGTCGCCAAGGGTGATCGGGACAAGGCCGATACTGGATCGGAGCAGGGACTCCTTTCGCCAGTAAGTTTGACAGCCGCGAGGAGGACGACGGGGCGGTGTGGCGAGCCACACTGCCACTTCGTCATAAGGAGTGGAGAGAGAGGACGTAGCTCCTCTAGGTGCTGAGGGGTTCCGCTGCGCGAACTTGACCCACCAGAGCACCCGAGAATACCATCGTGGGGTTTTAGCCGTTAAAAGTCCCTATCCTATAAGGTATCCTAGGAGGATTTCCCGAGGTCAAGACTAGTTGTTACAGAAGCTTACAGATGGTGACTTTATTGACTTTTTGGATTACAATGTTTGGGAGTTTATTTTTTAATTTTTATAGTGATTTCTTTATTGAATTGCACGTCGTTTTATCACCGTGATTTTCAAATATTATTTATGAAATAATTACATTAGTTTGTTATAATTATATTATATATATTATTAATACAAAGATCAAACACAAAGAAAAATTCCTACGATCCGACAGGATGAACATGCGACCACGGTACCGTAACGTTGCTCTGCCAACTGAGCTATTATTTAAGTTAGGTTTTGTTTAAGTTTTATGATTTCACTGAAAGATACGTAACGACTGTCTATCTTGCTGAGTTATGACAAAAATGTCAGATATAGCGTCTAGTCTTAGAATATAAGGGAGTCACCACACTTATTAACGCAGAATCGCATTAAGCCGGTCAGAAAAAGCTTTATGTCCATGAACGTAAGAGCGAAAAAGACATTGTGCGTTTCGCATCGGCTCGTACGAACGAGGCTCGCCACAAATCGGCAATGACTCAGCTTCCTGCGAATTTCCGACGACTGATCCTGATTTAGAAAAAACTAGCCCGACGGCTGCGTTAACGGCGAATCGGCTTAATGCGACAAGTATGGTTAAACACGATCGCATCAACACGAATCCGCGTTAATAAGTCTGGTGATTCCCTAATACAACAACGGCGTAGCCTTATTAATGGTAATGCAAGTTGTTATTAGGATTTTTTGCTAGTGAAACCTCACCTGTGTGGCAGGCACATTTGTATAAAACAACACCTTTTTATAATCTGTATTGAGACATACATAGTTTTGCTAAATTCGATAAAAAACAGTGAATTATTGCTGGCGTTCGTAAAAGGTGATTTATTTAAACACCACTTGAGCCTCCCCCACGCATTACGCAAAACATTATTTAGATGTCGATTTACACCAAAGTATCATTTTCGTATCGCTCGTTACATAAACTACTCGATCATTGCGTCAATTTTCTAAATATATGTTATAAAAATAAAGTAGACTCGTTTTGTTACAAGATGTGTTTTTATCCATTTCGATTCAGAAGAATAATATTCCGTTCTTGAAATGACAAAACATAAATTGTGTAGGATGGGAGCGAGCGATTGAAAAATCATTCTCCTCGATTTTTAAGATACAATGGAAATGTATAAAACGTATTTCCTTGTAGGGTAAAGAGGTCAATAAACGATAGGGGAGGAAAGTTTCCTCGCGACCCCATAGCATTGTCAACGCGACTTATTCACCCCACACCGAGGGTTTTGACTGCGGTATAAGTCAATACCAAAGCAACTAGCAATCAACTTATCGATAGAAGTGAAACATTCGACACTGTTCGTCAACACAGTCAGCCTAAATCTTCAACAAAAGAAAGATTTCCCGCAATTGCCTGGCGAGTTGGCGATTTTATTAATGCTTCAATCTAAAACCCTAAAAGACGCTTATGTCCATTTTTGGTTTAGTTATAAAGTGAAAGATGTAATTCAGGTGTAAGTAAATGGATTATTTGGTAATATTTTACAAAGCCAAGATAATATTTGTAGCAGTTTCAGCACCTTGTGAATGATTTCGTCCAGGAAAGTACTACCACCTTACCTATTTCTGCCGCCAAGCAATAATGTGAAATTACAGGCATATAGGAAGCGACAACTTACACAGTGGTGTAGTGCCTCTCAGATCTTGGCAATTAAAGTAGTTTGAGTAGCACTGCAGTATGGATTTTCATAATAATGTAATTGGGCGTTTACGTGATCATAGGAATAATATTGTCTGGGTAAGAATTACTAAACATCGGCAGCACATAGAGCTACAAATTGACGGATCTTGTTCCGTTGCACTGGAGGCGATATTCGAACAAAAGTGTATAGCTTTCTAAATCACAAATTTCTTTTTTAACTCTTTTCCTTCTCGTGCAGCGCAGTTGTGGAACAGACTCTCTTCCCATATCCAGTCTAGCCCGTCTATCCCTTCTTTCAAGAAAAGGTTGAAAGCGCACTTTCTTGCTGAACTCTCTTAGTAATCATCTCATTGTATTTTTTTTATATACTTATTTATGTATATATTTATATGTGTACCTGTGTGTATAAATTACATTATTTACATATTGATGCCATTTAGTATGATTCATTTTAATACTTCTGTAAGTAACAGTATTTTTTTTATTTATGTACTTTATTATATTTATTCCACAGTCTCTCTTGCACGCTATTGCCCACTAATAACCTTAGCTCTCACTGACCTGGTTTGGCTGGAAGAGATCTCTTTTAGAGATAAGTACACCTTTGCTCATTGTCTGTTAATCTAATATTTCTGTTGTATGTATTTGGTGCAATAAAGACATTGTCTAGCTTGATGTGCTGTTGAATGTACATTTTGAGGTTAAAGAATGTTTTCTCTTTGTGAAGACAACAAGAACAGCTACTATGTTTTTTCCTTTATTGAACGCTACTGTGACCTTTACCAGTATAAAACAAACAACCCGTTGTCTATGCGTACCTAACGCAAGTTATTGTCGGACCGACCAGCCTATAAAGCCATCGTACACAATCAAACCACACTATTTCCCACTCACTTGGGAAAATGAAGCGTTGTATTCCTGCTAATGTTGCACAGTGTACACGAACACAAAGTAAATTTTGCAGTTGGTAAAAAGACCATTCTGATAGGATATATATAATAGGATAGCATGCTTTGTAGGCATGATATTTGAAACTAGGGGAAGAGGAACGATTTTTTTTCTGGAATGTCCTGTTGAGACCTGCGTTATTTATTGTGACCAGATCGCCAATAAAACTTTATAAAACTCGTAAGATTTGCGGAATGCCTGCGAAATGGAATTTTGGTACCAGAAGGGATCCAGGGAAGTAACTTATCTATTTCTGTCGTCAAGCAGTAATGTGAGCATTACTGCTTTCTAGTTTTAAAATGTAAGGGTGCTGGTGAAATTACAGGCACGTGGGACTCACCTTTATGTCTAAAAGTGACAGACGCAGTGCTTATCATTACTAACGTAATCGATGTTTTTAGTGTAATGTTATTAACTTATTTATTATCTGGGATCAACGAAACGAGATCAAAAACACCGTCTAATCGACTTCTTTATATTCAGTTTCATTCATTTAGTTTCAGTTTTGTTGTTAAAGCGTGAAACACACTGAGAACGAAGAGAGAAGTGCGGGACACGAACTACACCCGTCGCACACTCGACCCGACACACACCCGACCCGCACCCGCTGTCAGTGTGTTTCACGCTTAAGCAAAATCAGCGTCGGTAATTGACATTTTTTAAAGAAAAAAACTTTAATATCTCGACAGTTACCGAAATGCCTTTGCGTTAGTTGTGACAAGAGGAGCAGAGTGGTGATGCCCCTCAGGTCTTTGCGATTTAAAGCTCTGAGTGGCACTGCAACTGTTATTGGTAGGAGTGTCGCTTACCACCAGTCGTACGATTTGTTAATCCCGCCACTAGATTTTATAAAAAAAATACCTGGTCTAGTAATTTAGGGATCCTTATTTCATCACAATGACTCCCACAGGATTAAAACAAAAATATTAGACGATGATGTCGTACATTGCTCTGATCTCAAAGTAAGTAACTAAATTATTTGTGTTATGAAAATCAGAAATAACGACCTCAAACACCCAGATCCGAGACAATGTAGAAAAGTTAGTCTTCTACATCCGACTGGGGATCGAACCCGAGACCTCATAGATGGCGACGCCATGAAAACCGGTGTGCAAGCCACTCGATCGCGGAGGTCGGCGAAGTCGTCGAGGATTGTAGCAAAATTTTTATTTGTATCTGTCACATTCAACTGCAAAGATAATATTGTGCTGTAGAAAATCAGGTACAGGCAATCAATTCATGTCAACATGCTATGAGGCTACTCAAACTCAACGATAATAACAAATGCCTTATCAGCACGAGTCAGTTTTGCTGCGTTTTGCTGAGGAAAGAACATTTTGTCCGTTTTGCTTTGATTTGTTCTGTGAGAGAGGTAGATTGATATTAAATAAGTTATAAGATTGTTTATGGTGCGATGTTGTATAACAAATTCTTGATTAGTATTGAAAATTATGTTTTTTTTATTGCCAAGCAACCACATCAACCTAGTCTCAAACTAGGGAATTCCCTGTACTTTGAGTACCAGATAAACGGAATTCACTCTGGGACACAACCCCGAATACTCAGACCAGAACCAATTTAGAAAAGTTCATTTCCCAAATTTGTTCTACAGGGACGTCTTCATCCAGAGTATAGTTTACCAGAAGTCCGTACAGCGCCCCTCTGTGGGCATTGAAGAGTCCTAGGAGGTAGGGGCCTCGGAAGCAATTGGGGGGCGCTAATGTCCAGGGTATGCTACCGCATTTGAAAAAAAAAGAAAAAACCTGAATTACATAAGGGCGCACTATAAGTTTCCGGAACTGGCCACTTACATAAACAATTTTTAAAAAGCAATTACAACATTTGAAAATGGAACTCTTTGGCTGAAGAATACAGTTTGTTTCATTCGACTGTTACTTGTTTTTATATTGTGGCATCATTTTAGAAATTAGTTATCTACATCACCATGGATTTAACTCGTGAAACCATTGACTTACAATTATATGGACGTCGGGTCCGCGCTAAAAAGTGTCCGCACTTGTAAGGCGCTAAAATCGTATACAGAGCGCGACACTCCGCTTTAGTCTTCATTTGTTCTACGGACAGCGCGATACTGCGATGACATAACAATTTAAATTTCGAATAGGTTGACTTGGGACATGTTTTTCGTGGTTTTTGTATTAGACCCGTCGTCCATTTATTTGTAAGTCAATGCGTGAAACTTTTCGTAGTATGATTTTCTACGACTTTAAGTGTAGTCTAACAGCTCAGCGGAGCTTTGCTCGGCTTCAAACTGCTTTTGGCGATGAAGCACCATGCAAGACGACTATTTACAGCTGGTTAGCAGAATTCAAACGCGGTCGTGTGAATCTCAGTGACGAATTTCGTGATGGTCGCCCGTACACTGCTGTGAACAACAAAAACATCGATGCTATGCGCCATACGATCAAAACAGACAGGCATACCATGAGATTCGGGCATCTTTAGGCATAGGCATGAGTCAAATACAATCAATATTACACAAACATTTGGGTGTGAAAAAGCTGTGCTCTCGGTGGATCCCACACAATTTGACCGAGGCTCAAAAAACGGATCGCGTCACTTGGTGCAATGCCATGCTCACCAGATTCAACGAAGGGGCGTCAAATTTGGTGTGGGGCATAGTAACAGGTGACGAAACAAGGATTCATAGCTACGATTCCAAACCCAAAAAGCAATCGAGCATATGGATGGGTCTTTAGAGATGAGCCGAAACCAACTCGCGCGTGGAAAGTGCCTCTAAGCGAATGATTGCCTCTTTTTTTAATAAAACTGGACACGTGGCTACTGTTGCTTTGGAGAATGGTTGTACCGTGAATAGTGATTGATACACGACCATTTGTTTGCCGGAAGATATTGTCAAATTCCGTAAAAATAACCGTAAACGCCGTATCATCTTGCACCACGATAATGGCAGTTCTCATACGGCCAGACAGATAAATGAATTTTTGAAGGTGAACAACATTGACCTTATGAGCCATATATATTTCCAAAAAATAATAACCAGTTACGCGGTCAACGATTTTCATCACCTGAAGAGACTGCCGAAGAGTATGAAAAATATGTTTCAGAGATTTTCATGGAGGAGTGGCATAAATGTTTTCAAAATTGGTTCATTCGTATGAAAAAGTGCATTAACGCTAACGGAGAATATTTTGAGACAATAATAATAATAATAATAAATCTTATTCATTCTGGAAACTGCGCCACACGTATCTACATAAACTACGGTGCGTGTATATATTTTTTTTCGTTGTGATTTTTTTCTGTTAACTTTAAATAAAAAACACGTATTTACAAGTACTTTTGTAGTAGTGTTGGTGGGCGTTGAAACTTTTTTACCTTGCCTATGTGCTGATATATAAGCCAAATATATCAGAAAGTTTAATTTGAAATAGAATAGCCCACTTTACACAGTCACTCTATCGCGCCTGAGGAGTGTACAGGATTGTGCGCGGGAAAGCCTGCAGGCGCAAGCGTGCGTGATTAACTGCTTGAAAATTTTTAAGAAATACCGTTTCTTTCGCGCGCGATTGCCGGTGTTCCTTTTTTGTTACAACGGAAATAGTGTTCATGTAAAGGCTAATAGCGTAGAATAGACCACGTGAAACTAGCGCGTGTTGACTGATCTGTCTTTCCCCTTTCCTTCCAACACTCCAAAGCTGTATCACGCGCTATGGAGTGTCTGTGTAAAGCCAGCTCAAGACTACAATCGTCTTTTCATTTCGATTTAACTTTCCGGTATATGTGGTTAGTGTGTATGTTATCATAATTCTTCTTAGCGGTTTAAATATGTCCACGAGTACATTTGAGATTTCAACGACATTGCCAAAACTTTCGCCACCCGAATCTTCTAACGATGCATATTTTGTTTTTTTTTTTTGTTTTTATAATATCAAGAGACAAGTCCCATGTGCCTGTAATTTCACCAGCACCCTAACCCGTCAAAACCGGAACACCTTAATGCCTTACTGCTTGGCGGCAGAAATAGATAAGGTGGCAGTACTTCCCTGGACGAACTCTTTATATAATGTAATGTTCAGTTCAGACAGTTCTAATAGTTCGGAAACTATCGACAATCGATTTGAACGACCATTTATCCTGTTCTCATACCACTTGACACACTATTACCCTTTATACAATTAGTTCCAATAGATTACTTCTAATAAGGTTAAGCGCGTAATTACCAAGATGCAAACTGTCGGAAGAGGACGGAGTTCCAACGGCCCTATTATAAACTGTAGTTAATTGCACAACAGAGGTTATTACCTCATAAATCTACGTCAAATTTGACACCAACATCGTAAAGTAGTACCATGTGAGTTTTTAATAGTATTTCGCTGCGCATAGAACTCAATAGATATCAGAAAATGTCAACTTGTCTTGTGAATGTGGTGACGTCAGGGAGTCTACTCCCGTTCTTCGTTCGACATCCCTGTACTATGAATACCAGAGAAACGGAATTCACTCCGGGGTGTTATCCCGAACATCATGACCGGAATCAATTTAGAAAAGGTCATTTCCCAAATTGGTCCTATCGGGAATCCACAGTGTTCCCAGTGAGTTGAGTTACCGAGATCGTCAAATAACACCTCGGTATAACACAAACAAGCGAAACTCTGGCCATCTCTGAATTTAATGTTTAGCTGCTTCCTACGATGCTTACGGGAAGATGGCGTCTTATTCCTACCTATACAAATGCTAGTCTAGTTCCGTAAACACTTGGTTGCAGTGTGGGAGGGTGTGGATTCCAAAACCCGATACCATGCTTATGCTACAGTAAAAATAGTAAAAAGATTCTGAAATATCGCTGTAGCGGACTGTACCTGTAAGAGCAGAACTAGCGACTCTGTCCTTACAGGATGTTACCTCGTGATTGCGACGCGGTAACCATTATCACGAGGTTGTTTTCGGAGTAGTTGTTGGAATTAAAAATGTTATAAGTTTAAAAGTAATTTTGTTTAATTATAAATGGAAATGTAAAATAAAGTATAGTAAATGTTATAAATATGTTAAATGTTAAATATTAAATGTTAAATGATAAATGTTATTGATGTTTATTGTTTAGGTGTTGGTAACTAACTACATTAAAAATACAATAAAATTTTATAATACGATTTGCCACATCAACAAAAGAACTAGCACATCTTACTACAAGCAAAATAAAACTAGAACTAGACCATGTCAATGCAGCAAATCAAAGTTCAATGTTGTACATAACCGTACAGTATCAATGGGTTCGGGTGGGTGCTAACAAAGAGAGAGCAAGACCAAAGCAAATGTACTTACGTTTATTAATTTACTACAAAAGCACGTACAGATATCAATTCAAAACTGAAAACAATATAGGTTTAAGTATTTGGGATATATTGTGACGGGGATGTGAGGGATGATTAAGATATGGAGTGAGAGCGTAGAGCGCTGGCGGTGAGAGGCAATAGCCTCGCTCGCAGATTCGCTCGATGTAGTAATGAAGTTAAAATAACTATATTTAAATAATTTTGTCAATAGTTCTACTCGAGTGGTCTGTGGGTGAGTTACACGCGTTGCGCCTTCAGCGCTCCACGGGTGCAATACAATAATATCTTCAGGACACTATTGCGTCTACCGCGGTGCTCCTGTGCGTCAGGCATGTTTGCCAATGCTCGAACGGACGGTTTTAATCATTGACTTACAATTATATGGACGTCGGGTCCGCGCTAAAAAGTGTCCGAACTTATAGGGCGTTAAAATCGTATACAGAGCGTCATTCACGCTTTAGTCTTCGTTTGTTTGACTGACAACGAAGCAAGCAAAATTAGACAGTACTGCGATGACATTACAATTTAAATTCAACGTTTTAGCTTTTTCATATTCCTTTACATGTCACTACGTTTAAATAGGTTGACTTGGGACATTTTTTTCGTGCTTTTTGTATTAGACCCGTCGTCCATTTATTTGTAAGTCAATGGTTTTAATGCAATAATCCGCAAAAAACGGCATCACTGATGCATCGCCTGCGGCACAGCGAAAATGGAGTCTCTAGATTGAATCGTCCTATCCAGACGCATTGGGTGAAGGTAGTCTTAGGAATTGTGTCATATTTAAAACTCAATAATTAATTTAATTTCATTCCATTCCTAATAACTTAATGTGCAAAATTTAATTCTGTAATAATTTATACTTCTTTGATGTTTAATGTAATTCGGTAATATTTATATTTGTGATATTTGTTTCTATGATAATTTAACAGTGTTTAAATTTTCATTGAATAAAATGTTATTATTACTAACATTAATTTTTAGTGACATCGTAACACTATGGGCTCAAGTGACTTGAAATAAATGAATTATTTTTATTATTATCATCGTATTTCTTTTAAACTTTTATTATTATTATTATTAATAGTAAAGAAAAGGCGACAAAATGGAAAACAAAACTCTCTGGAGAATTATCATGGGTATGTGTCTACAAGTTTGATAAAGAAAGACACTGTATTAAAGTAGTTAATTGTAGAACAGAGGCTATCGTCGCTTCATAAATCTACGTCGATTTAACGTCGGCTTCGTGAAATATTAACCACACGCCGGTGTTGACGCCTGTACGCGGGTTAATAATAAAACCGACCAGTCGTAGCTATAGTCTTACATCGCTCTTTGTTAGATACTAAAATAGGTTTACATTTAGCATGGAGTATTAATTCATACAATTTAACTTTAGTACACATTTAAAATATCTACAGTGTGTCTTTTTTGAAGACCGAGTAAAATGACATTTGCAGTGTTGCCAGATTTCATAAAATTTTAAACAGTCATGTAGGTGTTGTCGATAGTTTTATCGATAGATTGTGAAAGCAGGTAAAATTTTGCCAAAAACCACACCACAAAGTACTCAACATAGGAAACCCTGTGTCACAGGTGCCATGGATAGACACACAGACGACCACAAATTACGCGTAATATAATAGCGTTATTGCCTATTTTAATATTATTACTTTTTTTTAAAAAAGGACAGGTGGATTTGATTGTCTATAAATTTTAGAATATGTCCCCTCTTTGCATTTTTAATAGACGTAGTTCTAAATGTAGTGCTTATATAAACCTACAAAAGTTGACAATTCAAATGAACCCGTGCCCAGCAGTTGTCGATACAGGGCCGATATGATTGAAATGAAACGAGTTCGGCTATTTATTTTATAAACGTAACCAACATTCAATCGATAAAATATTTATTTTAGTATTATTGCAGTCTGCAATCACTAGCTACTTGGAAGCGGGCAACACTTGCGCAATGAACCGTCATTTTACTCAATTTTCAAAAAAGACAGACTATAGACGGTGATACTTGGGTAAAATAAAAAATATGTAGTTTAATCTCTTACAAATATTAAACAACATATTTTTTATTTTACCCAAGTATCGCCATCTATTGAGTTATTGATCCGTAGGTGGTATGACATATAATGTCATATTTATTACCTTTTGGTACACTAGATGTCGCGACGAGTACCAAACTGCTAGTGATAACAAACAAATCAACTAGATGACGCTTATTTCACAGATTTTTATGGATAGTGTCGGCTATTAATTTATTTTGTTCAGGATTAGCGCTATCTACCCATATTAACAAGCACTAATGTATCAATTAGTTTCTAACACACAATGCCATCTATTGATACACGTATTTGCCAAAGCCGGAAAAAATAATTAACTAATGGTCAATATTTCAATAATAATACAAAGAAAAAAATTACTACTTGCATTTCATGTTATATCTACGGCCATTTACTTTATATTAAACATCTTTCAGGCTATTGATCAACGCCATCTAAACAGAAGATGGAATTTTGACTTTTTTCGGAGTTACGATTTTAGTATGGAGATTAACAGTTAGTTCTCTTGAGTAATTGGTTATATTAGATAAAAACAATACTAAATAAAAGTTAAAATATAAAAAGAAATGCAAAACTATATTCAACATTTTAGGAATATTAAATTGAAAACTCATTTACAACTATGAATTTGAAAATTGGTGAAAATAGTAAAATGTCATTATGGTGTACTTTTTGATTTGTTAGTTTGCTATAAATTGTACAGATGGCATTTATTCGAATTTATTCTCGAAACTAAGTACCGTTTTACACAGACTTTTACTTGAAAATATTAGAAATACAGGCTCAGCTTCTTTGAGATTTTATTACCTCTACTATGTTAGAGCAACAACCTTGTCAAGAATGTAATAGCTGCCATCTGTTGACCTTTTCAAATATTATTACAATCAAAGTTTACTTGGTTGGTACCATCTATTATTGATGAGAATGTTAGGAATCCAAATAAGCGACTGAATAAGTAACAGTGCAACATTTCTTTAGAGATTGGGTAAATATTAAAAAAGCAAAATCGATTTGGTTAGGTTTTAAAGTTTTAGTTATTTTCATTTGGGTAATTTAGGTTTATTTTTTGGAATATTATTTTATAGTCTTCAGTACGAAGTTTGCAAACGCAACGTTCATAAAATGACGTTAGTCAAAGCATTCAAAAGCAAAAATTTTTTAAATGACTAGTTTATTACACATCGAGTTTTTAGTTGCGACAAATTGAAAATTAAACTATTTTGTTGGATCGAATTTGCGTATATTTGTTTTTTTAAACAACGGAACGGTAATGACTGACAAAAAACAAAATATGCTTAACCCTTTCGGGACGGTCTAATACGATTGTGCGGCTTGAATTTATCTCATCAATGTCACGTCTGTATTGGAGCCAAAAAAAAAACCACGTTCAGTTTGGTGGAAAATTGTGACTCCGATTGTAAGTATAATTCCGCATATTTTTATGACTATAGCTAATTATTATTGTTTGTTAATTCATTAATATAAACAATAAGAGTTTTGAATACACGTACACCGATAAATAAATAAAAAAGAGTGGAGTGGTGGCGTTTCAAACTTTTCCCATACAATTATATCAATCTGGGCCGTACGTTACTTTTCGCGTCTATTAAAACTAACTTCATCTCTATATTTTTCATAGTTATTCAACAATGGTAGACATTATAAGCGTTGCTGCTATTGCAGAAATAGTATGTGTTTCAGGAGACGGTAGTGATGATGACGAAGAAGAGGATGTGCACCTGCGTCCTAATGAAGTGATGGACGATTGCTACCTTCTTTTCTTCCGATTCCGAAGAAGACAGCGAAGATGACAACAGTACTTTGAGCGAACCGAAATGGAAGAAGCAGGCCTATAATATCAAACCCGTACTATAAGAGGCGTTCGTCCTTCAGGAGATGATCTAACGCATGCAAAATATCAATTGATGATTTATTTTGTCGATGTCGATTTATTTTGTAAGAAGAAATGTTTGAGTTTTTTTCAATAAATTATAAATGAAATGACTATTTTAAATAGACTACCATAAATTAGGAAAATCAATGGTTAGGCCCACACTAAATTGTTTATGGGTAATGACTGGCCCCGCCCGATAAAATCGTGACACTCACAATTGTACATAGAAAATGAAGGGCCCAAAATAATACATTTGTTGGTATTTAGTTTTTCCAAGATGGTGTCGAAAATTGGAAAAGCGATTAAAAATCTGCGACCCCAAATTACCTATAGTACATATTCAGGTGTAATAAATTCGTTGTAGTTTAGCGCCGGTCCGATAACGCGATTAAGGTCTGAAAAAAAATCATTTCCAGTATTACATGGTTTTTTTTTTCATTACTCTATCACATTTACGTCCATAGATGGTTCATTCGTCTATAGCAATAATAATTATTAACACAGAGATCTAACACTAAGAAAAATTACTTCGATCCGGCTGGGTTCGAACCAGCGCCTTCAGCATACCGTACCTAACGCTTTCCTAACTAAGTTCCGAAACAAATCAGCAGATCTTATGAATTTGTCTATGTGTTTGTTGCAGATCTTTGGTTTTTAACGACTTTTTGTCGCAGTGCCATCTGTGAGAAATCTATAACTTTTTTACTCAATATTATAAAATATCTAATCGTATTTTTTTAATATGATTTGGTACAAAGTACAAAGTGTCAAGCTTGGTGCGCTCTTGACTGTACCAAATCAAATAACAATGGACTCATCTCGGTCATTCTCGGACTAGTGTTCACTACCTAATTTCCGTGGCAATTTTTATAATTTAAATATTCAAATACATTATCGTGTAATCATTAAAATTTCACAATATTTCACGATATAGTACTCGAATATCGAAATATAATTGCACGATAAAAAATATCGAATACGAAAAAAAAATTTATTCAGTAATATTTTTTTATTATCCCACTATTATGTTTCGCCAATAGGCGTAGGCTCTGTCCATATCCTTTCAAGTTCAGTAGTAGATTTTTTTTCGAATATCTTGTTTGGCACCATTTATAACTCTGACCCTCGTGTATAAATTCTTTCTTTTATCTTACGTTACCTCTATTAGAGACTTCTCAAACAAAACAAATTCCACACCTAAAGCAAATCGGTGTCTTGGGTCCAATAAAGAAATTAATCCGAAGTTCCTTGAGTGGAAATACAATTTTACTGCCTCCTCCACTTTCGATGTTAGGTGAGTAGTAACTTGTTATATATTATGTGAATTTGCAAATTTATAATTCCTTTTGTGTCTACATTCAAGTTTTATGATTCACCGTCTTCCATAACTCGTGGAGATCTCAAATAATGAGTTGACTGTGCACTGTGCACACAGCGGCCCTTGCCGGGGGCTGGTTTAGAATCAATCAGGGTATTAGGCCTCTAATCCTATCTGCCTGTTTGCCTTGCACCCCTTGACTGTTGCTGGTGACTAAGCATTAATTGCAGTCGTAAAATTTCATATAATTCCTGTCTGCTACAAATGACTTGCGAAATTAACTTACTCATACAATTATATATGCATGATGGATATTTCTAAATGTATAAACGGCGTGATAAATCAATTTTCGTAGACAAGTTTGCAACTTTAAAAATTAATAGTACTTTTTGACCGATTTCAAAAAAAAGGACGAGATTCTCAATTCGACTGTATGTTTTTTTTGTATGTTACGCGATAACTCCGGTATTTGTGAACCGATTTTCATGATTCTTTTTTTGTCGGAAAGAGGGTACCTCCATAGTAGTCCTATTTAATTTTGAAGAAAATCATCCACTTCTAAGGGTGGCTGTTCACGCATGAAGATTCATTTTTTATAAATAGCGCCAAAATTTTTTTATAAGCAACAATTATTTTAATGGTTGATTTTGCTATTCTCCTATTCAAGGCGCTTTTCTCTCTCAATTTACTTTGAGAGGTGAGAACCGATTTTTATTATATTTTAGTGGCGAACTAGGGGATGAATTCGGGTTTGCGCACTACGCGGTAACCGATTTCAATAAAACATGGTAATTATATGTAATTCCACTTAATTTTGAGATCGGTTTTTTTTTGTACTCTGTACCGAGATTATTAAGAAATATAGAGCTCGTGAAAGAGTTCGTCCAGGGAAGTACTCCCTATTTCTGCCCCCAAGCAAAACCTTATGTGAGCATTACTGCGTTCCGGTTTTGAAGGGTCAACTTGTCAACTTGTCTCAGGGTGACGCAGTGGCAGTACCTCTCCGATCTTTGCGTTTTAAAGCTCTGAGTGGTACTGCAATTGTTATGGACCGTTGTGTCGCTTACCAACAGACCACGACTTTTCCCAACAACCTGCGAAACTGTATATTATGTTTCCTTTTAACAATAAATATATAAACTTGTCCGTCCCGTCACTTGGTATTGTAAAAAAATATAGATTTTTTTGCTTTAACGGCTTTTTTTACACACAAAATCTGCAACAAGTGACTCGATCTGTTGCTCAGTTTATAAGTACGGCGGCCGCTGTGTGGCAACAGACGCTGGTTAGAGTCCTATCAGATCGATTTTCTTTGTGTTCGATCTTTGTATTAACAATATAAATAATATAAAATAACAACTAGTGCATAATTTGACAGAAAATAAACGAATATCATGGTAGTAAAATAGTATGATGTTTAAATAAAATCAATAGTCGTTGTTTTGATTTCGATTGTCTTGTGCACCGATAATATATTAAAAGACTAAAACATTTTTTTACTCCTATACTT
Organism: Hyposmocoma kahamanoa; assembly: GCF_003589595.1. Lineage (NCBI taxonomy): Eukaryota > Metazoa > Arthropoda > Insecta > Lepidoptera > Cosmopterigidae > Hyposmocoma > Hyposmocoma kahamanoa. Next base: position 7,150,273 of record NW_020654972.1, on the reverse strand, counting down.
TACTATAATATTTAAATTTAATAATTCTAAGTTTTATGATTTTGTGCAATTATATTGAGTCATTGATTTTATTGCTTTCTGGAGTGACGGAGGATTTTTCCTAGATTTAGATAACGCTTCAGTTTTTTAATCAAATTTTTACAGAAATTTCGGTATCTTTTAAACGTGACCTTCAGTATCTCGCTGTGGGGATTAGCTCGAGATTTAAGTTGGAGTTTATTTCGGTTTTTAATGCAACGCATAATACCAGGGGTTATCGATGGCCTGATGTTTCGTTTGCTTCTAGGAACTCGTTTGATTAATTTACTCTCTTCCAAAGATTCGTTAATCTTACTAGTCAATTGTTCAATGATAAAATTAGGGTCGCTACTAAAAACCAGTGTTTCAATGTGCTTGTCCAGAAGATTTAGATTGAAATGATGATAATGATTTAGATAATACAGGTTGATTTAGTAGAGTTATTAATTTAATATAGCGGTAGAGTCATTGAATGTCCCAAAAGCAAATAAAAAAAACTACACTTAAAAATGAAACTCCCCAGGTATAACATGAAGCTACAGGGGAAAAGCTATTAGGTCAAAGTCACACTCATCCATCATTGGGTGACGATGGCGATGTAAAAACCTTAAAAATCGATCCAGTGCGGATCATACATCACTATCGCCACTTATCGGGTCACAGGGTTGAAGAACTGACATAAATGACGCGAGAAAAAGTAAAAAATAAAGCTAATTTGGAAGAGGTGGACTGAGAATTGATAAAATTTCCAAATGGGTTGTTAAATTTGTTTTTTGGATTCCACACCGAACTGTTGTTCGGTCTGGAATCCCAAATAATATTTGTGAAATTATTAAAATTCAAATTGTTTTAAGTAATATCTCAAAATGTTAGATATCAGGTACAAAGGCGTAATCATCTGGTAATAAAGAACTATTTAAAAACATTGTAAAATGTCAAATATGACGCTACTCAAACGCTCTACTGCCTCCTGATTCGTTAAAATACGTATAAACGTAATTGGCCAATCACGGACATTTCTATTCTGTCTCTTCGGTTTATGAAATCATAATTAATAGATTAAAGTAAATAAGGTAAAAAAAAATTTTTATTTATTGTATTTGTTGCTGGTTCGAGTCTAGCTGGATCGAAGGATTTTTTACGTTTCTTCGGTCTTTGTATGAATAATAACAACAAAGTGTTGGATTGTTTTCACAAAAAATGAATATTATGTCACCGCCGTTAGTTAGAAAGGGCGCTTGTGACAAAACTCAAAACCGAGAAAATAATGTTTAAAGAAATTAATTTAAAAAAATCTACTTTTCTCTTGCGGTAACTTAACACCTTATCCACCTAAGATAAAATAAAAATACTGACAGATCGGCCTCTTTTCACTGATCACTGCAATATACATAAATACATAACAAATTTTTTTCAAAAACGCCCCATTAACTAACGGCGGCAGTATGGTAGTAAAAATATCATGTTGTTCAATAAAATAAACAGACCCCTGTCAATAATTTTATATTAGCAAGCTGGACATAGATTTTTTACGATACCAAGTGACGGGACGAAAAAGCCATATAGCATTTCCAGTGTCACTCAGAGCTTTAAAACGAAAAGATCCGTCACCCTAAGACATAAGTTGAAAAGTCCTATGTGCATGAAGTTCATATCTCCATATCATTCTAAGCTCTATATCCTCTAAGTCTTGTAGTTTCACCAGCACCTTTGCCCTTCAAAACTGGAACGGAGTAATGCTCCCAATACTGCTCGGCGGCGGAAATAGGTAAGGTGTCGTCTCTGGAAGAACTTCACAAGGACTGCTACTTCTTCTTCTTATCGTATCGATGACATACACTGTACTATTGTGGCCTAGAAGTCAGCCACGCCGACTGCGTCACTAGTAGCTGCCATTAAATCCTCAAGCGTGCAGGTGCAGGGCATGCAGGGCACGTTTATATGAGGTGGGTCATCGTTTGAGTCGCACCGCACAAGCAGTCCAGGTTAGAACCATCCGAAAATCCCCACCTGAACAAATTGTCCTAGCTCCGACCAACCTGAATTCGAAGCCTATTCAAAGACGTCCAGATCGGCCATGCCTATGCGTATCCTGGAGGAAGACTCTCAGAAGGCGGGACAAACGTTGATGGTACTCTTTCTCGCCAAAGGTTGCACCTAGCCTGAGCCGGCTCAATGGTCAGAGGATCGACACATTTGGCAAAAGTTTTCCGGTTCCTTAGTCTCTGTTGCACTGTGAAGTGACCATGCATAGGTTGTCGAGTGTTGATGGCCATTTTTGCTCTTTCGCAAGATACCGCTACATTTCTGCGGATATCTGGTGGAGGTATGCCAGCTAGTGGGTACAGCAATCTTACCGAGGTCGGCTTAAGACAGGCAGTTATAATCCGGCAAGTCTCCATTTAAGACTGTATCCACAAATTTAGCATGGGTAGAACAGCCCCAAACATGCATGCATGTGTATTCGCCAGCGGAAAATGAAAGTGCCAGCCCAGTATTACGCATGACCTGCGGCGAAGCTCCCTACTTGGTGGTAATGAGACGCCGCAGTAAATTATTGTATGAGTGTACCTTCCCCTTGACACTTTCACAATTTTTCATAAAAGTAAATGACCTGTCCAAATACACGCCAAGATACTTCGGGGCAATGATATTATACTTGTAACTTGGAGGTATCACTGTGAGCTATAAAAACACCTTGCCACACTATGTTAAGCTTTCGACTCGCCTGACGGTTGCGAAGATGGAAAGCGCTGGACTCAGTTTTAAATGGACTGCTACTATGGATACCTGTATAAGTTTAGCAAATATCAAAAACCTTTCTCCGAGACACAGGTGGTGAAAACGCGACAGTTATATCAACATCATGCCGGATTCATCTGTAATAAGATACGTGACAATTAAGAGGATTCGTTTCTGAGATCTAACTGCGTGGGATCCTTATTTACGAGTTACTCGTGAAGTTATTATATGCTTAACGTCAAAGATTTGTACGATTGTTATCCAAGATTCCAAGTCACTTTACGGTTACTGTTAATTTTACAGCCGGCGTAAATTGCGCACTTTATTCATCTCTAATTCGACTCAACCATAGAACAATAAACTCCAGTCATTGACTTACAATTATATGGACGTCGGGTCCGCGCTAAAAAGTGTCCGCACTTGTAAGGCGCTAAAATCGTATACAGAGCGCGACACTCCGCTTTAGTCTTCATTTGTTCTACGGACAGCGCGATACTGCGATGACATAACAATTTAAATTTCGAATAGGTTGACTTGGGACATTTTTTTCGTGGTTTTTGTATTAGACCCGTCGTCCATTTATTTGTAAGTCAATGACTCCAGTGGTCTTTTGGCTCACGTCATAAATATGCTATTGCTATTAATATAAATATGTATTATAAAACGATATAGTTCTCTGGGAAAGTACGACGATGACATTCTAAAGCAATAATTATGACTTCCAAAATACAGTATCATACTAGTTTGGAAGTCAATGCTGTACGACAATGTAAAACTTCTTTTATTAACCGATTAAAAAAGGACGAGGTTCTCAATTAGACTGTATTTCCTTGTTGTATGCGTGTTACGTTAATTCTGTATTCGTTTTGTATTACCCGATGACCCCGACATTTGTGAACCGATTTTGAGGATTTTTTTTATTGGTAAGGGGTTACCCCAGTACCTATTCAAGTTTGAAGAAAATATTCCACTTCTAAGGATGGCAAATTAGGGGATGATTTCGGTTTATTGGATTTCACCCACTTTCCGTAAATCGATCTCAATAAAACTTGGCAAATAGATGTAATTCCACAAACTTTTGAGATCGGTTTTAAAAAAGTATATAATTGTTTAAATAACACCTAATCAGTGTCTAACAAAGAATAAATCCTGTAAATAGATTTTCCAAATTTATTTCGATGGATGCCTACTTTTAAGGTAAATATACGCAAAAATTATTTATGATAAACAAAAACAAATATCATTTTTTGGCAAGAGAAAAAGAACTTTAAGCTTTCTTTGAAGCTTTGAGTGTTATTTTCTTTTGATATCACAAAATAACTTTACGCCACTTCGTTGTTATTCTACGAACGAATTCTTTATCTTAAAGAACTTTCATCAAAGTAGGTCTTAAAATTCCATAACCATGCAATTTGATATCAAAGTAACAACTTCAAGTATGCTGACCACAAAATTCTCGCAAGAGAAATTCAAACTTATCATCTTTGTGAAAGAGTACATCTTTGCTAAAGACTTTGCAGGCGTGGCAGCCAACTTCAGAACTTCATTAAGCTTCAAGGCATGTAGTTAATTCATAATCAGTAAGTCACTTTACATAATCTTGAATCTACAAACGCTTAAAAAACGCTCCCCAGTTCTAACTTAAATTATTCATTTTTCATTAATGGTTTAAGGGAATGGTGATGTTTTTGGTTATTTTTGTTCTTTTGCCAACACTGCAAGCCGCTATGACGTTTTTGGGTAGGTGCAAAATAGAAGCAGTAGAGCTTCTTGTGAAACAGTTCATCCAGGGAAGAACTGTCTACTTCGACTAGAAGGTCCGGAACACTCCATTCTTATGTCGTTGATATACCTCCCATACATAAGCGCTTTGCTTCCTCCTTTCTGATGCGTACGGTAAAGGATTGGAATACTCTACCGACATCTGTGTTTCCCGATAAGTACAACTGGCGGCTATTCAAGGCTAGAGTGAATAGGCATTTTTTAGGCAAACGTTTACCATCGTCGGACACATCGTCTCTTAACATCAGGTGAGATTGTGGCCAAGCGTGTGTCTATTGTTTACAAAAAAATGTATAATTTTGATTTATAATATTAACTTTAATTACATTATGCACAAGTTATGCGGACGGCGATGAGGGAACGACTGGAAGACCAAGGGGCGCGTACTAATACGATACCTGAAAATGCTTATAATGCTAGTATCCCTACATTACCAAACAGTAATCACCATCCTAAAGCATCCTTGCCCTTCAAAACCGAAACGCAGTAATGCTCACACTGCTGCTCGGTGTCTGCTTGGCAGAAATTGGTAAGGTGGCAATATTTCCCTGGACGAACTCTGTCACTTTACATATCAAAGTGATGGATGCAGTGACAGTGCTCTTCAGATTTTTGCGAAAGGTCTGAGTGGCACTGCAACTGTTATGGGTAGCCGTGCCGCTTACCACCAGGCGCATGATTTGTTCGTCCCGCCACATGATATTATAATAATATAACTTTTTTATAAAAAAACCGCCATCAAAATTTCGTGAAGTTACATCTAAGTATTTGATAAGTTTTATTGAAATCTGTTACCGGAAAGTGGGCGAAACCGAATTCATCCCCTAGTTTGCCGTCCTTAGAGGTGGACTATTTTCTTCAAATTTAAATGGGATCAATACTAAAGTACCCTCTTTCTAACAAAAAAAGAATCACCAAAATCGATTCATAAATACCGGAGTAACCGCGTAACATACATAAAAAAACAGTCGAATTAAGAAAGTTCTCCTCTTTTTTGAAGTCGGTTAATAAAGCTATACGATCACTTCAAGTATTTCTTTCTTATATTTTTTTTATATAATAACACACACACTCAACATAGCCCCGTACTAGGGAAACCCTGTGTCGCGGGTGCTATGGACACACACATAGACAAACGCAAATTACACCCAAACTCACGAGAGAAATAAATGTAGGCCATATAAATATTTCTCCCGGCCCGGGAATTGAACCTGGGACCTCTGCGTGGCAGTCCGGCATGGTAACCGTTCGGCCACGGAGGCAGTCAATCAAAAAGTCAAGATATTAATATTATTATTATATTTCTTTCTTAAATTGTCATTAGGCGTTTATGTTTTATCAACATCACTTTTACTGATTACTCTGTGCCCGTGAGGTCAAAGTTGGCTCCTCAGCACGGCCGAGCACCTTAAGATGCCGATCCTGACTTCCTTCACTAGAGACGCCCTCGGAATGGCTGCCAAGAGATGTTTCATCCGCGGCCGGCTTACCAACTTTGATCCCCTTCTGATCCGACTTGGTCGTTTAGTTAGTTCACGCTTTTTTTCTCTCTAAGAGATTTACTAAGAAAAATAAAGTAATTTGGGAAAAGAAAAATGTCTTTACGATCGTGATATTGGTAAGTTACTAGCTCATTCTGGAAGCAAGATTAGATATTTCACATTGGACATGCGTACCTATATGAATCTATATTGTTTAATCTGAAAAACTGACAACAGAGTAAACCCTTTGAGTAAAATGAAATTGTAAATCATCCAACAATTTTCATGGAAAAAGCGTTAAATGCCCAATGTATACAGACATTATAATGTACTAAATATAATTACGAGTGCACGTTACAAATTGCCGAAAAAACACACGCGGTTCTTTACTTAGCTTGTAATTAATTAATTTAATTATGATCAAAACCATTTACTGTTCCAACATCCAAGGTAGGTACAATCTAGACTATGTAAAAATTCTATGACGGTTCTGTTTTTGATATATTATTATTATTATATAGATACGCTTAAAACCAGTAAGCGATTTATTATATTAAATGCGTAAAAACAAATTAGCACGTCTGAGTTATATTACTAATTACGTATAATCTTATAAGTAATAACATTACATAACCTAATATTATAAGGGAATAACATTTTAACACAAATTATAAAAGGAAAAATTGTGACGCCATATATCGGAACGCAATATAAATTAAGCAAGTGCATTCACATCAAATTTTAATAATAATACATAAACGTAAGAATATATTATTAAAGCTATAAAATTTTCATACCCAAGCACGTATGCCCTTAGTTTTGTATGGACTCTACGATTATAATATAAAATAAATAATACTTGGTACTTGGTGCAAGGGGCTGGTATCCGCAACTCAACGACAAAGCTCCTATTTAAAAAATAAAATAAAATGAAATAAATAATAATACAATAAACCTTGTTGTTACTCTTTTTTAACTGACTTAAAAAATGGAGGTTATACGTTCGGCTGTAGTTAGTTGTAGATCGATTTAAAAAAATCTTTTTTGTTTGAAAGGGTGCATCCTCGTGGTGGTCCCACTGTCACCAAGTCAGAATCTGATGAGGAGATCCATGGAAATCGAGGAAAATTCTCAAATTTTATAGGCATGTCAGTGTACATATCGATTTCTCCATCAATTGTGGACCGATTTTGAAAATTCGTTTTATGTATGAAAGGGTGTGCTCTTGAGGTGGTCCCTAATGCCGACGATGTTGATCTTCACTTTTTGAAGTCGGTTTTTTTTTTCAATGAAAAACTTACAATTTATTGCAGTATGGTTATTAATGAAGACTTTTATATCACAGGTTATTTTCCTTTGAGAGTCAGCGAACATATTTAATAATGTTCTATCGAACCTTATCCAGTTTAATGTTTTGCTTTAAACAAACGCTTGGAAATAAATACATTATTAAATAAATCATATTTTATAGAATACATTGCGCTAAATTTGGAGGTGATATTTTCATTATAGTACCAACACTGGGCGTTTACGTGATCTTAAGAACTGTACTTTGTCTGGGACTGAATATCTTCCCATATTTACATTTTGATGAACAAGAGGCCTTAGTAAAGCTTAAATACTGGCTTGCGTTTCAGCAATTCATATTTTATGATCATTAATGCAAAGATCGAACACATAGAAAAACTGTACCCCAGTATTGCTCTTAACAATTGAACTTCGGGTCAATAGAGTTGTCGAAATTCTCTTGTATTTTTGTTAAAGATGACATCTAGTAAGAGATTTTAGAACCTTCACCACCTTATGTGTTCGATCTTTGTATCAATGTAATCATAATAAAAACTATTGGAGTTATGTCACAAAAAAAGAAAACAATAATAACTCAAATTTGGTAACATATTATGTAGTATATATACAGTGTAGATATTTATCATAAAACATTACCAAACATTAAAGGGTAGATTGGAATTTTTAAACAAAGAAATGTAGGCCTCGTTTCCGTATCTCGTTTTAATGAATACCTCTTGGAGGAATTCTTTTCGCATAGTTCTGATAAAGAGGAGCGTCGAAACTTCAAATTAAGATTCTTGGAGTTCCGTGCGGAGGGAATAAGATTAATGAAGGATGGCACCTGGGGGTCGGGACGCCCACTAACGATACCGGGTCAGGGGGAAATAACTGTTAAAAATAATAAGCGGAAAAATTGTAAAGGACTTTTATGAAATAACTATAATGGTACGACTTTTAATGCTTTTAGAAAGTTGCAGGTAATCGTACCACATGAAAATGTAGAACCCCCTAGCGAATATTGAACACTTTAGATCGAAGTACCTTTGATCGCTGAAGATTGATGGACTATTTAAAGATCGAGAATTTAATAGCGTACTTGCAATGAAGAAAACGACTCTATTCCAATGGATTTTTACCTTGTTTAGTGAATTGATATGACCAATGAATTAAATTCATTATTTATTAAATGATTGCAGTATTAGAGTTAATATGATTCAATTCTATAAAGGCAAATAAATTTTTAAATTGATTGATTTACTTCAGTTACTTTCACAGTGTAAAGACATACGTCATTTAGCTTTGGGGTAATGCCACCGATATCAATAGAATCTTTGACCCGCGGAAACGTGCGGTTAGGGCAATTTACAATACGGGCCAAAGGGAATCTTTGAGAGATAAGTTTAAGGAATTTAATATTCTTACACTAGCGTCACAGTACATTTATGAAAATGTAATGGAAATAGTGATAGACATAACATTAATACGAGGAATAAAAATAAACTAGGTGTTCTTGATAGTTTTCTTTAACAAGATTTCCGGTTGATATACAAGATTTACCATTCACGAGGCTTAAAACTATAGCAAAACAATAACTTTATTCTAAAGGTTATTACACAACTTCTGAGTACTTGGATGACAAAAATCCGTGCTAGTAACCTGTTTAACTCATGGAAGTAGTCTCGATTTCTGATGTTTGAAAACAAATATATATACATTTATATGTTGAATAATAAATGTCGAAAATATAAAAGTTGAATGTGTACAAATGTTATTCACAAGAGCAACCCCCTTTTTTTTTTTTTCGACAGGGTGGAAATCTTTATGGATACCCCTGAGCCCAGGGAGACTCAGGAGTTATGTGGGGACTCTCCCTCCAAACTGGAGGGACTACCCCACTAAAACCCCCCCGGGTTTCCCTCTCGCCGGTTGAGTCGGCGCCGTGGGATCAGTGAACATTCACCACGACGCCGCCCGGGCAACAAGAGCAACCCCTAGAGTTTCTTGTTAATTCATACTTGACGATGCCTATATTCATGATTTGATTACGATATGATCTTTGATAATGTTCGAATCCAATTGTTGTGGAAACCATTGTGTTTTATTTAGATGAGAACAAGTAGAGTTTAAAACTGAGGAAGAATTAGAAAATTGAACGTGACTTACGTCTTTCCATATTACTTACCTGAGTGACTGAGAACTTTTTTTTAATAATACTAAGTGACGGGCCGAACAAGTCGTGTGCCTGGTGGTAAGCGACACACCTGTCCCTAACAATTGCAGTATCACTCAGGGCTTTAATCACAAAGGTCTAAGGGGCACTGTCACCGCACCCGACACCCTGAGACATATGTTGACAAGGCCCATGTGCCTGTAATTTCACCAGCACCCTTACCCTTCAAAACCGGAACACAGTAATGATGACATTACTGCTTGGCGGCAGAGATAGGTAAGGTGGCAGCTACTACCCTGGGCGAACTCTTTCTCAAGAAGTTCTACTGCTACTAAAAAAAGTGTTAAAACAAAATGGCGTACATAAAGTATTGCTTTTTACCTATTTGTTTTGTAAATATGTCCATTTAACTTAGTTTGACTATATAAGGTACTCGGCGCATATAAGTTAATGTCATTTCTTGAACGTTTTTGTTAATTCTATATAATAGCCATCTACGAACAGGTTAAACAAATGCTTGCAAAGCAAAAGACACTCTTAGTGCATAGTTTTAAGAGAGTCTTATCAATTTATTCATTGGCTTTTAGATTTACATAAGTTTAGCGCAAATGGATATTAGAAATTAGTCATAAGTGCACAGGAATTCTTATTGTCAATTCTCAATCGAGAAGGAAACGTTTGTCAAATGCACAACCATCGCTTTTTACTGTATCACCTTTAAATGCAATGCTACAAATATTTATCTACAACAGTTCAATGCCTGCTTATGCAATAATGCAGCTCATTTGATATGCAGTGCGAGTAACAGTTTCACGACACTAGCGTCTATTCAGCATTGAAAGGCATTAAAGCGTTAATAAGACAATAATGTGTATGTCCCGAACAATGGGCATAATAACACAGCATTATGACGAATGAGAAAATGAGCTCGTTGACTGAACGCAGAAGGCTACCACAAGTTACATTTTATGCGGGACTGTTATAATGATAGTCTTAACGTAAATAACGAGATTCTGGTTGATATAAAAAAATTGCCTTTCACGAGGTTGAAATCTATACTGACACAAAAACTTTATACTAAAGGTTACTACTTCTGCGAACTTGGATGACAAAAACCCGTGATAGTGACCCGTTTAGCTAATGGAGGTAGTCTCGATGGTTGAAAATAAAAAAAATATATATATTGTAAATGTTGAATGTGTACAAATGTTATTTACAAGGAGCAGCCCCTAGAGCTTCTTGCTCATTCTTTTCAGGGGAATCTGTCTTATGAATGAGCGGTAGAGTTTAACCAATGTGACTATTTCAAGTGTAATAATGCTTACCTATGAAATAAAGATTATTTTGATCTGTTTGATTTCGCTTTTGGAGAGTAACGGCGTAAATTATTATTTTTAATGATACGAAGTTATGGTATAAACAAGTCGTGCGTTGGTGATAAACGACACGCTCTTCCATAACAGCCCCCGAAGTATGCCGTCTCGATAAAGCTATTCCACATTTAGCTCTCAAATTCGAGTGATAAAATTTTATCACAATAACTAACATGGCGAGCACCGTGACGTCACATTTTTATGTCGTGACCAATGACTGCAAAATATTAAGATAGTGCCAAACATGACTTTGAAGTCATGTTTGGCACTATCTTAATATTTTGCACTGACCTTGAGGTCACAGCTGGTTTTAAACGATTTTGGCAGTTCTGCACAGCAATTTTGTTAACGTAAAGTTTGACGAAAGATGAAAAGAAATAATAAAAATAAAAAACAAGTTGAAATATATATGTATGTATATAAATTGTTGGAAAAATGTGAGTTTTAATACAGTTCAATATATGAGAGTAATCAAAAATACGTAAATAATAACTAATTTAAAGTAAAATATGTAAAAACAGAAACTACAAAAACCCGACATTTGTTTTGTTTCATGGTATTCGTGGGGATGATTAAACGACAAAGATAGCTATGCGTATATTTCATATCCTTGTCCTTGTTCTTCAAAATGTGTAACAATACTTCATTTCTAAATAAGCAAACTTAGCTGTATCAACTGAATTAAATACTGCCAAGGTGAGGTTTATCACATATATATCATGCAACGGCCACAATGGCAGTGCCGCCACGAGCTTCACGTCATAAACATAAACTTTAAGTTATAAAACCAAGTGTCTCATTAAAATGAAAAAAATGTGGTCACATTATAAATGCCACAATGAGGCTGGCAACAATACTCTGAAGTCTATATTCCTAGACCAGGCAAAATGAAACAAAAACTGAGTGGAAAAATGAACAAAAATGTTTTGCGAATTGGACAGTGAGGCGCTGTGGTGAGGCGCATTTTGTAAAGACTTAGCCTTTTCCTGGGTTGTGATTTTCTTGTCTTAGATTCCATATTTAGTTTTTTTAGAATAAAAGTGAGTACAATCATATAATGATCAGTGACCGAAATAGAGGAAGTTAATCTGCCTTAAAACTATGAACGTTTTCTTAGTATGGATTTATTTTTTATTTTCTAAACATTCCAAAATGAAATGGCTAAAGTATTTAAATAAGTAAGTACATATAGAAATACAACTACAGTATTATTTTTGAGACAATAATTTGTAGAAAATACTTAATAGGAAATAATAATTTGTCGCCAATGTCCTCAAATTTCAATAAATAATACGCATATTCAAGTATAATCAGTTCCGAGAAGAGAAGATAGTAATAAATGGTAATGATAAATGTAACAAGATGAATTGCTTCAGCGTAAGTACGTAGATAAAGCACTGAAAAAAAAGATAATTATTTGCTACAATTATCCCTCTAGGCAAGTGAGTGGGCGTACAAGTAATACAGTCGATGACGTTTGAGGTCCTATCTAGATATTTTGACCTTATGAGCAACCTGTCACAAACTTGGAATTATTTTTTCCGAAATAACGTTTTTTCGAATTTTCATTACACCGAAAACCGAATTATAACGAAACCGTTGTTCTTTCAGGATGTGTTGGATGTTTATCACAAAGCCACGATTAGGTTCGGTTAGGTTAAGTCCCGCGGATTAACAAAAAAAAAGGTTTGAAAGAAAAAATATTTTCCACTCTAAATTACTTTCGAGGTTATCAAAATTAGAGCAAACATCATTTCTGGAAAATGTCACTTCGGACTTCTGATAGGTAACCCTTCTTATGCATTCAACGGAAAAGTGGCTTTGGTTGACATTTGTATCTATGTAATTTTTAGTCACATCTAGTATAGTATATCTGTGGCAATTTAATTAAAAAAGTAATTGGCTTTAAAAGTTTCTTAATACGTCACTAATTAAGCAATAAGGAATTTAGTAGCAGTAGAGCTCCTTGTGAAAGAGTTCGTCCAGGGAAGTACCTTACCTTACCTATTTCTGCCGCCAAGCAGTAACGTGAGCATTATTGCGTTCCGGTTTTGAAGCGTAAGGGTTCTGGTGAAATTGCAGTCACATGGGACTTGTCAACTTATGTCTCAGGTGACGTACGCAGTGGCAGCGCCCATAAGATCTTTGCGATTTAAAGCTCTGAATGGCACGGCAGTTGCTATGGGCAGACATGTCGCTAGCCAGGTGTACGACATTGTTCGTCCCGTCACTTTCTATAAAAAAAATACA
>NW_020654972.1:7114816-7136767 GCF_003589595.1 Hyposmocoma kahamanoa | reverse complement strand
AAAATCTGGTTTTCATCGGCAAAACACATTTGATGAGTGTATTTTAAACTCTTCACGAAAACGGATGTCCAAACGCTAATTTGAAAAATACAATTTCGAAATTGTGCACCTATCAAAATTCTACAAACAGTCGAATTAAAGTTGGAAGGGAAGTTTTTGTGTCTCCATTTCTATCTGTCTACACAAAAGCGACAAAGTTTTGTTCGGTGAAGCGATTCAGCTGAGCGTTATAAATATGAAATTGACTGTAGTAACAATAAATCGCAACATTGCACTCGCAAGACAATGTTGAAGATGGATGCGAAACTTTGTTGGCTCTATGTTTAAAGGATACCTACCTCGGATATCAGTTGTGTTGTTGAAAATTTGAAACTTTAGCATAGAACCTTATACACGGGGTAAATACGATAGTTATAACGGTTTTATTTCCACCAAAAAGTGGATTTTTTTAATGCAAGCACCAGAAAATGGGTGAACAAAACTGTGACGATGTGACCACCTTCCATCGTCATCCCACCTTTTTATCACCTTTTCTTTGGTTTCCGGCCACTTGTTTTCAAATTTTGAATCGTTCCTTAATTCCTTTGCCTCGTAATTCTCATTTTGTTTCGTTCCGTCGTCATTCTCTGATCACTCGCTGAATCGAGCAGTGTTGCTCGTCTAATTTTGATCCTTTTTACTGATTCCCAACCTAAATCATGTCCCAATGTTAATACCAATCTAACCTAGTAATATTGTATAACTCGACCCTTTCGGGGTAAGTCTGTTTCCCGTTTTTAGTACTTAAGTAGGGAGTATTTTGTAGCGTTATACGTGTTTTTAAACCGTTTTCTTGTTACAGTCTTTCTTTTTTCTTTCGACTTTACTTATAGAATAAATTATGTGGACCGGAGTATAATATTTTATTGCCGTGATCCTGGTCACGGTACATTAGCGGTTTACAATCTTTTCAAAACAACTTTTATAATCCAGGAGTGTTTTCCGTGGTTATAAATTTGGAAAATGGGTGACTGGTCTAGGGAGACTATTTTTTTTTTGGTATGCTACCATGCATTTGGAATCCGAAGCACAAGGACTATAAAGATAAAAAAAAGTAGCAGATGCACAAAACCTTATGCGTTTGTTATATTTGCCATTGACAAAAAAGACGTGGTAGCCTAATGGTTTGACCTATCGCTTCTCAAGCAGAGGCCGTGGGTTCGAATCCTGGATCGCAACTCTTAGTTTTTTAGAATTTATGTGCGTAATTTAATTTGAAATTTAGCATGAGGTTTTCGGTGAAGGAAAACTTCTTGATGAATCCTTAACGTTGAAGAAGGTTCACAACCCTCGGAAAACGTGTGAAGAGGTGTGTGTGAGAGGAGCGGAGCCCCGTGCTCAGCCGTGGGATGTATAAATGGGTTGATGATAATATTCATAATTTTTATTTTGTCAATTTGTCATGTAGCTGAAACATTTTGAGAGATATTAACATTGTAAGGTGGTAGTCGGTTGACAGCCATTTTGAAACCAGTAATTTCAAATTCCGCCGTACGATGGCGTTGATAGTAAACTTGATTGAACGTTACCTATATCGCGATGCAGCTGTGGAGCATCGGTATGAAAAGCTGCAGTGTATTTTATAGCGCGTCGCATGTCAACCGTGAATTTTATAGTGGCAATTATTGTTGAAACAGTGAGTTCGATTTATAGCCGTCGTCGGGACATTGTTACCTTTTCGTTCAACTTTGATATACAAATAGATAAAAAACTTAACACTGATTCACGAGTTTAGTAGGGTTTTTAAGTGTTTCGAAAAAAATATCAACTTTTTCTATTTACTGAAGTGTAGAAAATTCCAGAATATTCTAGAGATAGAAACAGAGAGGGATATATTTATTTGTACACGGTAGATAGATAGATAGATAAACACTTTATTGCTCACACACAAGAACAAGAACAGTACATAAACAACTTAAAACTAATGTGGGCAAAGGCGGTCTTATCGCTAAGAGCGATCTCTTCCAGACAACCTTAGAGTTAGAGGAAAGCTAAACGGAGCGGGAGACGTAGTGTGCCAATTTTACAAATAAAAAAAAATAAAATTACGGTAAGTACGGTGTCTGTCGGCGCCGGCAATTCGCATAAAAATATTAATTGCAAAGTATAAAATGTACGGAGTTATTTAGAAACTCATTGAATAATATAACTTAAAAATGTATAATGTGTAAAATGTATTTAAAAATCTATGTTGTTGATACACTCAAATAACGGATAATTTTTTGTTTCTTGTTGTATCTACGCGTCTACAAAAATGTAAAACTTCATGCTTTTTTCAAGGGTTTACAAATTACACATGGGTTATTCCCTTGTTTCAGTCGCAGACTTCCCTATCATAACCGACGAACGATTTTAAGAGAGAACAAGACAAAGCTTTCAAAGTAATTCGCAAAATGTATTACATAAGGGTCCACCCCTCGTGAATATATTTGAAGATGTAAGTACTTCAAACTTTGGAAAGATATGATAAGTATTATGTATTTATATACACCCCTTGTCTAAATAAGTTTGTACAGAGGTAATAAAAAGTAATAGTGCATTTTATTACAATGTCAAATTTATAGGTGTCTCCCAGGGTGCTGTACTGTGCTTGATTTGTATAAATCTTTTTTTTTTTGTACACATGCCAGCACATGAAGTTACACATTGACGTATTTTGTTCCGTTGCAATGGAGGCGATTTTCGAACAAAAATGTGTAGTCTGATGTGCCGTTATCCGTACAAGTGACACCCTGTAAGGGCACAGCAAAGCGGTGAGGGCACTTATTATAAAAGTAACAAACTAAATGTGATCTCATTAATAAATCATTACAAATTATACATATATAAGATAAAATGATAAGGATATCGAAGTATTTTAAATGAATTACACAATAAATTAGATTTTGTTATTAAAAATTTTTTTATTTTTATAACTTTTATGTATGAGAAATGTTTACAGAAAATTGTAAATTCCTTAATTTCTTTTATGTAAGTTGGTATGACTGTAAATTTTAGTTACCATTGCTTGCGGTCCTGAACAAACTAATTTTTATTTATGAAATTGTACCTTTAATTGGTGTAGGTTTCTGTTGTTACGTTTAAATCCAATTTTGAATTAAATAACGATGATTTCTTACAAATTTGCATGACCAAAGTATGCTAAGGTATCTTTTAGTAGAATGTTCAAGTTTTGCTCAAAACCTTGTTATTTTTACATGTATTGAAATTCCTTGTGGTGCCGTTACAAATGTTGCTGTGGGGGTTGGGGTAAGCGAGTAGAGCTGTATTAAAGCCAGGATAAATTACTGCGATTGCTAAGGCGCAGTATACTAGCAGGTATTTTAAAGGTATATCAGTAGAACAGTGAAATACATTAAGGCAAGATATTCAATGCGAGCCTACATTTTTGGAGGTGAGTTTTGGGGGGCCTGGGAACTAAGAACTGGCCGAAAAAAATTGATACAGACCCGATGTTGACAAGCGCTTGATGGCGACTAATGGGGTAGCGGGCGGCGCGGCGTTTGAAGTTTTGAGATAAATGTGAATTCAATAATTATAGGGCTTCAGTTAAAAACCAAAAGTTAGCAGGTTTTCTACAGTATTTAAAGAGAAATATCTCCATATAAAAATTTTATTCTCAAATAATTCGTTTTTTATTTTAGCCCATATTGTTAAAATACATCCAATCGCGTAACAAATTAGCATATTCTTTAGACAATATCCTTAGGTGTATTGTATATTTTTTTACCCGACTGCGGGCGGGTTTTGTTTTTCGGGTGTATGTATGTATTATTTACATTTCTTTTTCACGCCGTACAGCTCATATATCACATAAATACTAGTAATATGTTGGTTGGTTGGTTTTGACATATTTGTGAGGTGTCGTTAGATTCGTCTTGATTGTGTGAGAGTCGCTATAAAAAATAATCAAAACAGTGAGGAGGGAATATTTTTGGTTATCTTTCCAGCTAAATATTTTTGCAGTCGGGTTTTTGTTTTTTAAATAATTATTAGACATGTTTGTAAGGCCGTTATTTAGTAGAAAATAACTATTTGTTATACCGAACCAGCTTTTCCCGCTTCTCCTCCAGTGATTCGCCTTAAAAATATCCCGGTAGTGTAGATTAATAAACTTACAAACGAATGCTGCCGGTGTATTAACACGCTCTAAAGTGCAGTAGCTACATTTGTTGTCGTACATTGAAGCTTATACACATGAAGATTACAATTTATGAGTACCAGCAGCGCGTTGAAAGAAAAACAAATAAAACACCGTTCTAGTGCGGTGATGTAAAAATAGTCGAACGTCGAGAGCGAAATTGATCTTGTTGAATATGGATTGATATTATATACGGTGTAGTGTCACGGAGTGGTATAGCAACGATTTAACAGCCTATTGAACAGAATACACAGGGTGAATGTATAAGACTGTTGTATTGCCTCTTATAACACTAAAATGGATGTAATTTACAAATATGGCGAAAATGAAGTTCACAGTAGCTGCGTACTACCACCTTACGTATTACCTTATCTAATTTGAACGTTACACAGTTGACATAATGTTCATTTTGCTATGTACAATTTTTTTACAAAAATTCGCTTCCATTCCTGTCCGCCGCAATACAATGTAAATCAACAAAGATCTAAGGGGCTGCTGCATTGACTTATAATTATATGGACGTCGGGTCCGCGCTAAAAAGTGTCCGAACTTATAGGGCGTTAAAATCGTATACAGAGCGTCATTCACGCTTTAGTCTTCGTTTGTTCGACTGACAGCGAAGCAAGCACAATTAGACAGTACTGCGATGACATTACAATTTAAATTCAACGTTTTAGCTTTTTCATATTCCTTTACATGTCACTACGTTTAAATAGGTTGACTTGAGACATTTTTTTCGTGGTTTTTGTATTAGACCCGTCGTCCATTTATTTGTAAGTCAATGGGCGGCTGTGCCTATCGCCCGGAGGCATAAGGTTGAGAAGTCCCATGCGTTTGTAGTTTAATCAGCACCTCCAGAACAAGAGTTCGCCAGGGACCTAATCTTACCTATTTCTGCCGCCAAGCAATAATGTGAGCATTAGGTGCTATTTTTAATAATATGAAGTGACGGGTCGAAATAGTCGTGCGCCTGGTGGTAAGCGACATGCCGATCCATGACAGTTGCAGTGCCACTCAGAGCTTTAAATCGTAAAGGTCTAAGGGGCACTGTCACTGCTCCTGTCACGCTGAGACAAGTTGACAAGTCTCATGTGCCTGTAATTTCTTTAGCAAGGTGTCTTTTATTCCTTTGGCAAATAATCAGAAGTGCCGTAGGCATCACTCCGTATACCACGAAGATCGATCGATGTAAATCATCAACTAGTTGTCCACAATCAACCTGCAGTCAGAGTTGTCTTTTAACACAACTAGCGCCTAAATTTCCAAATCAATTTGCATTTTTATAAGGATTCTTGTAGTTGCTATGTAAATTCACACGTCTGGTTTCATGATTTATTCGTTAATGAACGTCGTGAATCACTCCGCATCGTGACTGTCCGTAATTGCTTTGCCATTCGAATTAATTTCTTCGGTTAGTATTTTATGATACAGTTTTTGTAATTGATTCCATGGCGATATCGATAATTTTAAATCGATTTTATATGAGCTATATTTCTGAAATTTTTATTGGTCTGTCCACGTTTCGATTTATTGTAGAAAAATTTGTTTTATTCAGTTTTAGGTACATTATAAGTTTGTTTACTTCGTTTAAGGTCATTGTTTTTATTTCGGTACTTTTATTGATTCTTCATGGTTCTTCACCACTGTGAAATGATGTGATTAAAATGTTAAGATGTATGTATTACTTTTATTAGAAAAAAATATATTAATTTGTCTACACGTCTACAATTCGAAAACAAACATATCAAATGGGGCCAATGACATTGTTATATTTAACCGACTTTAAAAAAAGGAGGAGGTTTTCAATTCGACTGTATTTATTCTAATTTTATTTATTTATGATCAGGCTACAAAGATTCATAAATACATACCATATAGAATAACATACCATTATAATAAAACACTATTTATTTACACGTATGGGCTGCGACGTGTGACGCAACGTGGGTGTTCGGTAACCGTCCTCGGGAATGTCGGTGCATGCTAGCCTTTGGCCAAGAGTCCTCCTTTGAACCGATTTTTATGTTTATTTTTTGTTGCAAAGACGGTGCCTCACTATTGGTCCCATTTAAATTTGAAGAAAATACACTTTCCCGTAACCGATTGTTAAATTTTTAGTCTCAGTTTGTATTACATATAAGCAAAATCTGAAGGCGGTTCCTTTTTTAATAAAAAAATATGCTATATCACACAAAGTACCGGCATGCTATGATGGCCGTTTAGTGAATAATTTTTTTCCATCTTCTAAGCTAAGAATAGATAAAAAATTAACAAACACAAACGATTACCCTATGTAACAAATTTTCATAAAGATTCCATTTCTGATTTAATAGTAGGTACTTGGTTTCTGTTTCATTGAGTAACAGGTATGTAGAAAAGAGTAGCTATATAATGGTATTTACATAGCTGTCTAATTTTCTACACATTTCTGGGTTCTTTGCTTAGAGGACGGAAAAAAATAAGTTTCTTTGTCATCAATTTGTAGAGTTTTGGTTGAATTAGTATACCATTGTTTTGAAATATTTTTCCCTTTTTGTCTTTAGATAAAGAGAAACCCGAAAATTTTTACCTTTTCTACGGCTGTGCAAATTTCAACTTTTCGTTGATCTGACCACAAAACCAAAGTATTTCATGTTTTTATGTTAGAACCAATTAGGAAATGATATTGATAACTAAGAAACAAAAATCGTGTTATATGGTCATAGCCTGGATACTCCATACAACGGTCGAAAGTTATTTACCTACTATTACTTCATACAGCAAAGCGCTATCTGTACACGCGCAAATGTGTGCGTGAAGTGGCAGTGTAACTAACCGATTACTTTCTCGTACGTGGGCAGAGCGGTAACGATACGCGGTATTTATATCAATATAAAATTATATTTTTCATTAATTTACTAAGTAAATAAATAATCCTGAAGGCTTATTATAAAAAAAAAATTAAAAGCACCTAAAATTTTATACAGGTACTTTTAAATAACTTAACCAAGGTATTTGAAATTGCGTGTCCAACATTATAATTACTTAGTTAATTATAATTATATTCACTACATATTTATTACTTAATTGTAATCGACGGGAGCGGTACTACACGTACAAATGTAAAAAGCAACTATCGGCAGATAGGTCCATGCACTCGTTCCCACAAGGAAAGGACTCAACTCATAGAAACTTATCGACAGTTCTGATATTTCTCACACATAAATAAAATTCGGTTCAAGTAATCACCATTCCAGGGAAAATCTTAACACCGCGAAAATTAAGTAGAAATGGTCATTGCCATCTCATTTTCATCAATTCAATCAATCAATCAATCATCAATTTTTAGAAAACTATCTGACAAAAAACGTTGATTAGTAAAGTCTATGGTATAAAATAGGTTTGTTATGTACACGTGTAATTTTATCATATAAGCTATGCGATAAACATCCGACAAATAACACGTTTTATATCTTTTTCCTTAAGCCTTTTTAGTTTTGTAGCAGGTGAATCATATTTTTGGATTTGTATCAAAAAAGCAAACGCGTGTACTTTGGTAATAAAATGTAATGGTATCGTTAAGGATAGCTTTAGCCATTTCCTTTGAGTTTTATCTATAAGGGGAAATATGACGCGGTAACAGCATTCAGTATCTGTGGAAAGGAACATTTAAACGGCGTTGTGGTGGTTGCTTGCCGGAAGCGTAATTTTTATTTTGTGCTATCTTTGCAGACAAGATTATTTTCAAATAGTAGTAAAATTTTTCGTCATTCGGGACAAGCTAAGGCGTCGAATTGGCCATACTGCCAGATCTTAGATTGTAATTTTTTTACACTAGTTTAATTTTCTGACATTTTTTCGCGAGAAATCCATACATCTTTACGGTAGCCATTTTGAAACTCGGTTATTTTCAAAATTTGTTAACATGTTGTTTTTTAATTATTTCCGTTAAGGTAAAGGCTTAGACTATTTTCCATACTCAAGGGAAAAGGCAACTGTGAGGTGATTTTTTTTCTTAGTTTTAGGTAAATAGGCCTACGCTAAGACTTTTTTAAATATTTATATTTTGTATTTTATTTTAAAAATTTTATTTTATTATATTTTATGACAAACTCACACATGAACAAAATATCTTCCCCTTAATTAAATTAATAGATATTTTATTTATATTTATTTATTTATTTTATATTATATTTTTTAGATTACTTACTTTGTCAAACTCGTATCTTAAATCACAAAGTTACTGAAATGAAAAAAATAGAATGTATGTACAAAGTTTGCAGGTTGATTTCACAACACATTTCCTTCATATTCACGCACTGGTTTTTATCTATTCTTAAAGTAATGCATTCAAATAAATACCCCTCATAAGAAATTTAAAATAAATAGACAATTTTATAAATAATAATCACTCCTTATAAGATACGAGTTTGAGAAACTAAGGTTATTAGTTTTATAAAAAGGCTCGATTGTCATTGGTAAAAAGGTTTTGTTTAGCTTCAAATAAAAAAGCAATTACAATATATTTTATTGCCATTAAGCTTCGTCTTCGGTGGGACATCATATCAGAGTGGGGGCAATTTAGGGTATAGAGTTCCCATTCCGGGTAAATACTTAGACTATGGTTCCATCCTCTATGAGTAAAACTTCAATGCAATTCTGAAGTCTCAAGAAGGAAGTATTATCAAAAATTAGCAACTCAATCGAAATTGCATATGGCCAAAGGCTGGACGCCATAGTATAGTGCCAGGAAATAAGAAAAAATAATCTTTATTTTTTTTTTATTTATTAAGGCTTTGGCAAAGCCATCAGCCTAAACATGAAGTGTAAATATGTTTCTGTAAATATGGCCGCCACAAAGAGGATAGGCAATTTGAGGCGGCGGCGTGCTTAGATTGACTCGGGATTCCTTAAAAGGGGCCGATACGGGTATTTTAGTTCGAGATTCGTATAATTTCGCGTTTTAATCTTCGATTAAGGCACAATAGCATTATCCTATTCCACTTTAAACTAGATTTCACAAAATAATTGAAAGTCAAAATAAAAACGACACTTTTCCCTCCAAAAGGTCCAGAGCGAATCAAAATAATCTTTATAATGGAAAAGTAGAAAATGGTATTTTATTTTATTTTCCTGGCTTTACCCGGTTAGCGTTTCAGCCACTTACAAGGTTTTTGAGTTATATTACAATAAAGAAAGACGGGATAAGGAAGATGGAGAAAGAGTAAAAAAAAGAAGTTCAGATGAGGAACTATGAGATATAAATAAACAATAGGTATAAATATAGGATAACTACTGTATCATTATTACAATAGCTAAATTTTTATATTATTTTCTAAAATTAGCTTTGAAAGAAGTTAGTGGCTAAAACGTAAAACTGGAAAGATCAAAGTGATTTTATATATCTAAGAACAGGTGCTTGTCGCTTTTTTCAAAACAAGGAAAAATACTAACATAATGCAAAGAGACTGACGAAGGTTCATACTATGATGGGTACGAACCTTTGCCTACCCAAACAAATGGGTAAAAACTCCATCCTTTAAGGCTTATAGGATGGAAAAAATAGTCTAAGCTCTAAGGTGAAAATTTACGAATGAAATGAAAATGTGTCTAAATCGAGGTTGTATGGTGGAACTTTTGCTTACCCAACTATATGGGGAGAAAACGTTTTAGCATTAATTTTCAGGTAAGTTTTTCGTATTCAATTTTGGTAACATTTTTTATTATTTAATTACTCGAATATATCGTCGTGCTATTAAAGAATATTTCAGGTTACACACACTCGAATATTAAATAATGCTTCATGATGATATTCTATAAATGTTTAAATAAAAAAAAAATTGTCACCAAAACTTACCAGAATCCATCCTTTAAGCCTGAAAATTACCCTTAAAAATAGATTACTACCATAGAGTTATGTTAAACCTTAGAGGATGGAAAAAAATAAGTGTTACACGTACCCATGGAATTAATAAGTACTTCGTTGTACGAAGTACTTATTAATTCCATGCACGTACCTTAGACTATTATTTTTTTCCATCCTCTAAGTACACTTTTTCCATCCTCTAAGAAGTACACGTACTGATTGCAACAGATTATTTTATTTCTATAAACTATTGATAGAAGACGAAGATTATGGTTAGTTTGACATTTGACACCCCGTTAAACATAACATTTTCATTTAATAATTTCATATTTTTGATTGTTCACAATTCACAGTAAGACGGTTATCTTAATTTTGATGTAGAGAAAACTGTTAGAGAATTTTAGCTAATTCTATTTTGAGTTCTTTGGTCTCGAGATATCCTTTATTTATGATTACAATTTTCAACAAATACTTAACGTTTATAATCTGTAAACTAGCATACATTACGTAGTTGTAAGTTTGTTTCGTTTTATAGCAATTTTCAACCATGTCAAAACGCTCGCCTGTGGAAGAAAGACCGCCTGAACCATACATAGACTATTCAGATTATGAATGTAATCTAGAATGCGCTCGACAAGGATCATTCAAGGAATTTGTCGGCCCCGTGAAGATCATCCTCATGGAGACGCCTCCAGAAGTATATAAAAAAAACATGACGGTCAGTGGACTAGTTGCGGCAACCTATATGTTTTTTGGAATGCAGTTCATTATGGCCACATTGTTCACTTTCAATTATGCACTCCCGTTTAGATACAATGGCCACATTTTCTATTGTACGAGTGCGGTAAGTACAATTCTGTGGAATTCGTGATTTGGTTTTAATTTCTATGATACCGAATGACGAGATAGGCAAGTCGTGCGGCTTGCAGTAGCTAGACTTTTAGTCTGTATTTTTGCAGCAGTAGGGCTTCGTGTCAATGAGTTCGTACAGGGAAGTACTGCCTTATGTTTTAGGGAGACGGGAGCAGTGACAGTACCCCTTACATCTTTGCGATTAAAGATTTGAGCGCCACTGCGACAGCTGTGCATAGGCGTGTCGCATACAACTAGGCGCACGACTTTTTCATCCCGTCTCTCGGTGTCATAACAATAAATAAAAAAGACCATTGTCTCTGCCTACTCCAATGGGAGATAGGCATGTATAATTTATTTGAAATTAAGAGTTGAAACATACCACATTAGACTAAATGAATTGACTTGTAATGTACTTGTTTTAAAGTTTGCTTCTGTTGTCCTTAAAGAGGGAGCATGCCAAAAAAGTTTTGACGTTGGCTCCGCCCAAATTTGTGAAACAAATATATGCCTGAAATTCGCGTGACATACGACAGGAGATGTTGAATTTTGCGCATTAAAAGTACCAAATTCGTTTTAGCGGAATAACTCTAAAACTAAAGGGATTAAAAAAAATCCGTAGTGACAGTTGTCGATCATGCATAAATATAATTAATTATCTAATTTTTGTCCTAATAACATGTAGCATGTCGAGGATAAGTCGAAAAAATGTGAAAATTAGAGGTCATTTCGTGATTTTTATCTATCGAGGAAACTTTATTGTTTTATGTTTCTGATTAATGTCTATGCTTGAATATATCGTGTAGTTACTCATACAATATTTTATTTTCAACTTTAAAGTGGATATACCCCTCTAAAATCAAATCGAAGATTAGGAATTTTTCCTCTGCTCCCTCTTAAAGCCTTGATAAAACTAAGCTATTTTAATAAACTAATGAACATTGACTATTGTTAATATTTCGGACTCTTTTTAAATTTTGCTTCTGTTGTCCTTAAAGTCTTGCTAAAACTTAACTATTTTAATACATTAATGAACATTGACTATGGTCAATTTTTTGGACACTTTTTAAGTTTAGCTTTTGTTGTCCTTATGGTCTTGCTAAAACTAAAGTATTGTGACAAATTAATGAATATGGCCCATTGTCAACTGTTTTGACTCTTTTTAACGTTTGCTTCTGTTGGCCTTAAAACCTTGGCCGAAAGGCCTTAAAACTAATGTTTTTTATTTCAGTATCAACTATTATTTCCAATAGGAATTTTGACCTATAACCGTTTTAATATTGTTGCGAAACATGAAAGAATAAGAGAAAGGAACATAGAACATGGTGTATGTCAGGTTGTCGGGTTTCTGTGCGCTATGTATGGTTGGAAGGGTACTTTTGGAATCGGTGGCGGAACATGGCACTCACGAACAGGTACTTTTTGAGGATCTCGTAGGGACTTTAGCTGTGTTGTCACGGTAAGAACAAACAAAGATTAAAACTCTCTTGTCCCCTCGGCACTAGAGGAGGAATTTAATTTAGTCAGTAGTATGATTAGTAGCTAATCATCTCATAATATAAGTATGCATTATTATTATACTAGTAGTCCAGTTTTTAAACATGTCTAGCCAATCCAATTTTAGCCAATCGTAGGTTGTTAACGTTGCAATATAATTTTGGTATAGCTTGACATCTATTTGTAATGGCTTAGGTGCCGAAAATATTAATGCTGTTGTATTGAATTTCTTTTATATGGTACCAAAAGATTGGACGAACAAGCCGCACGGTTTAAAACAATACCCCTATCCTATGTATAAGTCCCATGTGCCTGTAATTTCGCCAGCAATCCTTCAAAACCGGAACGCAGTAATGCTCACATTACTGCTTGGCGGCACAAGTACATAAAGTGGCAGTACTTCCTTGGACGAACTCTTTTACAAGGAGATCTACTGCTGCTAAAAATTTTGCAGCCGAGTACTTTACAGTGAAGTTATCTTCGTCTTTTTCGCTCGTTTTCTGGTGGGACAAATAAGAAATAAACTTTCATCCCCTATTTATCATAATTATGTAGTCAAATTTTCATGCTAGATCGTTTATGAGATTGTTCGATCTATGGAGTAGTCCTGCATGATAATTTATGGTTTTATAAACATTATTCCTATTAAGTTTTGCCCTAAAAAACTTTAATCAAACATTTTGAAGATGTTTGCTACATTTCGACAGTATTGATGGTAAACTCTATGGTTACTAGTGATGCCGCAGTTGTAAGTTGTGACGGCATCTGCAGATACGGATGCGGATGCAAATTTATCATCGTTGAAATCTGCAGATGTCGATGCAGATACGGATATGTAAAAAAATCTTTTATCAGAATAAATGTGGAATTGGTGATCATTGAATAATGATTAATTAAAAAAAGTAAAAAATAATAATTTTACATATTTTTGTTACAAGAGATGAAAGATAGAAGGTATAGAAATATTACGACATTTATTAATACTTAAAGTTTTTAAAGATGCCGTCTTTAATGTGAATAGTACTAGGCTATCTTAAATTTTTTCATTCATATTTCGTAAGTCAATGTAAACTCAATAATCTTTGTTATGAATATCAATTCAATAAAAATTTCAATAATCTTTGTTTAGAAAACAAACAGGTCGTTGCTGTTCTACACGATGCCGAATTTCCGATCCTTGCTTAGCTAATTATTAGTACTAGTACTTCCCACGCGCTTTGAGTAGGGCCTGCTCCCGACGATCGTGTCGTGACCTGCAAAGCACCGGTATCCGCAAAAACTCTACATCGGTTAATTCGGATGTCGGATGCGGATGAAATATTTAAAAATATGCGGATGGTCCTCAGATGCGGATGCAGATACAAACGCCTGTGGCAGCCCTAATGGTTATTTTCATTGTTTCAGGTTTCTGGGCCAATGTTTTCTTACTTGTCGTCGTTATATTGAGTTTCTCGAATATTAAAAAACCTGCATTTGGCCAAGAACGGATATATCTAATAATGTCCACCATTCACAAGGGTTGTGGAATTATCAGTTTACTTCTTGGAAGCATCTGCTACATGACAGGTGTAACCAAACAGAATTTTACGGCTTGGCTTCGGCAAGAAATATATGGCTACTTTTTGGCATTCCTCTGTTTCTGTAGCATGATTGTGGTGATAAATGATCCCGCTAAAGTATGCATTAGAAAGATTGTGTATGTAACTTTTGTTGGTAAAACAATTATTTAATTCGTTTCGCGGCCTTTGGAATCAAACCTTGTTATTGCTGCGTCATGTGTAAAGGAAGATATCGTGAAGAAATCTCAAAAGTTCATAGAATTACATCTTTTTGTCAAGTTTTATTGCAATCGGTTACCGGAAAGTGCGCGAAACGAGTTTCGTTCCCAAGTTTGTCAATCCTAGAGGTGGAATATTTTCTTCAAATTTAAATGTAACCAACTCTGAGGCACTTTCTTTCCAATAAAAAAGAATCATCAAAATCGGTTCACAAATGCCGCCGGAATAATCGCGTAACATCATACAAAGAAAAAACAGTCACAATCATTGACTTACAAATAAATGGACGACGGGTCTAATACAAAAACCACAAAAAAATGTCCCAAGTCAACCTATTCGAAATTTAAATTGTAATGTCATCGCAGTATCGCGCTGTCAGTCGAACAAATGAAGACTAAAGCGGACTTTGACGCTCTGTATACGATTTTAACGCCTTACAAGTGCGGACACTTTTTAGCGCGGACCCGACGTCCATATAATTGTAGGTCAATGGTCACAATCGAAATGAGAACGTCCTCAAGGAAAATGTAAAACAACCCTCACTGTAATAAAATAATTACGTGTGCGCTGTATTGCAGGGTTCGAAATTGTCACAATTTTTACTATCCGATAATTCGTTTTATTATGACGACCTGGGTGGCTAACGGTTTCCAATGTCGACGTTAGATGTTGAACCAATTTGAGAAAAATTAATGTTTCTAAATTGGTTCTGGTCTGGGTGTTCTGGGAAGTACCACAGAGTGAATTCCGTTGTTCTGGTATTCATAGTTACGGGAATTGCCTAATTTGAGATCAGGCAATTGGTGTGGCTGTCTAGCATATATTTACTGTTTTAACTAAATAAATATGAGAAAGAAAATATTCGGGAAAACGAATTCGTTTGTGACTTTTTTGTAAATTGACATTTGATACGTTAATGTATACTCATATGATACCCATCTCATATGGCACGACATTGCTAGCGGTAGCATTTTCTTGTCTCAATTAATCTTATTAATTCGTGATATAATTATCTCTTCAAAATTTGTATTGTAAATTGCAGAAAATTTAGGAGAGGAGAAGATATAAGTGAAATAGATGATGAGGAGCTATATTGGAGATTTGGAGAGAAAAAAAAGAAAACCACAAAACCAGTAAACCTTTCGTTGGCGTGATCATGAAGGAACCGACGGCTGCGTAAAGAATTCCTTGTAGCGACTATTGCGCAAAATAATTATGCGTGATCAGAATTTAGCTTTACCATATTAGATTGCAAAAACATTATAATGAATAAGTATCTTCATTTGAGATTTCACTCACTTTTTTCCATATTTCTTTTATATAACGATATGACTTTTGTTATTATTAATTTTTGTATGTTTTATTAAAATATACACTGCCAGAAACATGATTCGAATGAATTTGCATTTTTATTTTTAAGGAACTAGAATACACAAATATTGTTAGCATGGAAGTTTTCCCCGGTTTTAGATATTCGAAGTTTCGAAATGACGTTTATACCGGACTATTTGTAAAATACTAACCCCCCTGGACTATATTCCTGACGTCCTACCTTAGAGGATGGAAAAACGTCCTACACAAAGAAGTGTCAGAAACAAAACAAAAACAAAAAACAACTTTTGCTACAATGACTTTTTACAAAACGTATTAAGTGTGCCAAAAACGAACACGGAGACTAATGAATCAAATGATTCATTGAAATAGTTATCTGCTAAAAAATATACTATTGAAAAAAGAAAGTATTTTTAACACAGGGTTTGTTCAGTGAAGAAATTATTCAAGATTGGGCTATCACGAAAATATAATGTTTGTTTTGATATCAACTGACGGGAGGAACAAGTCGCGCGCCTGGTGGTAAATGACACACCTGTCCGTAGCAGTTGCAGTGCTATTCGAGCTTTGAATCACAAAGATCGGAGAGACACTGCCACTGCGCCCGTCACCCTGAGACATAAGTTAAAAAATCCCATATACCAAGAGTTTTACCAGCACCCTTTAAAATCGGAACTCAGTAATGCTAACGTAACTGCATGGCGGCAGAAATACTCAGAGTTTAGGAATCAAGCACGTTTTTTATTCATTATTTATTGTCCCGTCGCTTAATATTACAAAAAAAATTGAATTTGAAAATCAAATTGACCAAAAAAACGCCATTACTCATTAAATTTAAAAAAAAATAAAAAAAAATTGTCTTGACGGATTTCTTCCAATGCCGTGAAAACAATATTAAAAAAAATACTGTCAATTTTTTAAAATATCGTTATATTATTTTAGATAGTTTAATTTATGAATATTTACTTTTAAATTTTTTCTTTTATTTATGAATATAGGTAATTAATTAAAAATGCCAGTTTGCGATTTAGAATGTGGGACTTTGACCCACGAGTTTATTGGTCCTGTAAGAATAATTGTAGTGGATGATGATGAATATTTTACGAAAATATTCAAGCTGGCCATATTAATGTTTGTATATGTACTAATGGGAATGTTACTCGCGGTGCCTGCTCTTTATTACTTAGACTTTACGGTTGAGTGGCAGAATATAGCACATGTTCTTTTTGGTATATTGATAGTAAGTACAATGAAGTATATTACATATTTTAACGTACCAGAAAGCTACATCTAATTACCTGGTTTCAAAGTAAGTAATGCCCAGTACTATGAGTACCAGAGCAATGGAATCCACATCAGAATCAATTTAGTTCATTCCCCAATTAATCTTATCGACCACGTTTTCCTGAAAGTACTAAATTGCGAGATTACTTTTTGGAACTATTACTGTTTTTTTTTATTTATTTTTTTAATAACACCAATGGGGTTTTTTGTCTATTTGATTTTCAAATTATAATTTTTATTATAAGTGACGGGACAATAAATAATAATAATCAATAAAAAACATGCTTGATCCCTGGACTTTTATGATATCTGAAAAAAATGTTTTGTCAAAATTTTGAAATAGAGACGAAATAAGGGCCATCGATCCCTGGCAACTTATCAATCAAATGGTACTGATATCACTTTTAAATATCAACTCTCGTTTGCGCTGAAATCACAAATTAGTATTAAATAAATAAATAGTAGTAAATTATTGTAATAATATAATAGCTCTAACTAAAGAGGGCTGTTCTATTCGGTGGTGTGGGAAAAACAGTAAAACTTCTGATTACAAAACAAACGGGTTCACATTTCATCAGTAATTAAATATTATATTATATAGTTTTTCAAGTTTCGTCTATTATAGCAAAGCTCAAGTTAAACTGGTCGGATTGAAGTGGTTTAATTGACAACACCCGTCAATTGTTTCGAACTCGGGCTGGCCAATCGGAGCGCAGTTATCACCGTAATGATATGGCAGAATAATTTTTTAAACATATTAAAAGACATTTGGTCTTTATTTCTGATACCTACTCCATGATTAATAATAACAAATAATTGTATTAGTGTTGGTTACATCATGTTTATTGACATTCACGTTTATTTTGACTTCAGTAACATCTAATGCCGGGTGCACGCGTCTATCACTTGCGTGTTTCGCTTGCTTGCGTGACTCGTTTCGCGCATACGCAAAGATCTGTCTTGTGCGCGATGGTAGGACTATTCACGAGTCTCTCGCTTGCGCCGGCTGCTTGCTTTGAGTTAGATTTCTTTGCGTTACGTGTGTTTGATATCTAGCATGTTTGATATTTTCACGCAAGCAACAGGGAACGTTTGCTGTCCTCCAGCACTACTGGCCAATCACAGAGCAGTAGCGTCCACGCGTCCAATAAAACCAAAACGCGCAAGTCTCTCCGCAACACAAAGCGGAAGACTCGTGAACGCTTTTGCGCGGAGCAGATTTCTACGCCGTGACCCAGTCAACGTAAGCAAGTGAAATGAGGCAACTGAGAGACTCGTGCAACAGGAATAAAAGTAAAAACTACTAATTTTCGACTTCAACTGTGTTACCAAACTTTCCAGCCAGTATTAACGGATTCCAGTGGTGACCGACGCAATACCTGTTGCCTATAATGTATTGTTTATTTTTCAGTGTCAGTGTTTGATTCCGATAGGTGTACTCTCCCATAATCCCTCAGTGTTATCTACAGCACCAATGCGACCCGCGGACCGGATGGACCAACACATAAAACTGCAAGCAATCGCTTGCTTCTTTTTATTTTGTACAAGCATTGTAGCACGTTTCATAAACTCATCTCGAGCCGACAACAGAATTCATAGAGTCACAGGTACGTAAAAGTTAGTTATTTTCCAATTATAACCATGGTGATGGGGTATAAATATGACCGATTGTCCTGAACGATATTTCGATGTCTCGATATCGAACGACATTTCGATCGATAATATCGGTTTTATGAAAGTTTTCAATTTCGCAAAGTGTATTTTTTATATATAAACAGGAAACCTACTATATAGACGTACATGTTGTGCTTTAAATTAAACACAGTGAATTTTTTCTTGAATATTATTCGTAATATTTTTGTGTTCCGTCATAATATTCCTTTATAGTGAACGCCACGCTTATAAAGCTTTATTTCGTGATGTGGCTGCTGTCGTTTTTGTCTTTCTGTGACGGTTTCAACAATATTTCAATTACCAACTGCAAATCTTGCTAATTTCAGCATTTTTTTGAGAGATTTAAAAGAACATTTATGATGTCAAGTGACATAACAAACAAGTCGTATCTGAAAGCGTATCCGTGACAGTTACAGTGCCACTCAGAGGTTTAAATTGTAAAGATCTGAGGGGCACTGCCACTGCGTCAGCACTCTGAGACTAAAGTTGACAAGTCCCTTGTGCCTGTAATTTCACCAGCACCCTTAACCTTCAAAACGCAGTAAATCTCACATGGTGGTAGTACTTCGCTGGACAAATTCTCTTAAAAAGAGCAACTAAGCTCTACTCTTACTATAAGTATACATATATATATGTATCGGGTTTTTCAATAGGGACATAGCAATTTTGTATTTGAATAAAACATAGAATAATTGAGATTTAGAACTGAAATTTATTCCAGGTACGCATGTTACATTTAAGAATGGAATTCGATCTCGTTCATGTGACCACCGCGAGCACATTTGAAGCGTTCAATTCTGAAGTTGAAACATTGGCAATTTCGCGGATATTGTTCCTGAGCCCATTTAACGTTGTTGGCTATTGGCATACACCAACGACATAACGTAACCCCATAAAAAGTAATCAAACGGCGTTAGATGAGCATGAGGGAGATGGCCGTGTGACCGGACCATTTTGCGAGATTAGACGATTATCGAACTTCCTCTTATGTAGATCAATTGTTTGACCAGCTGTGTGACCGCTACAGCGGTGATCATATAAACTGCACCTGGAATAAATTCCAGCTCGATTTCTCAATTATTCTGTGCTTTTAATGAAATACAAACTTGTTATGTCCTTAATGGAAAACCCTTTATAGTAAATTTAACCATCAATTGAATTTGTACTTTGCAGGAGATGTTACGGTTTTCTTTTGTATTATGACCGCTTTAATCGGAGCTTTAATACGTGTGTGGGATTGGGATTGTTTTGGGTTAAAACAAAAGCCTCTTTTTATAATTGGTCACAAGGTGCTTGGATTTCTGACAGTCACATTCTGTACCCTCACTTACATCACTGGCATAAGTACGTGGCGGTTCACAGAGCATTTGCCACTACGAGTGCAAGACAACTTTAAGTTTGTTTTAACAATCCTAGGTTTTATATATACAGCTGTCATTATTTACTTTCCTGTCATGAAATTCTTCGAAGAACAAGGTGAGTGATTTTATTATCATCAATAGCGGCGTGTTTGTGCTTTTTTTTTTGAAAATTCATTCAAACGTACTATAAAATACTTTCAAAGTGTTACTTTTGTATATGTAAATACTCTTAGAATAATAACGCATAGAACGACAGTTTCATATCAAACGAACTGTCACGAGTGAGGCAAAAATCAAATTCATGTAAGCTAGTTTTAGTAGCAGGTTAATTTTCGGTTTTAGTGAATATTTATATAAAAATACAAGTTGAAACGTGTTACTTCCTTGTGGAATGTGATGTTAGTATCTATTTTATGTTTGTCTGACGTATTTTTACACTCATTTACCGCACATGTCGTCATTTTTAGCTAAAATTCTTGAGCTGTTCGCGGTGCAAGTTGACCTAGAGCACTGAAGGCCCGCCCGCTCGTGTAGGCCCTTTGGGACCGCTTCACTTTGCCTCACTTAGCGTGTGCGGACTAGGTTTCTATGCGTTATTATTCTAAGTAAATACGTAGACGCCATTTCCATTGCTAATTTTTTTTTTAAAAGCGAACGTCATTTTTTCTTTGGCGGTAATTTTATCATCATACGTTTAGAACTTGAGAATGTAGGAACACAGTTTATGGGTTACTTAAGAATAAGTTGATAAATAATTTACTTTTATTTGATTAAGGGCTAAGTGGAAGTATAGATATCGATGATTTCGAAGGGAATGATATCATGTAATGTTAATATCACCTAAGTTCGTTTCTTGTAGCGGTAGAGCAATGCCACATGGGCGCCGCTCATGGCTTTAAGGATCCCGGAACCGGGCATGTTTTGAACGGGGAATTTCGGTACCAGTCTTCAAGGGAACCGGAATTTCCCGGTTCTTTCGATACTTCCGGTACTAGCTAGTTGTTGTTCAATGGTGATACAATCAGTGAAATGGTAAGCACTTGACAGGTTAATACAGAGTATATTGGAAAACCCTTTGTGCCCATCATGATATTTATTTATTTTTATTTATTTATTTAAACTTAATTGCACACAAAATAGTACAAATGGTGGATTTAATGCCATTGGGCATTCTCTACCAGTCAATAGGAGAGCTGGGTTCAAAATAATTAACAGGGGTGCATAACATGATAATTAAAATAGATAGGAAGAAGTTTATAAATAATTATGATATATAGTTTAAACACAATATAAATATAGCACATAAAATTATATGACTAACTATATACTTATATAAGCAACCCATACACATAAATACATAATATATAATACATATACATGTTTATATATAACTTTGTCTGAGTAATGGGATATAGATTGAGACTCCAATATGAAATCGCGGACTAATTGCCTAAAAGCTGGTTAATTCGGCGCTTTTTGAATATGGGGCGGTAGAGCGTTCCAGAGTCATATTGCCTGAAGAGTAAATGAGTTAGAAAGAAAACCAATACGGTGAGAAGGAATTAAAAGAGTCAATTTGCTGTCTGAGCGAAGATTGCGATTATGGGATGCACCCAAATATTGAAATTTACATTTCAAATATTCAGGTGCACATTTATCATTAATGATAAATGTGCACCAAGTAAAGAGTGGAAATTATTCTCAAATCACGACACTCGCGAATCGTTTATGCCCTTTAACCCTTCACCTAGATTTATTATCCGAATAATTATAGTGGTGATGCCTAAGTTAGACAAATATCCTTTATTATCTCGGGAGTAAAAGTTCCCAATTGTTTCGACTAAACGTTTAATTTTTTTCAGACCTTAAAAGACCAACCAGGCTGTAAGATGCGCTAAAAAGATTTTGAAAAACCACGTGCAAATAAACAATAATAGATCATCATTTTTATGTTTTATTCATATCCAAACCCAGCACAATATGCTATTACTACATTATTTAGTAAACAGTTAAAAAAATATTTTAACGGTTTTAATTAGGGATACTATTAGGACCATTTGACGTCATAAAAAAGTACCTGTCTAACACAGGTTGCTAGATAACAATAATCGCAAGCCCGTCTATCAATATTTACTTCAAGTTATATAT
>NW_020654972.1:7087079-7104816 GCF_003589595.1 Hyposmocoma kahamanoa | reverse complement strand
CGATAGGGCCAACATTAACGAAGTAAATGGAAGGAACGATTTGATCATTACTGGTACACATTAACGTATAAATGTCCAATACTGAAAGTAATAGCGACGGATTATCCTGGCAATCTAAACTAGATGTAAAGAAGAAGAAAGCAAAAGGTCATGATAGTCCATTACGAATAATTACTATCCCATTTTTGGATTTCTTGCCATATCAAAGTAAGAAAGGTTATTGCAAAAAGGTATGGATTTACGCGTGGAATGGATTGTGTCAAGTGTTCATAGGAGCTGTGATCATGGCTGTGTTAATTTATGCTATATTATTTAATGATGCACATGCAGCCTTATGTTCTATTGGCGTAAGTTTAATTTTTGTTAAATCGCTTGGTGTAATAAGGTTAAATCATAAAA
Organism: Hyposmocoma kahamanoa; assembly: GCF_003589595.1. NCBI lineage: Eukaryota > Metazoa > Arthropoda > Insecta > Lepidoptera > Cosmopterigidae > Hyposmocoma > Hyposmocoma kahamanoa. The sequence continues at coordinate 7,104,417 of NW_020654972.1, read as the reverse complement.
ATGACAACTTTTCAGGAGAGAGGTTTAAAGATTGTATGAACGATATTAGTCGTTAACTTTTTTATGCTTAAATAGCAGAGAGATATAAAAGAACAATGCGAACTCCCATATAAATATTTGTTGGCATAATTTCTTTGCGTCTGTTTATGAAAAACATGTGAAAATATAGAGTTGAAATTCCTGAACAGATTTGGTTTTGGGTTTACTATTCTGAGCAGTCTAGAATTAAAAATGTTTCCAGTTTGAAGTTTTGGAGGTTATGTTTTACACATCGAGTATATAACCAGAAATAGAGACGAAATGCCATTTAATTTGTTTGAAAACTATTCTGCCATATCATTCTGTGACAACTGCGCTCCGATTGGCTAGCCCGAGTTCGAAACAATTGACAGATGTCGTCAACTGTTTCACTGCAAATCGACCAGTAAACATGAGCTTTGCTATAATGGACGAAAATGGCAAAATTACATGTTTAATATTTAATTGCCGATGAAATGTGATTCCGTTTGTTTTGTAATTAGATGCTTTGCTGTTTTTCCCCACACCACCGAATAGAACAGCACGGCATTGTTAGAGATATTATCTTTATTACAATAAAAACAGAATATTTTTAGGAATATACGGAGACGTACACACAAGTCTGTAGTTGGTCTGTCTATATTTCAGTGCAAACGAGAGTTGATATTTATTAAAGCTGTATCGCTAATGTGTTACCAGGAATATATGGCCTTTATTTCGACGCTATTTCTGGTTATATACTCGATGGTTTTACATAATTGAATAAAATATATTCGGTGTATTATTACATCATAATAAACTACAGAACCCTTAAACAGATTCAATAGAAGCTGAATAGTGCCGTGGGTTTGTGACGTGACAAAAGTTCGGATTTTATACAAAGGTATGGTCAAAAGACATGAAGTTACGGCATAACAAAAGAAAACTGAGTTAATGCATATTGGTAACTTTGATACAAATATTTTTTTTTGTGAAAATGCCATCTAGCTCTGATATCGGCAGCTTTTTGTCAGTTTTACTACTTTCTCGCATGGCGTATTTTTTGTATTAAAGTAGTTAATCTTTTATTGCAAATCCGTCGAATCAGTACATTTGACATTCAATGTGGACCTAGCTATAGGTACTGAAAATCTCTTTTTGGCGGATAGATGGCGCTCAACATTAAGAAACTGATAATTATAGATATCAGTCCGGTACCATACTAATTTCAGTTTCTTTTAAATATGATTTTATTTCCAGACTTAGATAAGCCTTTAGTATAATTTGAAAAAAACTAGTGAATTTATTTTATTCAAATTTGTAATTATGACATTATTTGAAGACGCTAAAGAATTCCTTCAACAATGACTTCGCCTATGTTCGGTCACATTCATAATTTGTTAATAATTTTATAACTTCCATGTGATGAAAGCATTTTTGACGTAAGATCACATTTGGTTTCATTATATTAAGAGAACGAAATTTTGGGTAACTAGCAACTTTTTTTAAATAGCTAAAAGTTAGAGCGGTTACTTTAGTAGCGATGCAGTCGCTACTCGTCTACCTATACACACGCGAGCGATTTTAATCCGCGATGCGAACGCGCGATAGCATCGCTACTCTTGGGATTTATAGGCGATTCGCGTTTGTATCGATACAGTGGCGCGTTTGCATCGATGCAATCGCCTATAACTCGCAAGTGTAGCGATGCAATTTCGAGAACGCGAGTTTGCATCGCTACTTAAATTCGCAGTGTGTAACCACTGTTAGATTATTCAAAACTCAAGTTGTTTGTTGCATTTATCAATAATAATAATTATTACGAGCATTTGGGTAAAACAAATCCTATGGGTCAGATCAGAACATTGAAATTCCTCTCTTGGGGAACCATTGTTCTTTAATTGCGAATTTGATTTTAAAGCGTGAAGGTTACTAATTCATCTTGTAAATATTAGATAACATCACATTCCTTGACTGATCCCAAAGAAAATAACTAAAGCACCTTGTGCTATGTAAACCGGAAACAACGACGGTACCACAAACACCCGGAGACATTATAGATAAGTTAGTATTTACATTGGCGACATCATGAAAACAGGTGTGCAGACCAATGGATCACGAAAGTTGTGAAATGAAATTTTTGTTTACGGATCAAAATCGCGTGCATTTGATTTTTCAAACAATTTTCAGTGGTGACCATTGGACCTGCAAAAACCCCGATGACTTGATTTGTTCGAAAAACAAAAACAAAAATGTATGCGATTTAGATCCCAAAAAATAATTTCCAACAATGTGTAGTAAAACCTAAAAAACTCGATGTCGTCGTCTAAAGTTACAAACTATGAAAAAAGTGAAGTGTACGTTTGGATTTTTTTCGTGCACAAATTATTATCGTATTTTAAATCTTATTAACCGACTTCGAAAAAGGGGAAGTTCTCAATTCGAATGTATTTTTTTTGTGTGCATGTTATGCGATTACTCTGATATTTGTGCACAAATTTCGACGATTCTTTTGTTGTTGGAAAGTGGATAGCTCGGTAAATGTGAAAATTTTTCATTTCAAGACAATGTTTTGTGGTTTCACCTCTAAAGGTGGAAAAATTAGGGGATGAATCCGGTGTATTGGATTTCACTTATTTTCCCTTAACCAATTTAAATAACACTTGATGTAGGTAATTCCACAAACTTTTGAAGTTATTTTGTCTGATAAATATATCACCTTTATGTAAATGATGAACATGATTATTCAGCCTTTGATTTTCAATTTTCAGCAACATTTCTTCATGGCACTAGGTATCCTTGCAAGGAACCGTTACAATGGTTGGTCGTTAGTTTATAAACCAAAACATAGTAAGCTCGTACACGTGATTCTGCAACTAATAGGTGTAATAATGTCACTTTGTGGCGGTGCCTTAATTATTATTGGTCGAGTCTTTTTTGTCACAATACATGGGATCACAGGTAAAGAATTTATATTTACTAAAAAGCGAGGTTCGAAATTATCAAGATTTTATCTGATAATTATTATGATAATTATCTGATATATAATATATCCAATAAAAATCCATGTTCATTCACAGTTTCGTCTTTATAATGTTTGATTAAAAATTATAAATAGTGAGAAAGAAAATCTTTGGGAAAACGATTTGGTAGTTGACTTTTTAAATTGACATTTGACAAGTTTTTTACAACATTGCTAGCGGTAGCATTTAGGCTCAACTCACATTGGCGAAGAGTCGAAGCGTTGCGTCGGCCCTGTTTTTCAACTATAACTCATGGTGAGGCGCGACGACACTCGCATTAACGCGTCCGGATCACACTGTGTTCGGCGTCTGACGCAACACTACGCGCAAGTAACGCACGGCGACTAATAATAATAATGGGAAAATACAGATGAATATGCTGTAGGTGAAAAAAATGACGCGTCGCGACGCTTCGACTCTGCGTCAGTGTGAGTTGAGTCTTATAATTCATTTCACATAGCGATTCTGGTGAAGTTTGAGAGTTAAGGTTTCTAGAGATGTAATGATGGAAAAAAAAAAATCGATTTAGATATCTTATCGAGATAATTTGTAACGAAGAGAAAATTGATTTACAGAAAATAATTTAAGAACAAATAAATGGAAAGGATTCAATTATTATGTTATTAACTTAACAAGAAAACTACATAAAAAAGTATTAAAATCATCAACAACAAAATAAAAAGTCAACAACAAATCATAAAAGCAACTACAACGAAATTAAATTTGAACAATTACTCCAAAAACATCACGCAAAGCTCAAAACTCGTATTGACGCGAGATACAAAATAATCGTTTCGATTTATCTGTTTTATGTTGTAAATTTCTATGGATAAAATATTCCGTTTTACGCATCGTAATTTATTTTTATTTTTATCATTTAATTTTCTTTCTACGTAATGTACTCTAATTTCTATTTAAAATTACAACTGCAACAAAGATTGTTTATTTTCGGTACATTATTTACTATTTCTTTTGTAACCTGGTTGAGAGATTATTTAGAAATACCATGCGCGCAACGTAAAAATCGGAAATGCCACAGGATTCATCTTGTTTGAAATGGACTAGACTTATTTCGAATAATTTTATAAATATCAACATAATTATCAAGATAGTTATCGTGATAATATCATGATAAAAAATCACTTCGAACCCTGCTAAAAAGTACATTTTAATCGATAAAAGAGTCAGGTGTTATGGCTATAATATTTATTTATATATATATATATTTTATAATACCAAGTGACAGGATGAACAAGTCGTGCGCCTGATGGTAAGCTACACGCCTGTCCATAACAGTTGCAGTGCCACTCAGAGCTTTAAGTCACAAAAATCTAAGTGCGCCCTGAGACTTTAGTTGACAAGCCCTATGTGCTGGTAATTTCACTAGCACCCTTACTACCCTTCAAAACCGGTACACAGTAATGCTGGCATTACTATTTGGCGGCAGAAATAGGTAAAGTGGCAGTACTTCCCCGGACGACCTCTTTCACAAGGAACTCTACTGCTACTAAAACTTCTTTTTCAATGTATAATAGACAAACTCTTGACCGTAATTTAGATTTCAATTGACAATGTTATCGCCTTTGTGTAAAAAATTGCCTATTTACTGTAGCTGTAGTTCTCGGTGTGAAGTGCTTGTATATTTTAATAAAAATATTATAGTGTACATCGTGATTTCTCTCAGTGCCCCAAAAGATTTCGTTTCAAAGTCATCGTCAAATAATCATTTATTCCATACGTAAAATAAATTTACTCTTGAAAACGTTACTTTTAGTACGCATTATCTACTGCTCGTTCACTATACTGACTTCCCTGTGAAGAACGAGCAAGAAACTCTAGGGATTGCTCCTTTCAAACAAACTTAAATGCTTATGGAATACATTTGAATCAATTTTGTGTGCAATCTGTGTATGAACCATGTCGTTTTAAACGTCTTCATCTAGCACGCAGAATTCAATTTTGTAATATGACTTTTCAATTAAAATATTTTTAATGTAGGTTTTAAACCTAAGAAATGTTAATCTTAATACTATGCTTCGGAATCTTCTTATAAAAACATAAACAGTTCCTCATAAAAGAATCGTTTAATCATGGTACCATGAGTTTGGACTTAGCTCTAAGTTTAATATTATGAATATTTTCTTTCTTAACGAAATTATGCATTGTAGTTTTGTTGACTTGTCAGCTTATTTTGCAGGGTGACGAGCGCAGTGGTAGCGCCCCTCAGATCTTTGCAATTTACAGTTCTGATTGGCACTACAACTGTTACGCGTGTAGCTTGCCATCAGGCACGCGACTTGTTCATCCTGTCATTTGATGTTATAAAAAAAAGTGTGCGACGGAATTGCACCATTTAATTTCACCCACCTCTTTTCATTACCGGGAGACTAGACGTAGGCTTAGGTTCCACCCTTATGTCGTGGATATTTCAAGGATGCACACGAAGAGTTAGGCGAAGGCTAAGGAATTCCTTACCTGACTTATTCTCTAAACTTTATAACTAGAGCCTTTTCAAGGCGAGCGAAAATAGGAATTATTTAGGTGCATGCTGCATCGTCGAACTCATCGTCACTTTCCATCAGGTGAGATGGAGGTGAATGCACTATGCACCTATATGTAATGAAAAAAATTGAAAATGTGTGTTTTTTATTTCAGGTATAATTGCCATGATTTCGTGTCTTATAACAATGATGCTTGGAGTTTGCGTCATATATTCAAAAAACACTTGGCGAGAAGTCCATAGATGGTCTGGAGTATTTTCTTTTTTCATGGCTTCAGTATGCCTAATTTCAGGCGTGCTGACACCGGCTTTCACAGGTGCTGTCGGCTATGTTATAGTGGGAATAATTATTGCATTTATCGTTATTTATTCAATATTCATAATTGTGTTTCCTGTGATAAAATCATTTGACAAAATGAAAATGACATCAACGCTGAATCAAATTAGGTGAGGTACATTTTATCTGCCTATCCTACTAGACGCAGGACTGTATTACTAACATCATAAATAACAACTTTGTTCGATGATTTATTATAAAACATAATAAATTTAGTAAACTTTATCTGCACACATATCTTAAACCCTCTATGATGTGTTTAAAAACCGCAAATTACGACCACCATAAAGATAAACTGTTAAACAAAAAAAAAAACTGATAAACATATTTCTTATCCGTGAAAATGTTATTATTGCATAATGATAACAACATCGAATTCGATTTTATTATTACATTAAAATTTCGAACATTTCTGAAAAATAATCTCAGTACAGAGTACTAAAAAACCGACCTCAAAAGTACGTGGAATTACATCTATTTGCCAAGTTTTATTAAGATCGGTTACCGGAAAGTGTGCAAACCCGAATTCATCCCTTAGTTCGTCACTATACGGAACTTGACACAGGAGATCATAAAAATAGGTTCTCACTATTCAAAGTATATTGAGAGAGAAAAACGCCTTGAATTGGAGAATAGCAAAATCAACCATTAAAATAATCGCTCCTTATAATAAAATTTAGGCACTATTTATAAAAATGAATCTTCATGCGTGAATAGCCACCCTTAGGGGTGGATGATTTTCTTCAAAATTAAATGTGATCACTATGGATTTACCCCCTTTCCAACAAAAAAATAATTATCAAAATCGGTTCACAAATGGCTGAGTCATCGCGTAACATACATACAAAAAAACATTTAGAATTGAGAACCTTCTCCTTTTTTTGAAGTCGGTTAACAAAATAATTTGATTCGACCTCAATTCTAATTTCAGTCGAGATGAAGTTTTATTTTGAAATGAAATGTAAATACCTAACAATTTTGACAAATTTCACATGTTACTTGATATCGAACGATATGACAGTTGGGGCCGACTCTAGTTTGTCTTTGAATTAAATAAAAACTACGGTTGTGTGATATGCGTGAGAAAAGCTTTTATTTGCCACCATTTCGTCAGCCGCAACATGCGGTCCCTTAACGCATCGTAGAGAGCTTATAATGTGTATAGATAAAACAGTGTAGTAACTGTATAATCGTGTGATGTTTTTATGAGCCTACACTCGAGTTTTCATGCAGTTACATAAACTACTATTTTAATTTTAATGCAAAGATCGAACAGTGAGAAAAATAAATTATAATTATGACAGACTAGTGGAATCATTTTACAGAAATCATTGAATAGCATAGTGGTCAAACATCGTGACATTCCATTATAAAACATGAAAATTAAACTTTTTAAGTTTTTGTTGCACTATCTGAAACTTTTGAGATCTGACGCCTCCTACATGTGTCATTCATAAGAATCATTTGGTGGTGGGTGATTTCCTTAGACTATGTTTATTTCTTTCCATCCTCTTAAGCTCAACTTACATTGGCACAGAGTCGAAGCATCGCGTCGCGTCCTATTTTTCAACTACAAAGATTGACGACGCGCGTCGTCGCACGACGACGCTCGCTTTAGTGCGTCCGGATCACAGCGTGGTCGGCATCTGACGCCTCACTGCGCTCAAATGACGCGTCACGACGCTTCGACTCTGCGCCGGTGTGAGCTGAGCCTAAGGTGATTTCTTTTGCTACCACACAGCGTGTTTATCTGTTATAGCGTTCCATTTCAATATTTTCGTTTTTGTACGAAATGAAAATGATATGAATTATCAAAAGTCATGGAACAAAAGTTTTTATTTACGTTGTTAGTAATATATATAGTCCTGCGAGGTTGTTAATATTTTACAAACAACTCTGTATAATATATATTATTTTTTTGAAATGTGCGAAAGAATATATATACAGATTGCTGATAAATGTTTGCTGTGGGGTACTCGTTCTACGAGGTTTATAATTCGGATGAGATTTTGGGTATAACTTTGCAGGAAGATGGCGAAACGGGTCGTGTACAATTCTATAGGTGAAAGGTTAAGGACCTTAAGGTCATATTTTAGAATGTAGATTTTTTACAAACATTGCTTTAGAATAGAGTCTATGCACACGGCGTATGTTACACGCTCCGACGAAGTAAGTATAGGCGCGCGTCATCTGCAGTCAATCTGTAGTCGCGCATTTTGATAAAACAGCGCGTCGCATACGCGCAGATGACGCGTGTTTACGGCGCCGTCGTAGGTGCGTATAAAATACTCTGTGTATATAGGCTCTTAAAATCACGCTATGGTAAAAGACATTAAGTCCTGTCGTCGTTTGTTTTTTATTTAACATATCGCACATAAAAACAAATACTGTCGTAACTCAAACATAATGGAATTGAGAAAACACAATTTGAAAATTTAGAAAAAAGAATGAATCGTATTGCATATAACGGGATTATTTTTATTTATACATAATACTTAATTATCCGCTTATAAATGAGAATAAAAATTTATCGTTCCATTCTGTAATTTTTTTAACTTTTAAATTGTGTTTTCTCAATTCCATCACATTTGAGTTACGAAAATATTTACTTTCATATACGTCTTATTTGACCTTACAATCTATTTTAAAAGACCTAATTAAGAGCCTAATTCTTTTTAACAAAAATAACTATTTGGCACATATATATGGCATAGTTAACATGACACATTCATATAAGATCCAGCAAAGAATAATTTCTTCGACCCGATGGGACTTTGACACGTGATCATGACGTGAGAAAGTTTCTAAAATCTGTCACTAGACGTCACTTACGGCGCTGAAAGCCGAAAAACCGGAATCCATCTGGGCGTAACTCATTATGTTTATAGGAAATGAAACTATTTTTCCGGATTTAAATCGCGTATATTTGCTTTTTCAAACAAACCGACGTTTCGGGCCCTTTACAGGTCCCATGGTCACGGTTGACTGTCAACGAAAAAAACAAATATACGCGATTTAAATCCGGAAAAATAGTTTCATTTCCTATGTGTAACAATCGCGAAAACCTAAGAACTCATTATGTTTATTTTTCTGTACTTAATATTAATTAGAATATTTTTTTTTAATTCCATTTATACCCCCTGTTATTGCTTAAATTTTCTTTTTGTTTTCTTTGCATGTTGTGGCACCTACAGGTAGTGCATTTAGAATTTAATGTACTTTTAAGTCTTCATTATTGCCTAGATTTATCGTATCTACCACTGGCTGTCCTTAAATAAATAAATAACAAAAACACATAGGAGAATTTCGTCAATTCGATAACTTGTCCTGTAGCTCAGTTGGTATACGCAGCGCTACTGTACAACGTGGTCATGGGTTCGAGTCCCATCGGATCGAAGAAATTTTTCTTTGTCTTCGATCTTTGTATTAAATCGTAATCCACAATTTGCTTTCACTATTTTATTATTAGGTGCACCGTTTTAGAAAAACGCAGACATCTTTGTCTGTTGTAGCTATTAAACATACATGGTGTTCAGAAATATGTAAAATTACGTAACCACGGCTGGTACTCAATAGCAACGATTTTCGAGACAATTTGTCTTATTGTAAATTATGTATTGGTGCTACGAATACATTATTTGTACTCAATTTGAATTTTTATTAAATAGCTATGCGTTACTTTCTACTCGATTATCGTGCAGTCTAGGTTAGGAAATTGATATTGCTTTGTTCTAATATTGTTTTTTGATTACACGGTGGTTATGTGGGATTCTCAGAATCCTACCTACTGAAAAACCAGCGATACTTACTCCATCGCCAGTCAAATGCGTGACCACCGGAACTGCAGCGGTATTCTTCCACAGCTACGCCAGGGGTTGTCTTTTTGGACTCTGTCTTCTCCTGCCTAATTACAGATAGTGTCTCCGAATATATCAAGATATATTAAATATGTCTTAGTCTGCCTTATTATTGCCTTTTTTGCGCTGGGAAATGCGTTACGCGTCTCAGCTCGTAGAAGCAGCGAGCGGCTATGTGCAACTTAGTGGTAGCCCAGTATACCCTCTAAAACCCAGCAGTTAACCCCACCGCAATAAAAAGGCATTCCAGGCATTAATATTGTATTCCATTGATGGCTTTAAATCCTCCACTATTTTTCCTAAGTTTTGGAGATTTGAAGTCGCCATCCAGATCGCTAGATATAACGGCGCCAGACTTCTTCCTTCGGAGCATTTTGATCTCGCGTTTATCATAAACCACAAACCTTGCAAGACTTGAAAGGTAACATTAAGGAATCATCAATTTGGAGCTAAATGTTTTGGGAGCGAGCGAGAATAATGTCGTAAAACGAGCACAAATGTGCATCAACACGGGAGGTGGTCACATCAATTTTATACCTTCAAATAACCTTCGTAAAAGCAGAGCTCACTTAATCATTTCTAACAAAATGGTATCTAATTCACATTATGACATTACTTTTGCGCCACCTTGTGTAAGATAGTTAATTTGCAATGTACAAATACAAAATAGATCCTTAGTTATCTGTGTAACAATACGTTATCGTTGTAGCACCGGACGTGAGAAAATTATCTATGATAAACAGATGCGTGACCTGAACCTCGAATTTTCAGTGACGCTGTATTGTCACTAATCGTTTTACAATACAGAAATTTAGTTCCGCTTCCTTAATAATAGTTAAGGGTGAAATTTTTTATTTGTGTTAAACGTCATTGATTGTTTTTGCATTCAAACTACCTCGGTGACTCGACGGTTGAAATCTCCGGAGATTAAGTGAGCGGAATCAAGTTTGATTACTAGTAGAATGGAATTTCGTGGAGTCGGTTTAATTTCAGATCGTTGTTTTTCTATCGTGGTAAAAGGATTTGCCTATGGGCGTAAGTTAATCACCAATTGTTGCCCAGGGTACGCCAGACGTAGTTTAGTAGCAGTACAGCTCCTCGAAGAAGTCGGTACAGGGAAGTACTGCCGTTATGCCGATTTTTAATACCGAGTGACGGGACAAATACATCGTGTACCTGGTGTTAAGCGGCGCGCCTGTCCATAGCACTTGCAGAACATTAAATCGCAAAAACTTCTGGTGCTAAGCACTAAAGCGAGCATTTTTTCTAACGCACACTCGTAGCCCGCACTAGAGAAACCCTCATTCACCGACACACACATAGACAACACAAATTACACCCAAACTCGGGAGAGAAATAAATGTAGGTCATGCAACTATTTCCACCGCCCCGGGAATCAAATCCAGGACCACTGCGTGGCAGACCAGCATTGTAACCGTTCGGCCACGGAGTCATTACTGTGTTTCGGTTTTGAAAAGGCACAAGGGACTTGTCAACTTACGTCTCAGAGTGACGGGCGCATTGGCAGTGCTTCGCAGATCTTTGCGATTTAAACCTCTGAGTGGCCCTGAAACTGCTCTGGACAGGCGTGTCGCTTACCACCAGGGGCACGACTTGTTCGTTCTGTCACTTGATATTTTAAAAAAATACCTATAAGAGAGGAATCGTACTGGAAGGCTCCTTTGTGCATCTCCATGTAGTTAAATTCAGGTCTATGCACTTGCGATAAGTTTAGTCTAAAGTTAAATGTGCTAGTTCACTGTGAAAGTAGAACTATGTAAGCGGACCAGCAGGTCGATTCAGAACCTTACGATATCTCTGTTGTCGACCGATTAGATATCGTACGATTTTTTTTAAATTTTTATTTACAATAACCGAACCTAACGTCAAACAATTGTATTCGAAACCGAACCGAAATGACGTCACACCCGTAGGATTACTCGTACTTCTCGACCGGCAAAGGCTACAAACGTTATTCAGATACACAGTTATCGAATAAAAGTTACCGAAGGTTCGATTGCTTACAAAGCAGGAATGTGGTATGGAAATCTCTTATTCTTTTAAATTAAGTCTGGGTTTTTGTTCAATTTTATTAATTTATTTTAATGCAAGACTAATGCATTCCTATATTATAAGCCTTTAGAGTCTCATAAATGTACATGGAAGGATTTTCATTTTTCCTGACCGGTGACAGGTGACCTTTTAGATGTGTAAATAGTAAAAACTATAGCGTTGTGATTTCGTGTGGTTAAAAAATGTTATAGTCTTAACTTTGCTAATGAATAACAACAGTATAAAATGGAGGCACACAGAAAACAACGTAATCCTCTTTTAGATATAGAAATACAATAATTTGATGAGAAGCGATAGTGAACAGCTTCAAGTTAACCGCCACTTGTAAGGGTTCAGTGCAACCATGAATATGATAGTCCATACGCTTCTAGGAGGAAGCGTATTTATCACCTTGTGGTACACATGGTCACTGGATTTTGGTCTTTATCAACACATAAAATATTATGTGTTGTTGGTTATTTTATTAAATTCTCTTTTGATATTTTACAACAACTTCATGAATTGTGTAATGTGCAAACTAGATGCGAACCAAAGAACAGGTTGCAAGTCTTTCAGAGAATTCTCGCACAGTGTTGTATCTAGTTTGTAAGTTAAACAATTTTATTGATATTTAATGTTCATAATGCTCTATAAAATTTCGTTATAAAAATTTGTTTCCATGCCGTGCCTACTCCTCTACTATATACTGGAACTTAATATGCTAGCTCTGTCTTAAAGACACGGCCCAGTTCAAGTCTAAGTCTATTTTTTAGTTTCTGTAGTTTATATTTACTCTCGACAGCTTCACACGCGGCGGCTACTTTTTTCGTACATATGTTTCTTTTCCGCTTATAGTGTTTGGCATACAGTATCCAAGCAGTTTCTATTAAAATAAATAATTTCAACTCTTCAGGACTTTACATTGGCGCCCAGCGTGGGGCTCGAACCACGAACTTGATTAAAGCGTCTCATGCACTACAGTGTACAGACGGTCCAGAAATCAGTTTAAAAAAGCATCAAGCATATAACCAGAAATAGAGACGAAATATCATTAAATTAGTTTGAAAACTATTCTGCCAAATCATTACCGTGACAACTGCGCTCCGATTGGTCAGCCCTAATTCGAAACAATTGACGGGTGTCGTCAATTGTTTCATTTCTAATCGACCAGTTTAACTTGAGCTTTGCTATAATGAACGAAAATTGCAATATTAACGTATTTGGTATTTAATTACCTATGAAATGTGATTCCGTTTGTTTTGTAATTAGATGTTTTGCTGTTTTTCCCACAGCACCGAATGGAACAGCCCCATTGTTAGAGATATTATCTTTATTACAATAAATACAGAATATTTTTGGAATGTACGGAGATGTACATACAGGTCTGTTGGAGGCGCTCTACTATTTCAGTTTTCTAATTTGTGAGTTCAGCGAAAACGAGAGTTGATATTTAAAAGTGATATAAGGCCCATTTGCGTGATGAGTTGCCAGGGATGGATGGCCTCGTCTCTATTTCTGGTTATATATTCGATGAAAAAGACCATTTGATTGGAAGAAAGTTGTTTAATCGAAAATAACTGTTATGAGAGGTAATTCACAAATAATTTAAATAAATCAATTAACAACAACAATACAATAAATCTTGATAACTTGATTCAGGTTTCTTTTTGTATTTGTATCACGAGTTCTTGTGTGAATGTGTTTAGTGCTTACTAAACACATTGCCAAATGTAATATCTAGAGATTTATATCTATTGCCCATTTTCTTATCGATATTAGAATAAGCTATTACTCTATCATCTTTCTGCTTCTTAGTATTATCAGATTTTGTATATCAGTGTATTAATTTAATTTTATTAGCGTTTATGTGATGTCTGTATACTAGTTCTATGACTCGACTGATTCATTATTGATTGATGAATAAATAGGTAATCATTAAATTATACGTTTCGAGGTGGAATGTTAATACTTTATGCAAGCGCAGCACTTTTTGTTTTTTTTCGAATTTTTATTTTTTAGCGTTCCACATATTTACGCGCGAATGTTTTTTTTTCTTTTTCACGGTTATGCATATTTATTTTACAATTGAATATTTTTCTCAAATAATTATCATGGTGACTATTGGTCTCACATGTAAATAAATAATAAATAATAACATCACTTACATTGCTCCGATCCAAAACTAAGTAGTAAAGCACTTGTATTATGGAAATCGAAAACAACGACGGTACCACAAAGACAATATAGAAAGGTTATTTTTCTACACCGATCCGAATGATGACGACACCATGAAAACCGGTGTGCAAGCCACTCGACCTCGGAGACCGTCAAACATCTAAAGTCACATGTCGAAATTCATAATTCAGGTTTGGTCATGACCTGTAAAATTTTATTTTTTAAAGCTTAAGAAAAGTCCATGTAATGCCCTTCGAAATTTGTGCAATTTGGGTGAATTTAAAAAAGTTTCGCTCGCTCCAATCTCTTAGCTTAGCTTTGATCAGTACGCATTTCTATAATAAGACAAACTCTACGGAAAACTTTTCTAGCCAAATTAGACTGTATTAATTACTTACATATTACTGTAAAGTACAGGCAGTGCTGGTGAAATTATAGGCTCATGGAACTTATCAATTCATGTCTCAGGGTGGCGTAGTGGCAGTGCCCCTCAGATCTTTGTGATTTAAAACTCTGAGTGCCACTGCAACAGTTATGGACAGGCATGTTGCTTACCATCAGATGCACGACTTGATCGTCTCATTACTTAGTAATATAAAAAAAATCAGGACGCCTATCCCTAACCGGGAGAGGTATTTCCCCCTTCTAAGCTTCTAACAATCTTCTTCGCCTCCTACACTCCCATTAGTCCCGTTTATTCTTGGTACTCTTAACCCGACCTTTTTTAAGAACACCACTGTCTGATCGCCGTGGTCTACCTCTACCCACGCTTCCATCCACATTTACTCGACAAATTTGTGCCGTCAATTTACCAACATTCATTCTTTCTACATGACCAAACCATAGAAGCATCTTCGTCTCTATCCATGTCACTACACATCTTATATACCACTACGCTCTCTTAGTACACTTTTCGGCATTCTGTGTTTAAGACTAATACCGCACATATTGCGCAAAGATCAAAGTAACAATAATATATTTCGTTACTAATTTACTATTTTGGTTTAGACCATTATTCTTGAAAAGCAGCTACTAAATCAATGACATCGAAAAGGGTGAATTTCCTGGAGAAACATAAAAAAGTTACAGGACGTTTCGCATATGATAATGTATAAAACATATTTCCAAGCTCAAACATTGACCTAGTTTTGGAAAAAAACAAGATGTTGTTTGTTTTGCGACAGAATGAAATATGGAGATTGCTTATGTAAATGTGGACCTAAATCGATAGTACCAAGTGCAGTCTGGAATAGACACGCCTTTGTTTGAATACTGTAATCTAAATACTTTTATTCTAAAATAGAACTACAGCTCTATGCCTTACTTTCTCAAACTCGTATGTTATAAAGAGTGATTCAGGAGATGGCAAAACTTCCTATTTATTTTAAATCTTTTATTAAGGGCGTTAATTTGGACACATTACTTCAAGAATAGGTGTGAAATCAATCCATCTTTTGCATTTTAGTTAACTTAGTGCCTTAAGATACGAGTTTGAGATAATAAGGCGACGAGATATTAAACTAGCGTTTTTAACATACAATATACTAAAGGTTTTTTTGCACAGAATGATTTGTGGCAGTTTCGTGTAAATGCGAACCTAAAGCAATGTTGTCAAGTGCCATTTAATATTTAGAACCTATATACAAAACTACAGAGGATAAACCAGTGTTCCAAATACTTAATAATTGTTAATATAATTAATGAAAAATATTCATTCATCATTTTACGTATACATATATAAAGTTTATAAAGAAACTGAGTCATACCTCGTGCGCGTAATGTTGTCATATTGTCACTTGATTATTTTAACCAATGGAAAACTTTGGAAGTCTTGAAACCAATGTTTAGTACAGGACTCGCTGCTTCACAAAAATAGTGGCTCAAACAAAAATAATCCAATTGTCACTTTCATACAGCTATGTTCCAAATATACAAAAATTTATTTATTTTATTGTTTTTTTTTTTTTTAAAACAATAAATTTTTGTATACTTGATACTAGCCCGTTGCACCAAGTACCAAGTATACAAAAATTTATTGTTTTTTTTTTTTAATAATAATTTATTTAAGCCTTTTACAAATAATGGTGTATAACTAAATAAGTGCTAGTTTACCATGTTTGGCTTGTTAGTAATTGACTCGAGTTGTCTATCATCGGACTTTCAAGCTAGGCTAACCTGTGTTATGAAGTCAGTGGTTCGGTTACTTAACAAGTTTACAAGCATATTTATGGTGCTATTAAGGGAATATTACAGAAAGAAAAAAAAAACAAACAAAAGAGTTAACGTTAATAATTAAAATTATGCATAATGGATGTAATAAGGTGAAGATGAGGGAGTAAAAGTGCGTGTATGGTGCGTTGGGAGTGTGTTTGTGCGTGCATGCGTGTGTGTGTGAGCGCTTGTGCGTGTCTTCGTGAGTGATAACAAGATTTGAAGCGGACAAGAGTGTTACCTATGTAGAGTTTTAATTGGATACGAGGGACGTAAAACGAGTTATGCTAATATTTGTTCTGTTTCATCTTAATCAAGTGGTAATATACAATTACTTATTTTATTTTTACACTCAAATTTATTGACTCTGTGAAATGTAGAGTATTGTTTAGGTTGTTCTAGAACTTAATGAAGCAAACTGTCTCCTGGCAAAGGTAGTACGGCATTGTACTGTAGGACAAACTGGTCAAAGTCTCTGGTGGGTGGAAAATCAGCTTTCAATGGGAGAGACGAATGTTGACGTAAACAGGATCGAACAATAAATATTTTTCTTACAGTGAGTACATTAGCGTCCACATAAAGTGGTGAGGTGGGGGATCTGTTTATGTGTATACAGTTTCCTGAGCATCCCATTGAGCACTGCCCTTTGCGCTCGTTCTAAATTTATAAATGACGTTTTGTAGGTACCTCCCCAAATTGTGATACAGTAAGATAGGAGAGGAGTACATAAAGCAGTGTATACGAAATCTAAAATTTTTCGGTCCGCTGAATTACGTAATTTTTTGAAAACGAAGATAAGCCTGCCTATTCTGTTGGCTACAGATTGTACTTGATCATACCAATTGAAGCTCTCATCTAAAAAGACACCCAGGTGCTTTATGCAATTGGTTCTAGTCAGTGAACAGCAGTTACAGACAGACGATTCGCTGGTGCAGGTATGAGTACGGACTTCAATAGAGCCTTCAGCGGGATGGGCAGAGTGTCTTGTAGCCAGTGTAATAAATTGCGATTTCTCTACATTTAGTGTAAGTACGTTATTATTAAGCCATTCCATAACCAGCCTGAATGCGGATTCTGCTGAAGTAATATTGTGCTTCAGACACCGAGCACTCTAGTGCTTAAAATAATGACTAGAAAGCGACAACATTGGACCGGCATACAATCGCGTTGCGCGCCATTTGCCATT
>NW_020654972.1:7063443-7082079 GCF_003589595.1 Hyposmocoma kahamanoa | reverse complement strand
TTGCAATAAAACGGCAATTTCATACTTTAACCCCTAATACATGTTTAAATGATGCCTATGCTATGATTAACGGTTTTTTTTATAATATCAAGTGATGGGACGAACAAGTCGTGCGCCTGATCGCCCGTATAACCGCTGCAGTGCCACTCAGAGTTTCAAATCGCAAATATCTGAGGGGAACTGCCACTACGCCCGTCACCCTGAGACATAAGTTGTCAAGTCCCATGTGCCTGTAATTTCACCAGCACCCTTACCCTTCAAAACCGGACTTATACCGGACCGTACTTCCCTGGACGAACTCTTTCACAAGGAGCTCTGCTGCTACTAATCACTGTTACTACTAAATACTGTTATAAAAGCTGAGATAGATAAATAATGTACTTACACCAATGACACACAAAACTATATGCACGTTAGTGGTATCGAAAGGCTCTTCATTTCTAAAAGAGAAGGCAATGCAAATGCCAACAATGATACCTATGCAAAGTCTTCCAATCATACCCAAAGTGGTCTGGCAAATGTGCCACCTATGGTTTTCTTTCGCGTTTGTTTGCTCCACACGAAGAAAATTGATTTGCTCTTTTTGTGGTGAAATTTCCATAGTATTTGGCATCATTTTTCAAGATCACTTTTAAAATAAAGAAAGAATAATTTGAAAATCTCGTAAGTGTTAAGATAAATAACTGCACCTATGTGACTAGTTCGTACAAATATAAACTATAGATGATGGTAGTCAGGGCAGATTAAAAATGATAAGAGAAGAAATGATGATAAGTATCTTTTATATGTATTTTTAGGTATTGTTACTACTATGAGTACTACTACATTTAGTTCCATCGCACCCCTAGATGGCATTAGTTGTACTCTGAAACACGCTATCGTTTTGTTCACTTCCAAAGTATTAGTACCTGAGTTCCAAATTGCCAAATTTCCGCGGCCCTCCAATCTGCCACCACAGCCTAGGCAAGTGGTTTTGAAAATGGAGAATCGAAGTCAATCCCGACAAAAGCGCGGCGGTATTCTTCACGAGAAGTAACCTGTCCAAGTCGAAGTGCACAAAACCTAACCCCGATTTTGCTCGTTGGCCGCCCAATCCGTTCCGTTCCGGGGAACACAGCCAAATATCTAGGAGTTACGCTCGATAGGAAGCTGTCATTCAAAGCACACATGAAAACCGTCCGCTTTCGCGCCCACTTTGTTATGTGCCGCCTCCACCGCCTTCTCAACAAGCATAGTAAATTCTCCCTTCGTAATAAGGTCAGATTGTACATTACCTGCGTCCGTCCAATTATGACGTACGCCAGCGTCGCATTTGCACTGGCTAATCCCGCCGTCATACACCGCCTGCAGGCTCTCCGAAACAGATTTATGTGCAACGCGACGGGTACCCCGTGGTACCTGCGAACGCTAACCTCCACATAGATTTATGGCTCCCCATAATAACCCAATTCATGAAACAGGCATCGAGGACATACTTCGACTCCGCGACGTACCACCCCAACCATCTCGTGGTGGCTGCATCCAATTACGACCCCCTCAAGGGAACACCCCCTGCACGTAGGATCTGTCGACAAAGGGAAATCCTCAACGACTCTGAGGACCCTATTATTCTCGCCACTTTGAAGGCCAACCTGATCGCAAATCAGTCCATCTACTGTCATCAACCGTCCTTGCCGTGAGGTCGTAGAGTCCCTCATTTCAGCAAGTACACTAGTAGATTGTCTCCTATAGCATGACCTTCTGGCGGAAGTCCTCAGTAGCGTCCTGAGCCAACGTCCGTGCATACTTGGGCGCTCTCAGGTCCTCTACTTAGTTTTAGTTTATTTTAAAGGGTTATGAGCCTTCAGCTTGCCCACTCATCCGGTGGCGCAGTCAAGAACATCCGGTACCAGCATCGCTATTTGGCACTGACGCACTCAAGCATTTGAGACTCTTCGATCCTACTTCTGCTGCCTTCTAAAAAAATGCGGAATGCGATGGCTAATGCGGAAGTATTTCTTCATGCACACACAGATATCTTTGTTTTTCTGTACTCTACTGAGTCACTGGGTTCATGATTTTTTTTCAAACATCTTTTGAAGTAAATCGCTGTCTTTGCGAAATATTATCAGGTTCTGAAAAATTGTATGACCAATAAATTGATTAACGACGTCCATTTTCATGGATATGCAAAGCAAATATGTTCACAGTGATTAGAACGTGCTTTGCATTTCAGCACTGTGTTGGGTACTTAGTGCATGATAACCTTGTTACTATATGTTTACTTTATCCATTTTTGTTATACTAAAATCGTCGAAATACACTTAGTACAATTTGGTGTTTCAATTTGTCGGTCTGCGCACACGTGACAAGTCCTCTACAGTACCTCTTAATAATGCATGTATACTCAACATGGAATCTCGCAGACAGTTGCATCTTGCCTCTTTAATGTTTGATATTGCAAAATTCAAAAATCCAGTTTATCTTTTTTCAAAATTACAATTTCCCCACTTTTATAAACGGTACGACCATATTCTTAGACCGTTACGTCCCCCGCTAAGCGTGCAGCGACATCGTACAGTAGCGTTCACCGGCAGTTTTCGCTACCACGCAACAAAGTGTTGGAATAATATTCCACCACCTTTAAGACTTTTAAAATCTAAACGCACCTTCAAGGAAAAGGTAAAGGAACTTCTTCTTGACAGTCAAAAAAAGGGTATTTCACAGAGCTTTGCTTAGGTGGCGAAAATTTGCTGCATATCATCATCATCAGCCTATTGCAGTCCAGTCCAGTCCTATTGCATATATTGTGTATTAAAGCCATGATTAACCCACTAACAATTTAATTTTCTTTTATATCTGTATTTCACTTGTTTTTCTTAATTTTTCTTTTATATATTGCACACTTACAATATATAATTTGAATTAAATCACTAATATTTTTAATTCATTTTTTAAACATTATATTTGTATTATGTTCCTATTTATCTGGTTTCTATTCTAATTATTATTATATGTTTAAATATAACTAAATGGAAAAATGACGTCAGCGAGCTGATTATCGTATCCGCGATTACCTCTAGTTTATAGCTGAAAATCAGCGGTTTGTTCTTGAGTAAACACCGACGCTGAGCTATGACCTTTTTGCACTGCTGCAGCACACGTACATAACTGGGTGTCTAGCAGTGCTGCGACTCTGCTGTTTTTGTTTATTTTTTGTTTTTGTGTGTTTTTTTTATGTTACGTGTGAATGTAGTAACAAATAAACGTTTTATCTATCTATCTATCTACCTATTAGATGTTGTGTGTAGTGAATTGCTTAGGTTGATCGTTGAAGACAAGATTTCAGGAGAAAGAGTGCTAGGGTGACCAAGGTTAAAATGGTATGATGATATCAAGGTGTAGATCGGACTTCAGTACGTCCGCATGAAGGATGTGAGAGCTTCGGTTTGCTGAATTCCATGCTTCAATTTGAAGCTGGTGCCTCATGATCATGATGAAAAGTCATGACTTTTCGGAACTTTGCGACACAGGGTTTCCTTAGTGCGGGGCTATGTTGAGTGTGTGCGTTATTATTATTGTGTCGCGGGTGCCATGGACAACAACATGAACAAATAGACGACCACAAATTACACCCAAATTCACGAGACAAATAAATGTAGGCCACACAAACATTTCTCCCGGCCCGGGAATCGAAGCTGGGACCACTGCGTGACGGTCTGGCATGGTAACCGTTCGGCCGCGAAGGCAGTTAAACTTCCTAGCTAACACAATAGTAGATATAAAAGGTAGGAAACTATCAAATGCTTTAGATAATACTGTATATTTTTACTAGGCTTACCAACTGTTTTGTAATCCTAGTAACAATGTAAATTGTTTTTTTCGGATTTCGTCATCATCAACCCATTCATATGTCTTACTGCTGGGCACGGGTCACCTTTTACGAGGATTTAGGCCATAGTCCGCCACGCTCGTCCAATGCGAGTTGGGGACTTCAACGTTTTCCGATGGTTGTGAACCTTCTTCGACGTGCAGGTTTTCCGTCATGAAAAAGCACATGGTAAATTTCAAATTAAGTTTCGCACATAGATTTGAAGAAACTCAAAGGTCCGAGCTCGGGTTCGAACCCACAGCCTGTCTTGACCGGCGGTAGGCCAAACCATTAGGCTAGCACGGCTTTTCGGATCTAATTAACGTATATTTATTTTTTCAAACAAACGGTCGGTCTCTTTACAAATCGCACAGATCACATGGTCAAGTTATAGTAGCTTTGAGAAAAAAAAAAAATTATATATGATATAGATTCTAAAAAGTAGTTTGTGTTCCAACTTAACAACCAAATATTTGTAAGATCACCTGAAACTTATATACTAGTTTAAAAGGAAATCTATAAAAGGTAATAATAATTTCGGTAGGTATTAAAAATTATACCGGCGACATCTGACAAAATTAATGAGGCAATTAATAATTCTCTATCTAATCCTATTTGTTCGACGATCTTGATATATCTATTTAAATTTGAAATTACGTATTCACGCGAATTTCATATGAAATAATATTGTTTTGCTGAAGTCACTTTTGTCCGATTGCTTCGAATATCTTAGGCCGAAGATCTTTGGAAGATACAATCGACAATGCAAAGATAATCTTAAAATTTGGCAGGTGTACTATTACATTTTTTAAATGCGAGGATTTATAAAAGCAGCAGATGTAGTAATGAAAACAAGAGATTTTAAAATAAAGCTCTGTAAAGCGCAATGCAATAATAAATACCTATTTAATGTACCACGATGCCGGACTAACCTAGTTCTGCACAGTCCACTACCTAGATTAACCTCCACTTACAACCAAAGTAACGTTCGAATAGATATAGACATATTTCATTTATCCCGTAATGTTTTCAAAAATAACATTTTCGAATCGTTTTCCCAGTAATTTCATAAGTTCTTTTTTGTTTTTTTTTGTTGCTTTTTATTATTTTATTACATTAAATGCTGTGTACGTCTGTAATAGGTAGACACACGTACAACAAGTGTACAATACTAATTATCTATAGAATTTATCAATAAATGCAATTCAATTTATTGCATAAAGTCTATAAAGATTTTAAAAACAAACATAATAATTATTATTATATGATACCCTGCAAGGGTATAAAGAAGAGAAAAATTTAAAAAAATTAGCATTCTCACACGCTACACAGTACATTTATGAAAACTTATTTTATGTTAAGAAGAATAATAAACATAAAATTGATACAAGGATTAAAAGTTTTTCGACACATCTGAAGAAAGAAGCGAAAAAAAGGATACACACTATCTCGTAATCTATAGGTGTCTATCTATAGGTTTCAGAAATTTTATATCTTATTTTGTTTCGGAAATATAAAACCCAACAACAGTCGAATATTTATATCATACAAGAATATTTCAAATGTCTGTATACCTTAAATTAATTATATTTTTTGAGCGTTATATCGACTAAAAATATGTCGTTTGTTGTTATATATTTTACGAATCGCACCCCACGCATCAGTGTTTAGATATAGCCTCGTCGGTCTCCTACCTGGTATTTCAAGCAAACCAATGTTTCGGGTACTTTATAAGTCACGGCTGACTGAGATGAAGTCATCAGCCAGTTATTCTCACTTTACCCATAATATTGTTTCAATATTCATTATATCGTTTATTTTGAAGACTTTGATGTTAATCAACCTCGTTGGCTTCATGGTTTGCACTGTGGGAGTTGAATATTAATAATAACGCACACACTCAACATAGTCCTGTAGTAGGTAAACCCTGTCTCACAGGTACCATAGACGCACACATAGACCACAAATTACACCCAAATTCACGAACGAAATAAAGTAGGTCATAGAAATATTTCTCCCGGCCCGGGAACTGAACCTGACACGCTCTGCGTGACAGTTCGACATGGTAACCGTTCGGCCACGGAGGCAGTTCGTTCGTTCAAATGATGAGGTTACGGTTTGGACCAAAATGGGGAATGAACTGTTCTAAATTGGTTCTGGTGTGGGTATTCTGGGTAATGCCCCGAAATGAATTCATATTAAATTTTATTTTATTTATTTGTTTATTTCCAAACTTAATCTGTTATTACAGGTTATCCATCCAAAGCAATAGACCAGCAAAATTACTACATGTAACACAAGATGTAAAGCGCTATCTTTGTGAATTCACTCAGAGAACAATAGAACAGATCGATCCTGTTCGATATTGCGTTCAGGGTGAGATGAGGTTAGTCCTTCCACTCGACACCGCTAATAGTGGTGGACGACGACGTCGCCCGATGCACCTATCTGGAACACATAAGCCTAATACCCCTAGTAGCATCGGATTGCATAGCATACCTCTGATAACCTTGAACACGTACACTGCTAACGCTAAGTCCTACGTACGTGTAGCTCGTTGTATCCTACCGTACCCAAAATCTAAACCCAAAATGAGCAGAATATTTACCACCGAGGTGTTAATCGATAAATTAAATTAGATACTATTTTATTCATCTAACATATACATATATACACGATTTTTCTCTCTCGCAGCACTGTATTACTAACATCATAAAATAACTTTTGTTCCATAACTTTTAATATTTCATCAGATTTTACTAACATTCAAAAATAAACATATTTAAATAGATAGTCTTAAACCGCCACATCTCACAAACACAAACACAGGAGCGAGGTTTGGGAGTCGTCGGGGAGGACGCGATGCTTGCACATTGAACTTACAATCTCACTACTAAATACGTGTCAGTTAGTACAACTACAACTTAAACTTAAAAGTCATGCGACATAAGTTATTGTTTATGATGTTAGTAATTCTCTCATTATAAATTAGTAATTGTTAGTAATCCTGCGAGGTTAGTATTTCGCTAACAACACTGTATAGAAAATAATATAATTTCCTCTGATTTCTATTACTAAGTTGACGTAAAGGACGAAGTTTCAGCACAACTGTTTTTCAGTCGCCGCGATTCTGAACAAAATGGTCTACAACAAAACAATCATCATTAATCCAACTGAATGTATCCATTTATTTACGAGTAATAACATATAAAGTATACAGTTACACTATACAAATCCCACAAGCAAAACAAATCTAATCAGGACGACAAAGGATACAAATGAATAAATAAATAAATATTAAACAACATCACATTGGTTGCTTTGATCCCAAAGTAAGTAACTAAATCACTTGTGTTATGGAAATCAGAAGCAACGACGGTAAAATAAACACTCAGATCCGAGACAATATAGAAAAGTTAGTTTCTATATTGACCAGGCCGGGTATCGAACCTGGGACCCCAGAGATGGCGACACCATGAAAATCGGTGTGCAAACCGCTTGACCACGTAGGTCATCTAATGACTGATACCAGACAATTACGGATTACTATTCCACAACCAATGTGTAACATGACGACTTCTATTCCAAGAGAAGCCATTTGAAGTTTGAAGGTATAAAAAGAGTCAGCCGTCTTCACAGACACTCTGGTACTCATATGGAATTTCCTGGTTTCAGATCAGGTGATTAGTATAGAGTTGTCTGGTCTATTATCATTGTTATCATCCTTCAGACATCTATGCAACAGTTAACATATCCGGACCGCCAGATATCGATAACTGGACGTTATCGATATCTGGCGAACGTGACGTGATTATCTACGATAACTAGATGCGTGGTCTGGAACTCGTTTGTATATGTTATTAAACTGCACTTATCCTTGTTTTGAAATTCACCTTTATTTCCGCTTCATTAATTGTATTCATAAGATATCCGTCGGCTGAAATGATGACGAATCGTGAAGACATGTCTGATAATAACTTATCGAATTAATAACTTAATGCGCAGCCTTGGTATAATAAAGTCACATGTGGATAATACGTCCAAGGTTCTTTTATCACAAGTCATAAACGTAATATGAACTACATGAATCAAATTATGTTTATGAGAAATTTTATTGTTATCTCCTATTTAAGCATAAAAAAGTTATCTACTAATTTTCCTTGGGCCACCTGCACGTCAACGTCCACTTGGCTGTCCGAGACATCGCTGGAAGGATGAAGTCGCCAAAGACCCGAACAAGCTGAATATGCCCAAATGATCGCAATTCGCACAAAACTTAAAGAACTTGATATCGGAGGCATCATGGCCGGGTCGCTGCCACTCAGCCAGCGAAGTAAATAAGTAATTTCCTTCGTAAAGTCTTTGAACCTCTCTCTAAAAAGTTATCATTTTCCAAATGTGGACTAATTACAACGAAGAATGCGAATTGATGATAGTTGTCTCCACTGATAATCTGGAACCATTTACAATATACCGGTAAAAAATGAAGTTGCCAAAGACCTGAAGAAGCTGAATGTGCCCGAATGGTCGGAATTCGCATAAGACAGAAAGAACCTGGTATTGGAGGTCAAGATTAATTTTAGTCGCTGCCGCTGAACCAGCGAAATAAATAAGTAATTTCCATCGTAAAGTCTTTCTCTCTCCAAATAGTTATCATTTTCCAAATGTGGACTTATTAAACTGACAATACGATGTTATTGGTGATAGTTGTTTCCGTAACCTCGTAACGTAACGTAACGTAACGTAACCAGTAAAAAAATTCGAGTATTCACAAAAACACATTCAAATTCTATCACACCTGCATGCATTTTATGTTTAATTTTGTAAGCACTGAAATGCCTGTAAAGGTTACCCGGTCGATTCTTGGTGACAGGTTTAATTCCTACTAGTACGAATTTCGGTAACGTGAAGTTATTAATTTAAAATTCAAAAGAGCATGTTTAATTATAAACGAACTAGGAGCTCCTGTGTGCGATTGTCAATAAAGAGATAAAGATATTTAGTTACACTAAAAAATGAAGATCGTAACAAATTTAAATTTAATTTCTGATACATTTGCAAATGTTTACTACTTACAGTCGAGGAAAAGATTCTGTACTAGGTAACTACACAGCAATTCGACATCCAATAACCAAGGAATTATTAAATAATACGTAATCATATCATATTAGTTAGAAGACGTCCACTGGTGAACATAGGCCTCCCCCAAAGATTTTCAGACCAGCCGATCGGACGCGACGTGCATCCACCGATTACCCGCCGACATAATCATATAACTATTCAAAAATACTAAATATTTGTTCATCTAATTCTTAACATAAATATAGTGACTTGGACATTATTGGATTGTAGGTATATTTTGCTAGGCAAAGACGCCAACCCAATCACTGGAACTGTCCAAAAAGCAGAAATTGTCCGTAATTTTACCGATCATCTGGGACGATGTCGTACTCGCGTCTTATATATAGAAGCTCGTCTATGGTACCGCAGGTGCATCCGCAGCGGTGCATGGATCAATGGATAATAATGTTTAATGAAAAATAAATATTTATTATATTACGCTACCATAATATACAAGGTTCATATTAAAACTCATAACATGAGTTTTAATATGTATTTATAGTTATTATGAACTGAGTTTTAAATATTATTTAAAACTCAGTTCATAATAACTATAAATACAGTTTCTTTAGCATTGTAGTTGAATTGATTAGATGATTTAGCTTTATAGATGTATTTAAAAATATAAAGTTCGTCAATTTCCTTTTAACATTAAAAAATACCACAGGCTTCTAAAAAAAAACAAATTCAAAATTATTCCTGTTTGTTTTTACCGTCTTTTACGGAAAATGTGCAAAACCTTTTGGCCATTTTGTTTTACAACTGTGCTAATATTGTCGGAGAGTTGTATTACTTTTAGTGTTGTTTTATTAATTTGCTTTGTTATTTTTGTTTCATTTTGTTGATTTGTTAATGACTGTATCCTTATTTGTTGTTAAACGAAGAACAAAACATGGAACCAGCGGCAGGACCATCACCTGGTAAATCCAATAAATGCCGTCGTTGTATTAATATATTCTCGTATTAACCACAGCATCGGTTTTGTCGACCAATTTATAATAAATGTAAGCGACAGCGAATGTTCCGAATTGGATTCTGAAGATGACGGTTCTGCAAAGTTATATTATATTATTACGTCTTTTGTGATATATTTATTTATAAAAAAATAAAGAATAATATGTAATAAATTTATTTATTTATTTAGTAATTTATTCAACATAATATAACAATGTAATAAACTAAATAACTACTCTACACGAAGTGCACTTGTTGGCGACTTGTGGTGCAATCTGGTGTCAAGTAACCGGCCGTGGAAACGTCGATATACGACACTCTTTGCTCGAAACTCCGCCTTCATGAAGGTCGATAGATGTTCGGTCAGTAGGTACGGTACTTGCACCGCAAACGAATTCACTTTGTGGCGGGACTCTAACCTCTCGACTCTCAGGCTGTATTTGGCTGTTAGTCTGATGTACTCCACTATCTCCTCACACATCGTTGGGTAATGTAGACGCGACAGGTACAGCAACGTCGTTGGTATAGCCGAACGCAGCAAAAAGTTACATTTTGTCGGTGCTAATCATTGACTTACAATTATATGGACGTCGGGTCCGCGTTAAAAAGTGTCCGAACTTATAGGGCGTCAAAATCGTATACAGAGCGTCATTCACGCTTTAGTCCTCGTTTGTTCGACTGACAGCGAAGCAAGCAAAATTAGACGGTACTGCGATGACATTGCAATTTAAATTCAACGTTTTAGCTTTTTCATATTCCTTTACATGTCACTACGTTTAAATAGGTCGACTTGGGAGATATTTTTCGTGGTTTGTGTATTAGACCCGTCGTCCATTTATTTGTAAGTCAATGGTGCTAATTAATGTTTCCTTACTCTGAAACTATTTAAATGTTTACAACCCCCGAGGTCACCAGTACTTCAAGGTAACTAAAACGATACGCTAACAGTAATACATTCGTACGTTACTAGGATTATCAGAGACTGGCGTTTTTACAATTAACGTATACAGTGGTAGGAAGAGGTGAACGATCGCTATTGCCATCCTAAATGGCACTTAGTATATACGTGTAGACGTTCATTGTTGAAGCGTGTTGGCACTCTTATTGTCAGGTATATTTATGGATGTTTCTCGTGCATTTTTGGGTTCTAATCATCATCATCAAGCAGTCTCTACTCCATCCGTCTTCGGATATAGGCCTCCTCCATTTATCTCCGTTTACGTCGCTCCCGTGCCACATGCATCCAGTTTTTGCCCGCGAAAATTTAAATGTTATCTACCCAACGAAGTGCCGGACGACCTCTGCCTTGGTTGTTGGCCCATGGTCGCCACTCCATGGTCCTCCGTGACCGCCGATCTGGATTCATCGTAGCTATGTGTCCTGCCCATTCCCATTTCATCTGCCCATCTCAATTTTGCATACAACGTCCTCGATTTTAGTTATCCGTTGAACATGCTCATTCGATATCCGATCGAGCAATGTTATTCCTAACATTGTTCCTTGCATTGCCCTCTGTAAGATTTGTAAGTTCTCTGCGGACTTCTTCGTCAGGATCGTTGTTTCCATGCCACAGGTGAATACTGGCAGGACCTACTGTACTTTTGTTGTTGTTGTTGAAGACCTTAGTCTTTAGCCTCTGCGGCATTTTTTAGGTTACATTATCATTATCTTTTTACTTTTTTCTCAGCCCTTTGGCAGGTTTTAAACAGGTTTATGGACCGAAATAAGTAAATACAGTATTATTGTGATGTGAACCTATTTCGTCTCCTTCTGTCAGCACGACCTTTCTTACAACTCGTCAAGTATTCAAACTTGCAGCTTTTTTTTATAGTATGAAGAGACGGGACGAACAAGTCGTGCGCTTGATGGTAAGCTACATGCCTTCCCATAACAGTTGCAGTGCCACTCAGCGCTTTAAGTCGCAAAGATCTGAGGGGCACTTCACCAGCACCCTTACCCTTCAAAATGGGAACACAGTAATGCTGACATTACTACTTGGCCGCAGAAATAGGTAAGATGGCAGTACCTTTTGTAAAGCAATGTTGTTTTTCAAGAACGGACAACTGGAAGATTTGGAGAAAATAATCGTCTAATCTTTATTATGATTACATTTTTCAAAATGTGTATCGTAATAAAATTACAGTCACAATGAGATTCGACGTGTGTTCGGTGACAATTACTCTTGTAGCGTTTCTATTAAATGCTTTTGTCTAACGTCCTAGAACTCTATTAGACTTTTGGAAGAAAGTGAGGAAAGGATTTACATTAACAACTGTAATAAGAACAATGATGATCCCAATAAGCGGTCTGTAAAGGTAAGGAGTCCAGCTCGTGAAACTGCCTTTCCTCATGCCACAGATTAAAGTAATACACGAGGTGAGAAAGGCAACAGCGCCAAAACAGATGTGGGTAAGCTTCGACAGGTTTCCGGGTATTATCCTGCGCAGCTCATATGCGTAAAGTGAGGTAAGGCCATTGATTAAACTTAATATTGTGAATCCCATTGCTACCAAACCTGTAAGAGACATGAATTTTTTTATAAAATTACATTATTTGATATCATGTCATAATTATAATATTAGGCTATCAGCGCATAAATGATTTGAAAGTACATAATTATTTTATATTGGATGCTATTTTCACATATACACATTTAATTAAGCACTAATTATTTTTATACATGAAAATAGAATCTGAATATAAAATAATTGTGTATTTGCTTTAGTATAATGTAAAGTAACATTGTAGAAACAAATTTAAATGTGAGTTACACTATTTTTGCCCTGATGGCTAAATGTAATCATATAGCCTAATTTAATTTAAAAGCAAAAATAAAACAAAAAATATCAAAATTTAAATGTTACAATTGAAATATAAGATATTATACCTCCATGATATCAGTAAATATGCGTAAGGTTCTATACATCCTAATATTGCATGATTTTCTTTCAATCCTTGCTTGCGTTTTTTTCTCTTTTACCCTAGTCTAACACCCGTATTTATGAACAAATATAAGTCCGACTTAAGCATAAAAAAATCTCAAGTGTGACTTAAGTTAATAATTGGTTTTTATGAACAATTTTATGTCTCAGCTCAATCTTAATTCGGTCTCAAAATCGAGTTAAGTCGCTCTTGTTTAGAATCAGTCTTTAGCTCTCTTAAGTCTGACTTGGAAAAATTTTAACATTTATATCTTATATCACTAGTTATTTGCGTTTTCTCTTGAATTGCTCTGACATTTTTTTATTTTACTTATTTACTTACCTTTTTGTTTTGGTTTATAAATTTGTATTAAAATATTTTTAAAACGAACGACTTTGAGACCTCCATGGCTAATTATCTGGAGAACGAGTGAGGTGCTTGTACACCACGGTAATCATCTGATTACCGTGGTGTACAAGCACCTCACCTAAAATATATCTGAGTGATCCTGGCAATATCTTGGAAGTACTGGATGACGAACAGTACGATACAGGAATGAAAATTTGATGTGTAACTATTCTTCTCATTACGTAGGAAAGCAATATAAAGTACTAACTACTTGATATTCATAAATATTATAAAAGATTCAAGTACTACTGTGGGGTAGACTGCACCACGAGGTCAATTCTCTTGATACTATTTCTTAATAGTTCATAATGTCAAAATACTTCTATACATCGTTGTATCAACAACGAAAAAATAAATATCAAAGTTATAGGTTTATAAGAAACCAATAAGAACCCAATATTGTAACTAGCTACAAAGGAACATCTCCAGTCAGAGAAACACCAGTTTTGTTTACTGTTATCGACTTGTTTTGGTTTCTCATTTCACATAGATTCCGTGAAGTGCAATGGAACCTACCTATCCTGTTCCTGAATTTACTAGCTGTGAACCCAAGAAGTTTCACACTTCAGTTATTTCAACAAATAGTTCAACACATTGTAATATATAGAAATGATTCGTATCCCTACAGCAATTGATACAATAAAACAGAGAGAGATAATTTTAATCTTCATAGGTTTTCATCTTCATGTTCCAGATTTTCCAAAGAAATAGTTGTAAACACCATTTTCCCGCTAATGTAAGTTCAGCCATAGTAACTAATTTATATATTTTAAAATCGAATGTAAAAAAATCAATATTAATTTAAGAATCTTAAATACTTCTAACAAATAAGGTCAAAACAGTTTGATTTTATTTTATTCTTTCCGCTGAAGACAAGGCAAATTTAATTGTTTGTTAACTGCCACAAATAAAAATGCGCAGACTGCAAAACAATTTTCAAAAACACCCGCTTTCAATTTTTGAAAAAACAAGTACTGTCATAGGCTAATAGCTTCAAAGTAAAACTTGAGACTGACCTTGGATAAGAGCGAGCGAAAAAATGATCACAAATGTCAACCAACACCAAGTCGCACTTAAGCAAAAATTTCACTCAAGTCGATCTTAGTGAAGAATTTTCTTAAGTGCGACTTTTGGTTTGTTCATAAATACGGGTGACAATGTCAATAAGTCGAGTTATTTTCAGGTTTCGGCTGAGTTAATTCATTAGAAACGTACCAAACCTTCCATGCAAAGTAACCCAGTGAACATCTTTATCGATAATTTTGAGGACAGAACCCGCGATGGCCAGAGTGGAACCAAAAACCTGCAGAATCCAGTGAACACGTCTTTTGTTCACTAGTGTAAAGATGGAGGTCCAACTGCCTGGCGCTAAAGCTAAACAGGCTTCAGCCATCAGCAATTGGTACTGAAAAAAAAAACAGACACAATTAAAACTAAATATAACCCACCGCCTTTCAAGCAGAGGCTGTGGTTTCGAATTCGGGCTCGCGCCTCTGTGTTTTTCGGAATTTATGTGCGAAATAGAATTTAAAATTACCATGATCTTTTCGGTGAAGGAAAACTTCGTAGTGAAAACATGCACGTCGAAGAATGTTCACAATCACAACCCTTAGACGTGTGAAGTTTAGTAGCTGTAGATCTGTTTCTGCAGCCAAGCAATAATGTGAGCATAACTGCGCTCCGGTTTTGAAGGGTAAGTGTGCTGGTGAAATTACGAGCACTTGGGACTTATGTCAACTTATGTCTCTCTCAAACTATGCCCCTAAGATCTTTGCAATTTAAAGCTCTGAGTGGCACTGCAACGGTTATGGATAGGCGTGTCGTTACCACCAGGTGCACTACTTGTTCGTCCCGTCACCTGGTATTATAAAAAAGTCCACATCTCATATTGGGCCTGCGTGGTGAACTATGGCCCTAAACCCTAGTTTGAGAGGAGACTCGTGCACAACAGTGGGACAAGTAAATACGTTGATGATGATGATGATAAAACAAACAAACAAACAAACAACGCACACTCTCATAGCCAGGCACTAGGGAAACCCCGTATCTCGGGTGCCATAGACGCATACATAGATAGACAACCACAAATTACACCCAAACTAACGAGAGAAGTGAATGTAAACCGTACAAATATTTCTCCCGGTTCGGGAATTGAATCCGGTACATCTGCATGGCAGTCCAGCATGGTAACCGTTCGAACACTAATCGCTAAAAAAATACTTATAGCAATAATGTTATGTTAAGTTACTCATTCACATCTTTTATTAATTTTAGTAATCGTGATGCTTTTCAATATTAATGCATACGTCTAAATCTATAAAATTTGTAGTCACAAATTTCGTATACCCATGTACCCTTTCCGCGGCTTTTCTAGAATTTTCCCTGTTTTATTACACTACAGTACATTTACAATCACAATGTACACTTTAAGCTATATTTATATTCTTCTTCTGTATCTAATAAGTTATTTTGGACGCACTATTTACACTTATTTATTAGTAATTTTACTTCAATTAATAATATAATAATAATAATAATAATAACGCACACACTCAACATAGCCCCGCACTAGGGAAACCCTGTGTCACGAGTGCCATAGACACACACATAGACAACCACATATTACACCCAAACTCACGGGAGAAATAAATGTAGGCCATACAAATATTTAGATGCCTAACTTTCTCAAACTCGTATCTTATAAAATGGGGTTATTCAGGAGATGGCAAAACTTTATATTTATTTTAAATTTCTTATCAAGGGTGTTAATTTCGATGCATTACTTTAAGAATAGATAAAAGTCAGTGTGTGAATAAAGGAAATGTGATGTGAAATCAGAATACAAAATGCAAAATTTGCATATTTTTTTTGCATTTCGGTAATTTTGTGATACGTTGTATATGATACGAGTTTGAGAAAGTAAGGCGAGCGCCCTTTCACTACTTAAGACAAAAATATTGTTTTTATTTCTATATTTAATCAATATCCGTGTAATATTAATGCAGAAGGTATTTATTTAACTATCTACCGACGCAATAATACAGAGTTCAAATTGAATCAAGATTGATGACAAAATGGACGCAATAATAATGAGTTTTATCCAAAATGCAATGCTACTGTTAAAGTTGTACAACTACAATTTAAGAAAGATAAATAAGGTACTTACACCAATGACACACAAAACAATGTGTTGACTAGTAGCGTTGAGTGGTACTCCGTTTCTAAAAGCGAAGGCAATGCAAATACCAACAACAATTCCAATGCAAAGTCTTCCGATCATATTCAAAGTGGTCTGGCATATATGCCAGCCGTAATTTTCTTTTATTAGTGCTTTTTGTTGCTGCACAGGAAGAGTAATAGTTTTTGACTCAGTAAATTCTAAAGTGTCAATTGTATTTGGTGGCATTTTTGAGACGTGACACGAAAACACAGACAGACGTTGAGAATAATCTTTACTGGTACATAAAGTGATATAACAGACGTTCGTATTTGTTGCTTTATCAAATATGATTTCAGATTTTGGATAATTTTATTGTGTGTAGACTACATACTATCAAGTATAAGAAAATCATGTAGAAACATGACAATTTCACGTTATTATCGGTCAAGATAATCACTTGATATTGTCATGTTTCTAACTGTATGATTATAGCATTGACGGTAGACAAGATTTACATGATGTTAAACTTGGTTGAGTTTTGTGATATGGTAAGAAATTAGAAAATAAAACAATAAAATTCCTTACTTTGTTTAGCTATTAAAACACTTAGAAATATAATAATTGTTTATCTTGTACAAATACCTAAAGGACAATAAATTATTCTAGAATAGTCTGCTACTCGTCAATAATAGCAGCTTTCATTTTTAATGACATAATCATTGTAATCCAATTTATAAAACTTAATATCTTTCAATAATAAACACACAAGACATGTGATAATACGTCAAAAGAGCTTTGCATTGATGTCATAAAAACAATACGAATTACATGAAACAAATCGATATCTCCAATGAACAATCCCCCTCCTTAGCCGCTCACGCGATGCGCTCCCCCTACCGCAAAATGGCGGCTATTTGGTTTCGCAAATTAGAAAAGCATTCAGTTTAAATACAAGTTTTTATAAATAAAAATTATTATTCTGCATTGCTATACCATATATATACATACCCTCCGTACTACCAACAAAAACATCTCAAATAAAATGCAGTAATACAATCCTGCACTTAAAAAGCACTAATGAAATTTTTGGTGTACTTGGATAAACATGATAATATTCCGTTTGAGTGGTTCTAACGTTTACCATGAAATTACTCCTTAAAGTATAGTTTATAAACATTTATATTCAGGGTAAACTTAAAAAACGCTACTTACGGTATGTTTTCAATAAATAAACACCGAAAACACCAGCCCAAACAATAATAACACACACGATTGTCGTGACCCAGGCATTAAAAACTTTATGGTTTGCTAGAGTAGTTACCGAAATAGCAATTGATATTAGTTCTTTTACCTGTTATAACTTCGATATCCGATAAATCGGTATAAAATCATCACCGGCACCTCTAGGTGTGGTATGCGTCTACGGCATGTATCGCGTGAGCGGTTATTTTTTTGGTCATTTTCTGTTTTTAATGTAAACAACCTTATTTTATTTTCTAATATATATAAATAATTATTTTCTCTGAATTTTGTGAAAAATAATAAAGAAACAAAAAACAAAATTCGAAAAAAACTAGGAAACAAATTTTGTGAAAAAAAGAAACAAAACAGCAAAATGAAAGCAAAGATTACCAAAAAGTGAGCGTAGTTTTCATCGGAGGTATAGAAATTGAATTAATGATAAGTTTATATACTAAAATACAGATTTTTGTTACTCTTATGCACATTGTGAGTCTGGTGTCAGTACTAGGGTTATTGTCCCTGTACGACTAATCACCAGGCTCCCTCCCTCTAAGCTAAGGTTTTTTAATTACTCTTCTTATTAACATCAGCTCGGAGAATTATGTATAATTCGCACTGTTAATACAATAGTGTAACTCTAAAATGGTATTTTTCGGAATCGATGGAAAATGAATTGTTCACTTCCCGTGAATGATTATTAAAATTTATGTATAGGTTAAGGTTTATTACATACACCTAAACAGTTGCCTACTTGCCAAATATATTTCAAAACAAAAGGAAAAAAATAATTTCATGATTTTTGGGTAAGCACTGTTTGGTCCAGGACTAACTCATAAAAAATTTGTTTCATTGTAGTTTCATAAGTAGATATCTTTCAATTATTTCTCACAATACTCTAATAATGGTTTTATTAACGTGTAGAGAATTAAATTTTACGTTCAGCAATGATATAATCGTGAATTTCACATATTTTGAGTTA
>NW_020654972.1:7043685-7058443 GCF_003589595.1 Hyposmocoma kahamanoa | reverse complement strand
GAGCAAGAAACTGACAAGAACGAGCAAGAAACTTTAGGGATTGCTCTTTTCAAATAAACTTAAATGCTATAGAAATACACTTTGAATCAATTTGTATGTAATCTAGAGCCATATGGTTTTATTTGTATGTAATCTAGAGCCAATTTTGTGATATGACTTTTCAATGAAAATATTTTTAATGTAGTTTTTAAACTTAGGAAATGATAATCTTAATATATGCTCCAGAATCTTATGTTAAAAACGTATACAGTTCCCCATAAAAGAGTCGTTTACCTTGTTTAAACGAAATCGTAGCACCATGAGTTTGGACTTAGCTCTAAGGTAATATTATAGATATCTATTTACTTATTGAAATTATGTATGTTTTATACGGGCATATAAAATATTTGAGTAAATGTACTGTGATGCCACAGTCATGATACCAGTTTCTTTAAACTTTTCTCTGAGAGAAACCCAAGAACCTAGACGGCATACAGAACGAATCGCTAGTTTAAGCAATACAAATATAGTTTGAATGTCTGCCGCTTTACCTCACATGAGAATCCCATTCAAGTTAGTAATCTAAGGTCACTCCCAAGAAGACTGCTTTATCAACA
The DNA here is from genome assembly GCF_003589595.1 of Hyposmocoma kahamanoa. Lineage (NCBI taxonomy): Eukaryota > Metazoa > Arthropoda > Insecta > Lepidoptera > Cosmopterigidae > Hyposmocoma > Hyposmocoma kahamanoa. The sequence continues at coordinate 7,057,847 of NW_020654972.1, read as the reverse complement.
AGGTCTAACTTTTGTTCGTTTATTTCTATGCTTGGATTAGTTGATTTTACGTTAGGTAATTAAAAAAATAAGAGAAATATATATTTCTATTACCCTGACAGATTGGACATGGCGTTAACGAGTAAAAGCTAGCAAATGATCTCCAGAAACCCCAAAAAAATTGTGTCGGTTCATCAGCGTAGCACTCTATATTGATATAATTCTTATTGAAAACAAAGTTAAACACAAATATTACAAAGTAAGAAGCGAGAGTTGAGAGAATGGCAGAGAACTGTTTACAAACAAAAATTAATTTTGCACATGAATAAACGTATATCGATGGTAACGTCAACGTAACGAATAGCAATGTTTCGTGCGCCCGCGCAAGTGCTCGCTAATGTCAATTAGTGCTCCTATGTCGTGATGTACGCATTACGAAGGTCACGTTTATACTAAAATGTTTTATGAGATAAATGAGCTGGATTTGTTGATGTTGCATTTGAAAATGCGTAAACCTATAAAAACAGACACTATCACAGAAATCTAAATGGTGATTTCGGAGGCTAGCACACGTGCTCCTGAGCAATAATGTGGAATAAGGTTGAACAGTTCTTCAGAGCACTCGCCATGGTACATCCGATAAAAGCCGCTAAGCGATGTAAAGTCTCTACGCAGTTGTGGAGATTCAAGATGTGATGAGACCTCTTCATCGCCGATGACTCGCAAGGCGCAACGCTGCAAAATTTCCAAGGCATCGAGAAAGTACTTAGCAGAGCCATCCCAGAGGGGCGAATAATGCTCTATGCAAAATATAACCTGTGTTTTGTACAACATGCATAATTGGTCAGGCGCGAAGAAACGACGCACCTTGTTCAAGACACCGAGTATTCGTGAAGCTGTTTTGATGTATCTCTTTAAGTTCAGATCACATCAGATCTCCATACCAAGCAAGATGATACTGCTGTGATGCGTCAGGTTTTGAAGGAACAGTGTCAATTTTGCCGTAAACGCGCAATACTGTGTTTTCTTGGCATTTAACTCAACATGATTTTTGGATCCCCAATCATGTATGAGGTCCAAAACCCTATTGAGTCCAGTGACAAGATCTGAACGCTCCTTTTCAAGTTTCAACGCGACCAGCCGAGGGTCAGCCGTGATATCCCCCATGAAAAGTGCCTTCATCAGCTGCTCATGTTGAAAGAAAATAAATAAATTATTATTACTATTATTATCTTCATAGCAATGAATGTTCCCTAGAGAAAACATGTCATTGATATGAAGAAGGAAAAGCGTGGGAGATAAAACCGATCCCTGTGGTACGCCGGCAATATTCATGAACACAGCAGTCAGAAACGGCACGAATTCTCCGCTCATGAAGGAAACTGTCAATCAAACCATAACTTTAACAGATAACTGGTTTGCCAAACCGTATGCCTGGAGCTTGGAGAGAAGATCTTTCTGCCATACCCGATCAAATACTTTGGCTATGTCACCTTACCCCGTTTATCAATTGGCTCATTCCAAAGATGCATTAAATACGCTGAAAAATGTATGAATGTCACTCGTCGATCGTTTCGGCCGAAACCCGTACTGACGATCATTAATTATGGAGTGATCTTCTAGGCATTGGATGATTTGCTTGTTAAGGATTCGTTCGAACACTTTGCATATGCCATCATATGTGAAATTTTAAGGATGTAAGAAAGAAGGGGGTTGTCATATACATATAAATAACATCAACATGTCGGGGCCATAAACGTAGTAATCGTTGTGCTATATACATATTTAATTTTACTGCCTCTGCGGCCGAACTGTTACCATGCACTGCCATGACTGCCACGCACAAGTCCCAGATTCGATTCTCGTGCCGGGATAAATATTTGTATTGTCTATATTTATTTCTCTCGTGAGTTTGGGTATAATTTATGGTTGTCTATTTGTGTGTCCATGGCAGGTGCGAGACAGGCTTTCTGCGGGTCTATGTTGAGTGTGTGCGTTATTATTATTATTTTTATATGTCAAGTGAAAGAAAGTTACAGAAAAATATTAAACTGAACATAGGTCTGAAAATAGGTAGAAAAAAATAGCTAGTATTACCACACACATGCATTGGACGTGGTTGATGCGTTTGTTACAAAAAAAATATTGATGTCATCCGAACTTAACTGCCTCCGTGGCCGAACGGTTACCATGCCGGACTGCCACGCAGAGGTCCCAGGTTCGATTCCCGGGCCGGGAGAAATGTTTGTATGGCCTACATTTATTTCTCTCGTGAGTTTGGGTGTAATTTGTGGTTGTCTATGTGTGTGTGTCCATGGCACCCGCGACACAGGGTTTCCCTAGTGCGGGGCTATGTTGAGTGTGTGTGCGTTATTTATTTGAACTTCTATCCTGCACAAAAACTTGCGTCAAGATTCGTGAAATTTTGATTCAAAGTGGTATTCGTCTATTGAAAGTGCACCTTATTTTAATTACTGCAAGGCTTATATTATTAAAAGTACATGTCATTGTACTAAATACATTTTCAACTATCATAAATAATAATCGCTGCAAAAAATTGGGATTCATAGTAATGCATTCTACGAAATAATAAGAGATGATGGATGTAGTTTAATGTTAATGTTTAATGACAGATTTGGTATGTAGGTATTTTGGTGCATTGTCAGTATAGTTATTAAAAAAATTCTTCCGTTATAAGTAGACAAACATTATGAATTAGTGCCACTTTGGAGTTGGTGTTAAATAATTACACGAATTTTTGGCATTACTCCTGTTTGATTTCAAATCGAATGTCAAATTAACCAGAAGAAAAACAAATGAATAAGGCCAAACTTTAAAAAGACAATACAACAATCGAACACAAAGAAAAATCCCTTCGATCCGGCTGCAAAGTTTGTCTTCACTCAGCCTTTACAGCTACTAGCGGCTGATTAGAAATATCGCTTTATTAATTGTAATATTAAGTATATTGAATGTCACGATATTTCACCACATTTTACTCCACTAGTTTGTTATAATTATTAATACAAAGTCGAACACAAAGAAAAATTCTTTCGATCCGGCTGGACTCCGATCATAGATTTGTCACAGGTGGAGTTCCGGCAAAAAAGTCGTACAACCGAAACCAACGATCTAAAACAAGCACATAGAGAAATTAATAAGGTCTGCTGACTCGTTCCGTTGCTAAGTCGGGAGAACAATAGCCCTGGTCGCCGATTTGAGCCAGATTCCCTTTCCAGGAGGATACTTTCTTTACGTTCGATCTTGATATTAATAATTATAAAAAAAAAAAAATGGAGTATTTTCACAAAAGTAATTAAATATCATGGTGGTAAAATATTGTGATACTTATTAAACTTAATGTTACAATTTATAATCAAAATGATTACTTAGTTTGGAAGTGGTCAAAACTTTAGACCTTCAATTTAATGGGTTAAATTCTGATGAAAACAACAATTGTTCATTAAACTATCTGTCAACGGTTGCCATTAAACATAGAACCCTGAATTGAAACGTGAGCCGAGAACGGTTTGCATATTTAAACCAATACGCTTCGGCGTAATTGATAGGACTAGGCCTGAAGTGGGTAATCTAAGGGGTCTAACTGGACCTCTTAGATCGAAAACGGTCCCTCCGGATTGAGGGCGATGGATTGCCTATTAAGGATAATTTGGACGACTATTTTATTAACATTTATAGTGGTCACGATACGGCATTGACGTTCATTCACTTATAGCATTATCGACGTTTATCTAGTACACAGAATAGGTAAATTGTAACTACTTATAATTGATAAAAAGTTTTCATTATCTTAATGGATACAAAATTCAAATTAAACGATAAAAATCTTATTAAATAATGTAAGGACATTCTAAGGACGAACTAAGGATTTCGCAAGGCCTCATCTACAAAATGACAACTTTTCAGGAGAGAAGTTTAAAAACTACGAACTAAGTAAGTCCATAACTTTTGTAGGACTTTCATGTGATAAAAGTACATGTGTTTCGTTATATCAAGGGTACGATATTTTAGCGGACATCTTTTGATCAGCATGTTCAGTACTTAAAGCCAAACAACTTTCACATTGGAAATTTCTGTGAAATCGTTGAAAAAAAAACTGTTTTATACATTAGGGTTGAGTATGTGTAAAGTTGGTGATGAAAGATAGAACAAAGCTACAACCGAATGGTTACAAAATCGTGACACTTCCTGCAGCTATATAGGTAGACGACATTATCAAAGTTGCGCCCCGTAGATGGATGAGACTAGCGCAGGACCGCGGAATGTAGCATAAACTACTGAAGGTCTACACCTAATAGTGGATGTAATCGGGCTGTAAATGACAATTATAATGGTGAGGTTTTTTTTTATGATACCAAGTGACGGAAGTGACATGTCGTGTGCCTGGTGGTGAGTGATACGCCTGTCCATAGCAGTTGCGCCTGTCATCCTGAAACATAAATTGACAAGTCTCACGTGCCTGTAATTTCACCAGCACCTTTACTTTCAAAATCTGAATGCAGTAATGCTCATATTACAGTTTAGTCGCCGAAATAGGTACTTCCCTGGACGAATTCTTTCACAAGGAGTTGTACGCTACTATTTATTATGGAATAGATAGTGTTTTGGTTTCGTATATTGATAAATCCTTTTTTTTTGTGAAGATATTTTCGTACAAGCCGTTTAAACCCTATACAAAGATCCACAAAAAGATAGAGAAGTTCGGAAGATCTGATGGCTCGATCCGTAGCTCATTTGGTAAAAGCGGTGGCCACGTTGAGGTTACTGACGCTGGTTCAAGTTCAGTCGGATCGAAGGAATTATTCCTTGTAACAATAATAATTGATTAAATAAATCCTTTTGAGATTAAGACTTTATATCTTCCTTGTGAGCTGGAGTCTCCAGGTAATAGAAATTGAATCAGCTCTTGCAGCTATTGGAGATTATGCACTATGGGCATTAAATATGGTGTGGTGGTTCTTGGAGCGCCTCAGAGTAAAATCCTTAGCTCTGACATTTATAGGGTATTTACTAGTTTGAAACCAGGTAATTGATGTGGATGTTATAAAAAAAGCAGATATGAATGTAAAATTTCCAGAACACGAATGATGAACAAAATTTGACGTGAGAAGTAGTAACACACGTCATAAGTAGTTTAATAAGACAAGTACGGTAAGAGCGTTTGCACACTACATCCGATACGTATCAGTTCCGAATCCGAGTAATGACGGTTCGAAATGTTACAGGGATCATTTTATCTCTAGGTGTACAAGCCATAATCGTATTTTCTCGGATTCTAAACGGACTTAGTGCACAAGCGACATCCGAAGTGGGTCCGAGTTTTTTAGATTTGTTTGGTCTCGGATTCGGAACGAATACGAATTGCTTGCAGTGCACAAACGCACTAACTCCATACATAAGTAGCCACGTGGCTTGTATGTATGCACGCCAGTCGCGCGCCTATACGGACACCGTGTACACATTCGTCGTCACAAAGTGCTTTTCATCATTATGTGAATGTGTTTATTATTTATACATTACTTGCCACGCGGCGGTCGCGCACACACACAAGTCGCGCTGTTGCTTTGTACGGAGTTACTATAGTTCCCTTATTATACTATTCATATGTTCTCTGATCTATACCATATGACCACACTATATATTATGTGGATTTAAAACGTTAATGTCATCGAAGTTAGTAAGTGTATTAAATTCCTGCTTGACCGAATAGTAGGTACTTTTTACGTCTTGGGATTTGGGAATAGGTGAATAAAGTATAAATTGGACTTAGAGCGATAAAGATGATGAATTGCGTTAATTCTGGCGTAAATTTTGTTAATACGTAATCAAATCAAGAGGTAGGCATATTTAATTTAATTAGGCGTATCAGAAGCATTAACAATCTCGTTATCTTCAAGACTAAGTAGTTGTTTTATTATAAACAATTATATTAATTTATATATTTAATCGTGTTTTTGCATTACATGCATGCATGTTAACTTATACTACACGTATTATTATCAATGTTGTCACTAGTTTTGTCATTGGGATGGCTGCTGGCGAATGTCTTTTCATGCGCATCCATAAACTCATATTGTGTATTTATTGAGATTTTTTTCTGAAATAACTCCTAGTTATTAACACTATTTTTGTTATGATTATAAATAACTATAAATACAAAGATCGAAGACACAGAAAAACTTTCGTCGAACCGATGGGACTTGAACCCGCATACATGCTGCACCGCAGCATTGCTCTAACAATCTGAGCCATGGGTCCAGTTACCGAGTCGTCGAAATTCTATTATGTGTTTATGTCCAACAGGACAGTGTAATTGTGTTGTACTTATAAACAAATAGGTGGAGCTTGCCACCTCGTCTGTGTAGAATGAGTTCTTCGAGTAGCCTACTGTACTAATTTTTATAGTTTTATTGGTTCTCCATACAAACGTACATCCCTCTTTAAGTTGTATTTTTGTGATTAAAAGTAGCACAGATTACTTTCTCATATAATGTTACATGACTTTGCAAATATACAAACAATTACTTCTGTTACCGCGGCAACACTGAGCGGTCCTATCGCCTCGCATTCGCAGTGTCGCGCTAGCGCAGCGCCATTAGCTCCTTGAACCGCGGTCCAGCCCGCACGTTACGATAGTTTTAAGTCACATACATTTTTAGAAACCAATTGCAGAAAGGTAATAAATTCATACATAATTCCATGTCGTCGTTCTTCTCTCGGCCCGGCCTTTCCAACTTCTTATGAAAAAGATTATTCGGTCACAGAGAAAAATTTGATATCATGACAAAATTGTAAATGATTTACGAAATAATGATTTTTTTAAATTGACTACCGAGGTGCATGGAGTCCCAGCACCTTTTCTTCCAATGAAATAATTGCCGGACCCAATAGCTGGCAGCTACCACGCTCAACGTATACGCATAGCTATATAAAAGGCAAAGCCTACCAGTATTTTAGGAACCCTGACAATTGGTCCCAATTTCATCCATTTAACGTAGCACTTGTCGTAGTATTTTAACAAGATCAAGAATTCCAAAATTATGCAGACATATCACATGCGTGACTTCTAAATCAAATAAATCTATAGCAGTTGGCAGAGCGGTAGCCACGTTGAGACAACAGTCGCTGGTTTGAGACCACTCGGATCTTAGGAATTTTTGTATTTGTTTCATCTTTGTATCCTTATATCAATAACAATTACAAATCAATTCGAAATATTTCCTCTTGTACTTTAGGTATTATTTACAAAACAATCATGCTGTTCAAGCAGGAAGATTTGTTTGGTAACATCATCATCATCATCATCAACTCATTTATACGTCCCACTGCAGGGCACGGGTCCCCTCTCAGGCAAAGGTTTAGGTCATAGTCTGCTATGCTGGTCTCCAGTACTTCGTTGTGCAGGTTTCATGACAATGTTTTCCTTTACTGAAAAAAAGCTCATGGTAAAATTTAAATTAAATTTAGCACATAATTCAAAGAAACTTTCTATTTTTGATTTTACGACGTTTACCAAAATTAACTAACTTTTATTTAAGGTCTGTTACACGATAAACAACTTTGATATCTAAGCAAAGAACGATTAGATCTGATGTTTCGTAAATTTTGGACAAGTACACCAATAGATAAGTAAGGTGGTGGCGCCCGTGACCGATAAGCGCCAATGTTCGACAGGACAAAATTTTCTATCATAGCAACTACTTTTTTATTGGTAAGTGTTAATTACTGAGTGTTCATTATTGGTAAGTATCGATTACTGGTTAGTTACTTAGTGGATTTTTGGTGTTCAGTACTGAAGATTTAGAGAAATTCTAGTTTAGGTTTTTTAATAATAATTATAATACCTTTTTTATGAAACGTATTACTGCATAATCTTTCTTGAAGATTATATCTGTCAAGTAAACTAATCACAAAAGTTATTTCAAATTAAAAGACGTACAGATGTAGGTCTTCTAATCTGTCTTAAAATGTCGATCATTGGTACCATCATCTTATATAAAACAGCAGTAGGGCTGGCACGATAAGGCGCGACTTGCACGAGAGCGACATTAAGCGCGAGATCTCTATGCTCGAATAGCAGTATCAGTACTCTCGCGTTAGTCGCGCCGTGTCGTGCTATCGCTACTGATTCATCTTTTGATATTTGGTTATAAAGTTAATTTTTAACTGCTGTAGTGTACTCAAAACACTGGCGTGTTTGCTTTTCTATATAGTTATTCTACTTGAGTAAGGTTGTTACGATGCAATCTCCTTCATCGTCATTCCACCTTTTTATCACCTCTTTACCGGTTCTTGAAGCCCGATTCTCAGATTTTTAGACTTATGTCTATTTTCACTTTTGTCGATTAACATGAAAGTCTAACGAAAAATGTCGATGAACCCCAAAATTTCAATTCTCACACACTTTAGACGTAAATGTCGAGCCTCTGGAAATGTTTATAAGATTTTTAGTGAATCATGTTGACAGCATTGCATTACTGACATATTAAGTGTGATTTCTGAACGTCTGAATGATGTTAAATGAAAATTTTAAAAAAATGGACGATTGACATTCGTGACTTTGGCGCAACAATTGTTGGTCGCTTGTCAAAAAGGGGTCGATTCGCCAAGTGATATAAACGTCGCGATGTGTTCGCAGCTCGGGCTGCTTCTTCCACTACTTCGCTTACAAAAGCCTCTATTAACTCATCCATTATCCTGTAGCAGGTTACCAACCCTCTCTACTTTATCTATACATATTTTACACCAATACCAAACGATATAATCACAAATCTAGTCTACTTACAACGTTCAATTTGAAATACTAGGTACTTACAAAATTAAACAAACGATAAACGACGAAATTCGCACTGAACACATGAAACCACGAATTAATCTGTCAAATTAAAAGTCTACTGATAAGTTGAATACAATATGTCGAGTGATGTTCACTGGTCTACATTTCAACGAAATTATCGTTTAAAAAATTATAAAAAGTATATCGCGATTTTTCGACTTATGTCTACGCCGAATTTAATATCTATCAGGCAAGAATCAGGACCCTGGCCACTTACTTTTAAAATTTTGAATCGTTCTCGAATTCCTTTTCCTTCCACTATTCTTGCGTTGGGTCGTTTCGTCATCAGTCCCATCAAAATTCGCGAAGCGAGTGAACGTGCTTATTAATCATCATGTAAAACTCAATTTCACGTAATTTAGCTGTTTTTAAAGCATTTAATTATATACGTATATAGGCCCTCTTGGGGTAATTGCTTGGACTTTATAGTTTGTACTAGCAGGGAGTGTTTTTTATTGTTTGTATCCTTTTAAATATCATTCTATTATTTTTGTTACAGCCTTTCCCTTTTCTTTTCCTTTCATTTTCTACTACTAATAAGTTTATATGGACCGAATATTCTTTTACTTTCGCTAATACTAGGCCACAAGGTGATAGTTTCTAGCGCTTGTACGTGCCGTAAATACTAAGGTCATTCCATAAAATAAAGTTGATCAGGGAATAAGAGTAACATTAGTGTAGTAAGCAACTTTAACGGATCTTATTGCACATATTTTCCATTATCATACGCGAGTTGTCCGCTCGGCCGGCGAGGTCCGATCCCACATAATAAACCCGCCTCGGTCAGCACAATTAAGGGGCCCCATTTGGACCTTTGCTAATGGAATTAAATCCAATTAGATTTTAGGGTTACGAGGTGAAGTTTGCTGACGGTGTACAAATGGCTTTCTGTAACGGCTTACACCTGCTGTTTAGACTGTTTGTTTCGAAATATATTTGTATCTGTTGACTGTAATGGCGTATTAAAATTTATTTTACTCGAGTTTTGTAATATTTTATATTAAGTTCAAATATTTCTAGCTTGCATTGGGATTTATGTTTCAAAAGTTACAATTTTACTTAAATAAGTATAGGTTTAAAATATTTAATGTACTAATATAAACTGATTGAAGTGACAAACGGATGTAGAAGAATTAAAGAACATTCAAACGAAAATCTTATACTTACTAAAATATTTTTAAAACCTGTCAAGGTGTTATAAACCAAGAATGTTTGGCTATGTTGGTAACTGCTGTCGAAAGGCGTGTTGTGCTTCCATACAAACTCGTTAACACATATAACAAAATCGCAGAGAAGCAGATACTGTACTTTTACAATTGTACTTTGTAGATGCGCAAAAAATCAGTCTTTACAATTGTTGATTATTTGCCTGTTGTTTGTGCACGTTGTTTTGCAATTGGTTCATCCGTTGTTGTTGTTAACAACAACGGATGAACCAATTGATTGTAAATTCCAGTTGTGTATTTAAATAAGCTTGGATTAACATTTAATTTTTATTTTGTCTAAATCAGTTGACTAACAAAAAAGATATGCCAATTTTGAAAGTACTACGCGTGCACAAGTCAGAAAGACTGGCCAAACTATTGGATACGTAGAAATAGTGTGAAACGACTTTCCCATTTCTGTAGTGCTGTGGGCACGTTTGCCGATGCACAATAATTATTTGCGAAAGATGACCCCGTCTATTGTGCGGCAAATACGAGGAAGCGACAGTCCCATATCTTTCTTATTACATTTGGTGCTAGGTGGTGCAACGGGCTGGTATCCGCAACTCGACAACAAAGCGCCTATTTTGCGTGTGGTCTTATTACATTTTCAATTATTTTGTAACACAATTTTAAGTGCATCTGTCAATAATAAAGGATTTTAATTTTTATTGTTTTGTGTTAATTCTGGGACCGTAAACCCAAATTATCTAAAAAAGTAGTAGTGTTCTAAATAGGTCCTAACAGTACACAAATTTTGTTGGTCGGTTGGTCTTAACGAGATACTTAAGTCGAGACCCCCTCATCAAATGTGACATTAAATTGAATTTTTATTAATTTTATAAACGATTGAGTAACAGCTAATTTTTTTGAGGTTTTTAGGCGTTTAAGCCGTTCACTTGCGATTAAAAATATGCAACAAGTTGCAACACGTTTTTCCACTTTGTTTTATAGAAAACGACGAAATTGTGATGTGGGCTATAAGTATATATCGGTTGCGATAAGTGCGGTCGCTCACGTTATGGATTTCTTGATATTGATTCTGTAGGATACACAAAAAATAGTTGAGCGAACGATAAACTTAGCTTTTGCCAGATAACAAAAACTAAAGAGAACGGACACTCTCCGCCCCTCCCTAGCTTTAAATACCACAGCACGCCCCGCACATTGCCGGTCACATTAACTGAACGACAACAAGTCTGCCGGCGCGAGCCGTTTTCGTGCGAAGACGGCTTTGATATTTGAATAAAGTTTTCATTTATTAATTACGAAACTTGTACGTTAATATAAAACATCATTTTACGTTACTATTTAGAATTGTGCTGTGTACGGCTGTTTATCATCATTTTCCGAAAGATGAAACGAAGTAAGTAAAACAACTTACGTCTGAGACTCATTCAGTTATTGTTTTCTTCATTTATTTACTGCAGAGTAATATATGTATGTATAAAAAATACAGATTTATTATATCAATATAATGAGGCGCCATAACTTCGTGAGCTACTAGACAGGGGTTCTGGAATTTTCAATTCATTTTGCCGATAAATATTACGTAAGTAGCGAATATATCTAATTAATGATGATCAACTTGGACACGCAATTTCAAATACCTTGGTTACCTTATTTAAAGGTATGTACATGTCCAAAATATGACATTTTAAGTGCTTTTAATATATTTTTGAAATAAATCTGCAATATTACTCTAGTTAGTGAATTAATGAAAAATATGATATTATATCGATATAAATAGACATGTGTAATTATTAGGATTCTGGATTCTATTAATAGAATCATAGATTCTAGATTTGAGTTAGCATTTTCGCTATGTTGCTGCTCTGATCACGTAACATAATATTGTAAGAAAGTGATGGGTAACCCTGCCACGTCACGCACAGATTTGCACGTGTGCAGATAGCGTCTCGCTGTATGTAGTAGTAGTAGATAAATAATTTTCGACCGTTGTACGGAGTGTCTGGGGTGTGCATTTGCTATAATTTCTAAATTGATGTAATTATGGCGGGAAATGTTGACCCGTCCTTGTCCGTTATAGTTTAAAATATCATTTGCAATAAAAATGCTGTTTAGGTAAAAATAAGCTCGATAAGTTTAAAACATGGCAGGCACAACTATTAAATAATAAAACGACATACACATTGACACTTTTAGGCACAATGTGGTTGTACTGTAGATAATAATGGTGACACACTGTTTTGCGGCACGTACACCGCTTTAGTGACGCACGATGACGTTATATGACTCAGATAACTGTTTGAAGTTTCTTTTTTGTTCGAAATTGTAATAGATTTGATAAGAAGATAACAACCTCAGTATAGAGTACTAAAAAAACCGACCTCAAAAGTACGTGGAATTACATCTATTTGCCAAGTTTTATTGAAATATCCCCTAGTTCGCCACTATACAGGTCTTGACACAGAAGATGATAAATCGGTTCGCACTACTCAAAGTATATTGCGAGAGAAAAACGCCTTGAATTGGAGAATAGCAAAACCAACCATTAAAATAATTGCTCCTAAAGTAAAGTTTAGACGCTATTTATAAAAGTGAATGTTCATGCGTGATCAGCCACCCTAAGAGGTGGATGATTTTCTTCAAAATGAAATGGGACCACTATGAAGGTACCCTCTTTCCAACAAAAAAGAATCATGAAAATGGGTTCACAAATACCGGAGTTATCGCGTAACATACATACAAAAAAAACATACAGTCCAATTGAGAACCTCCTTTTTTTGAAGTAACAAATAAATATTCGGATCGACCAGACTGTCGACCTCGTTGGTTCAGCAGATACCATTAGTGCTTGGTGAGGAGGTCTCGACTTAGTATCTCGTTAGGACCAACGGACCAACGACATTTGTGTACTGTGAGGACCTATTTAGAAAACTACTACTTTTTTAGGTGATTTGGGTTTGAGGTCCCAGAACACAAAATAATAAAAATTAAAATCCTTTATTTTCAAATAAATTAATTCACAGAATATTAACAGATGCACTTAAAATTGTGTTACAAAATAATTGAAAATGTAATAATAAAACTATTTCACCGACTTCAAAAAAAGGAGCAGGTTTTCAATTGGAATAATTCGTGATAATTTGTAAATCGATTTTCATGATTCTTTTTTTGTTTGGAAGAAGGTTTCTCAGTGTTGGTGCCATTTAAATTTGAAGAAAATATTTCACCTCTAGGGGTGGAAAACGAGGGGTTGAATTCGGTTTCGCGTACTTTCCGGTAACCGATTTAAACAAAAGTTGGCAAATATATACAATTCCACGAACTTTTCAGGTCAGTTTTTTTTTTAATAAAAAAAGTCACCATTATTTTCTCAAACATACCTTGAGGAAATGTTTTTTGCCGGTCTAGACCAGGAATTAAGTATGAAAATCTATTACTGTCCGCTGGTCTTTTAAATATACCTACTGACAAAGAACTATGGAAATAAGACCAAAGAAAAACTGTTATACAGTCAACTGCTCACTAGCATCTGTGTAATTGCAAAAATAAAAAAAATTGTCTATGGTATTACTTATTTTGCATTTCATTTTGGTGCACCAATATACCTGCACCACATAGTTAAAAAAAATGGCGGTATAATAAACGAAGGTACTATGAAGTTCTTTTTTGTTATTTATGTATTTTCCATATTATCTTCGCGAAAATGAGTTCTAGTGTGCTGTAGTGTACTCCGGTCCAATTTAAACAAGAAGCAAAAGTTGTCATGGTAAACTTGTTTCACTTTTTCTATTAAACATTCTCTTTCATTCTTTTCTCAAACAATGCGGAAATAGTTTTCCTCGCATTGTCTGAGAAAAGCACTATATAAACCTCGACGGGAACGGGGATTGCCCGACTCGTAAATACACCGGCTGAGGATAGCCGAGTCCACTCTATGTGCTATGTGCTCGAGTGCATGTACAGTGCCCGGGGCTGCTCACCAAAGGCCTCCTGAGAATCAGATCAAGCATGAGACATAGTGCCCTTCCCGCATAACCAAGAGGTTGATAGGAAAAATCATTATAATCAAAACTACAGAAATGAGAGAGCTTCAACAGAAAAAATTAATAGGGGTTAAAGTATGAAATTGCCGATTTGTACTGAAAATCTAA
>NW_020654972.1:6992339-7023685 GCF_003589595.1 Hyposmocoma kahamanoa | reverse complement strand
TGCTAACATCATTTATATTTTTTACAGATAATGAACACGGCGTTGTCGTACTTCACTCTACTGAAAACAGCTCGATAAAAAAAAATCATTAGCTGCAGCGCCTGGATTCTTAACGAAATAATTATGTAATATAGGTGCTTATCATAAGGAATCCTAGATCTCGATTTTTAAAATTTTAAGTCACAATAAAATATAAACTTAGCCTCACCAAATCTCGAATTGGAACTTTAAAATTAAACTAGTCAAGAAGTATATTTATTTAATTTATTTGTGACCACCCCAACACATTTCATTTATAATTTTTTATAGATTGCAGCAAACGGATTAGTGCTTAAGTGTTGCTTCAATTGAAGGTGGCCACATCAACATCATCGTCATCCTTTCAGGCAAAAGACGTTCAGTGCCAAACATAGGCCTCCCCAAAAAAATACCTCCCAAAACGACCTGTCTTGCGTCGCTTGCATCCAGCGATTTCCACAGTCTTCACCAGATCATCAGTCCACCTTGTGTGTGGTCTGCCTACGCTGCGTCTTCCGCCGCCACTCGAGAACTCTTCCGCTCCATCGGCCATCTGTTCTGCGAGCAATGTGCCCTGCCCACTGCCACTTAAGTTTTGCAATTCTTAGGGCTATGTCGGTTACTCTGGTTCCCTTGAGGATATCCTCATTACTGATTCGATTTCTTAGCCCTTTCCATTGCCCTTTGAGAGACCTTGAGCCTTCTTATGCCGTAAGTCACAACTGGCAACACACACTGGTCGAAGACTTTTGAGTTGAGACTTTTGTGGTATTTTGGACAAGAAGATATGGAGTAATTTCCCGGACGCTGCCCAGTCGGAAGGGTGACCACAACATGCAACAAATAATTTATAGTTATTCACACATTTCATTATATAAAATATAGTTTAATAAGTAATGTAAGATTATACGCAATACAGAATACAATAATATATTTAAAGATAGAAAGAAATGCATAATTCAAGTAAAGATATTAATATTTGAAGTCATGGTATGTCTCAGTAGTATATGTTGATTTTATTGAAAAAAGTTAGAAATTAAATTTTGAACAACGTGAAATTACACTCGAGAGAATTCTACAGATAAGCTAGAAAAAAGTAGAACATAGTTTCCTTATGGTTGTGCGTCAATAATAGAGACTAGATGGCGCGCGTTGCGCCGGGCCGTTAAAGCGGCCCGCGAGGGCTTTCTTAATATCTGGTGACAAATTGGGAGTTGAACTTTATATTTCAGTAGACAATCCTCTTTGATTGAATTTGGGTGGGAAGGAGCAGGATTAGATAGATAGATAGATAGATAAAATCTTTATTCGGTTACTGACTGATCCAGTTTAGTTACATGTAGGGGTAGTTGGTATAATCGCGTCAAGTCGTATCTTTAAATATCTTAGAACAATCCACTCGTATATCACTGACAGCTGCGAAGATTCAGAAAAGTCAATTGTTTATGGCGGCCATTTTGAATTTCCCATATTGGAAAATTTTTGATCCCAGTAGAACCTCACCAGGGTCCTTGACATATTTTGTTTGAAAGTCATACACCCATCTCTGACACGTTGACTGTGCCGTTTATCACGGAAACCAGGTCGACTTGGATGTTGCACGTTGCGCTGGGCCGCTAAAGTGGCTCGCGAGGGCTACGTATGAGGCTTGTGACTTTAAATGTAGGAAAGAGTTCGTCAGTCGGTTGGTAATTACTTTGGTTTCAATGGTGATGTTTTTCGTTAGGTTTATTTGGGTGGGTGGGAGTCAGGTAGTTGGTATAATCGCGTCAAGACGTAACCTTTTATACTTCAAAATAAACTACTCGTATATTAATAGTGGCGAAGATTCAGTAAAGTCAATTTTTATGGCGGCCATCTTGGATTTGCCATTTTGGAAAATCGAAATTAGTATGGCGGCCATTTTGTTTTTCGAATTTTAAATTTTTTTCACTTCCGGTAGAAACTGCCCAGGTTGTGGATGAACATTTGTTTGGAGACTTTGAGCCAAGACGTATACATTGGCCAGGCAGCTGTGGTCTTACCTGATGCGGAGCATATTTTGAAGGTTTCGATACTTTTTCATATTCACTAAGTCCGTCCGACTATAATTACTCTACATCATTTCTACCCACCCGCCTGTATTCTGGGAGAAAAATGACGCCAAAGAGCAGACGATTCACATGTATGGCGGCCATCTTCGCGGGCCGCGAGGGCTTTCTTTATATCTTGTGGCAAATTGGGAGTTGAACTTGATATTTCAGTAGAATCCTCTTTAGTTAAGTTAGAGTGGGAGTTATCTGCGACGATTCAGAAAAGTCAATTATTTATGGCGGCCATCTTAGAAAATGGCGGAATCCAAATTTCGTTCACAGATACATACTACGAGCCTCCATACACGATCGGGTGTCAAATTTCAGTCGGATCGGAGAACTTTTATTTCGGGCCGCCATTTTGAGTCCGCCATCTTGAAAATTTATTTTACTTGCAGTTGGCTTGTTCTATTCTGTACATTTGTTTGAGCGCCTCACGTCTATCTCCAAACCTCGCCGAGATGTAGGCCTCGGAACACAGTGAACGGTAGAAAATGTATGGCGGTCATATTGGAAAATGGTGGAAACGAAAATTTGACCGCAAATTCCTATTACTGTCACCCGAATATGGAAAAATGTTAAATTTCAGCCGGATCGGAGCACCTTTTCGCCGGGCCGCCATCTTGAATCGGCCATT
The DNA here is from genome assembly GCF_003589595.1 of Hyposmocoma kahamanoa. NCBI lineage: Eukaryota > Metazoa > Arthropoda > Insecta > Lepidoptera > Cosmopterigidae > Hyposmocoma > Hyposmocoma kahamanoa. Next base: position 7,020,958 of record NW_020654972.1, on the reverse strand, counting down.
TTGAAAAAATAATTTCGATAGCCAGTTAGACCCTGTCACCATCTACGATACGAGTTTGAACACGACTTACCTATCTCCAATAGTTTCCGAGATACAGGCCCCCGAAATTTGTATGGCGGCCATTTTGTTCTTCGAATTTCGGATATTTTTCACTCTCAGTAGAAACTGCCCAGGGTGTGGATAAACATTCGTTTGGAGACTTTAAGCCAAGACGCATACTTTGGCCGAGCTGCTGGGGTCCTACCTGATGCGGAGCATATTTTGAAGGTTTCGATACTTTTTCATATTCACTTAAGTCCGTCCGACTATAATTCCTCTACATCATTTTTACCCACTCGCCCGTATACTGGGAGAAAAATGACACCAAAGAGCAGACAATTTACATGTATGGCGGCCATCTTGGAAACTGGCGTAAATAAAATTTTGACCACAAATTCGTATTGTGGACTTCTTTACATGGCCAGATGTCGAATTTGAGCCAAATCTGAGCACCTTTTTGTCGAACCGCCATTTTGAATCCGCCATTTTGAAATATTTTTTTACCACCAATTGGCTCTTACCATCTTCTATCATATTTGTTTGAACGTACTTCACCTATCTTCAATACTCGCCGAGATGTATGTCTCGGAACATAGTGGACTGTGGAAAATGTATGGCGGCCATATTGGAAAATGGCGAAATCTAAATTTTGACCACATATTATTTTTAGGAACTACCAGACATGGAAGTGTTTAAAATTTCAGCCGGATCGGAGCACCTTTTTGTCGGGCCGCCATCTTGAATCGGCCATTTTGAAAAAATAATTTCGATAGCCAGTTAGACCCTGTCACCATCAACGATATTAGTTTGAACCCGAGTCACCTATCTCCAATAGTTTCCGAGATGGAGGCTTTCAAAATTTGTATGGCGGCCATTTTGTTTTTCGAATTTTGAACTTTTTTCACTTTCCTTAAAAATTGCCCAGGGTATGTATGAACATTTGTTTGGGCACTTTGAGCCTAGACGTATACTTTGGCCGGACGGCTAGGGTAGTACCTGATGCGGAGCACATTTCAAAGAGTTGAATAGTTTTTGACGTTCATATGACCGATATAACCATTACTGTCCTACATCACTTGTACCTATCCACCCTTCTTCTGGGCGAAAAATGACTCCAAAGGGCGAAAGTTTCACATGTATGGCGGCCATCTTGGAAAATGGCGGAATCAAAATTCTAACCCCAGATTTGTAACCTAAGCCCCCATACGCGTCCGCATGCCAAATTTCGGCCGGATTGGTCCACCTTTTTTTCGGGCCGCCATTTTGAGTCGGCCATCATGAAAAAAATTTGTCACCGGCAGTTGACCCCCGTCGCCCTCTATGACATTTGGTCGAGCACCCCCCACCTACCTCTTGTAGTTTTCGAGATATAAAGCTCTGCAATTTGTATGGCGGCCATCTTGTTTTTACGAATTTCGAATTTTTTTCACTTCCGGTAGAAACTGACCAGGGTGGCGGCCATTTTTAGTAAGAACACCTTTCCGGTAGGTCTTATACTTTAGCCGCGCGCGTAGGCGTCTACCTGATGCAGTCCACTTTTCGAAGATTTCGGATTTTTCTGGTACTCACGGGACCGATCCGTCTACGAGTCTAGTACATTATTTTTACCCACCGGCACTCCTTCTGGGAGAACAATTATGTCAGTATCTAGTTAGATCACTCAGTGGTAATCGAGCTATATCAATAATAGAGATGTCAATCTTTAGTACCAAATCTTCCATGCTATTAGTGATGTACCAAATCGTTGGTCCAAATGAACACCTCAATAATAAAAGATCTTTCAGGAGAGCAATTTTAAAGTTTCTTCTAGCAATATTTCAGCTGCTATTGTTATTTGGTTCTCCTCACTTATACGTACTTAAAGCTTACACATTTAACAGTATGTTTTAATATCTACTTCTTATTCTTATTCAGATCCGTAGTTTTGACAAAATCCTGAAGTTATTCAGAGAGGTCTTTAATATCACCCTTTTGAACATAAAATATTTGTGATTCAGAGTTTTAACTAAACTATTCATGCTTAAATGAAAGAAGGAATAATATCCAATTCCATAAAACTTTGAGGAATATAGTATATCTCAAAAAATTACTCTATACTATAGATTACCATGAGTTCTCTGATACCCCATTCATTCAAGGGAACGAAATATATCTGTAAATAAACAAACTCATTGCAGCTGTTGTACAGTCTACATAGTGTGGGAATTAGACAGGTGAGTCAAATCCAAATATGGTTTTACGTCTATATCGGTGGAAGTGGGTGGAAGTGAAAGCATATCCAATCGAACAATAAATTTTAATCCCAATCTGTGTTACCACGTCGTTGCAACCAAATTAATCTGATATACCGGAATCTATTGTTATCATTTCGTAAATAACACAAGTTAAAGCTTACAGTGCAAATATCAAAGTCGTAGCCATTGAAATAACAAAGTAATAACGTTTAAACCCTCTCCTGTAAAATTTTATCTCGTGAAGATATGCGCCTTTTACCAATGCTACATACGTGTCTTAGCACTGTCTTCGACGATATCTTGTTGAGTCTGCTAAGTCTATCTGCATAGTAAAACCGTCTCCCTCCTATATCTACAGAGTTAGTCCAATTGGCTTTCTGGTAAATAATGTATACTTTGATAACAGTCACAGTTTTAAGCAGCAGTAGAGCTTCTTGTGAAAGATTTCGTCCAGGAAAGTATTGACACCTTACCTCTTCCTGTCACCAAGCAGTAATGTGAGCATGACTGCGTTTCATTTTTTGAAGGGTTAAGGGCGCTGGTGTAATTGCAGGCATATGGGACTTGTCAACTTATGTCTCAGGGTGACGGGCGCAATGGCAGTGCCCCCCTCAGACCTTTGTGATTTAAAGGCACTGCAACTGTTATGGACAGGTGTGTCGCTTACCACCAAGCGCATGACTTGTTCGTCCCGTCACTTGACATTGGTTACCTATCACAAACTCGAATTCTTTTTTCCGAATGTCATTACTCCGAAATAGTTTGACTTTTTTTCATTACATATTTTTTCATTACCATTGTGCTATGTTTTTGCTGTCATCGGAAATGCAATGCGAGTGCCAGAGCCGAATTTGTTTGCATTACCACCCCCTCCTGTAGATTTAGGTTAGGTTAGTATATGAAAAGGCCGCACGAGCCGAGCGAGCGAAGCGAGCGTGTCACGGCAGCGGCCGGTGAGTGCCAGAGCCGAATTTGTTTGCATTACCTAGACGGTACGACCCCCTCCTGTAGGTTTAGGTTAGGATATGAAAAAGCAGCACGATCAGAACGAGCGAAGCGAGCGACTACAACTCGATCAAATTAACTTGCATCTCGTTTATCATATTTTCTAAAGATGCGAGGTACTTTAATTTGACTTGAATTTAATAAGAAATAATATAACAAAAATTTATTATGGATATCGTTTTTTACAAAATAAAAATATTCAATTAGATACATTGGTCAAACGGTTTATTGGGGAAATAACAATCGGGAAAAGAATAACTCGTCAATATGTCAAAATAGTAAAACATGTTTATGTATGTTTTCGAATAAATGAAACAAAATTTGTTCAATAAAAATCTAAAGGTTTTCGAAGAAACAAAATTCTGTAAATCATGTTTCTAGCTTGTGATAGGTAACCCTTGATATTGTAAAAAAAAACGGTATGTCTATCTGCATAGTAATACCATAATACCGTCTCCCTCCCATACTTACACAGTTAGCCCAATTGGCTTTCTGGTAAACAACTTATACTTTGGTAACAGTCACATTTTCTCTAACAACAGGGATTTAATAAAAAGCAGTGGTAGCCTTATGGTTTGACCTTCCGTGACTCAAGCAGAGGTCGAGGTTTATTTGCAAAATTTAAATTGAAATATGGCATAAAGCTTTTACCTTTTCCGTGAAGGAAACCGTGTACCGCCCAGGAGTCCACACATACTCGATGGTCCCCCGAGCCAAGCGGTAAACATCCCACGACTACAAAAATAGGGCCAGCTTGCTCCTAATCATTCTTGTTCTGCGAGCCTAGAAGTCAATTTCTGGTGATCTTACACGTGTGGTCAGTATTATCTATGTCTTTTTTGATAGAGGTGACAGTCGAATTAGGTATGTGTTTAATCGAACTGATACCCAGAATAAAGGGCAGATGGTTGGTTACCTGCATCTGCATTATATTCTGTAACATTTTAAATCATTTTATTATATGAGATACCTAATTTTTTATCAAATTATTCTTTTAACTATCTCCGTGGCCGAACGGTTACCACGCTGGGAGGTATTTATATGGCGTAAATTTACTTCTCTCGTGAGTTTAGGGTTAGTTTGTGGTTGTACTATGTGTGTGTCCATGGCACCCGTGATACAGGGTTTCCCTAGTGCGGGACTATGTTGAGTGTGTGCGTTATTATTATTTATATATTTTTATAACATCAAGTTACGGGGCGAACAAGTCCCGTAATGGTAAGCTACGCGCCTGTCCATAACAGTTACAGTGCCACTCAGAGCTTTAAATTGCAAAGACTGCACTTGCGCCCGTCACCCTGAGATATAAGTTGACAAATCTCATGTGCTTGTAATTTCACCAGCACCCTTACCCTTGGAAACCGGAACATAGTAATGTTGACATTACAGCTTGGCGGCAGAAATAGATAAGATGGCAGTACTACCCTGGACGAACTCTTTCACAAGAAGCTCTACTGCTTGAGGGCATCAGTGAGCGAAATTTGCGAAATTTTTTGATTACAAAATCACTTTTGCAACGGATAACAATTATTGTAATTGTTTAGTTATTCAATACAAGATATGAGTCATTGAACAAGGTATTTACGTGATCATGTACAAGCTCAAAGATAGTATACTGGGGATCACTATGGACAGTTGTGCTCTATGGAAATTTCCAATAGGGTATCTCAGGACTATGAGATCTAAAATTTTATAGTGGATTATTGATGATTTGATTTTTTTTATTTTCCTAAAATTTTACATAATAGCTCCACGTTTTTCGAAAATGCTTATTTAGAAAATGACGACAAAAAAAGTTGATTTATATAATAATGTAATTACGTGTTATTACTGTACAATTATCCATGTTTTCTTTTCTGCTTCAATGTCTGATTAATTGTGTAAGTTTTAACAAGTTTCGGATATGGTAGTTCGATTTTAATTTGAATTATTTATTAGTTATGTCAATATCGATAAAATAGGTGCAGTTTTCGGCAACATAAAATTGTATTTTCTTGAGTAATCTTACATAATTATATATTTTTGCATTTCACTAGCTCAGGCGACAATTCGCGCCGAGTACACGCCGATGTTGAGTGAGCTAATGAGAGCTTTCGGACACCCCTAGTCAATTTGTAGAACGTCACCTTATTTGTGTAAAATAGAACATTTTCGAAATATGTCTCGCATCGAGACATTAAAGCATTTAGGGTTGATACTATTATGCTGGAAACCTTATTTTTTGTACAGATTCCTTTTAAATAAATTTTAAAAATGTTACTAAAAATTGACACAGATAATGTGGAGGGCATTATCGTAGTACCTACACAGCCTCCTGTATAATAACGTGTTAATCTCTCATACATTTTAATATTAGAGTTAAAAAGAATTTCAAAGCAATACAAGTTGTACCGGAGTCCTAGAGCGATGGTACACGGGTGCCGTACTCAGTCCGTTGAAATAATAGCGTTGCGATGACGCAACGCAACGCCCGTGTGGCGTCTCCCTAACGCCGTGTACCTACACACCACAGTACTCCTCCCTGGCTCTTCTCCTGGACCTTTGTCCGATGCACGCGCGTTCCGTCACCGCGCGCCATTTCAACGCAGTATGTGGCATGTGGTTCTAGTTTATATGTAGTACAACGCACCCTCACCAGTCAGGCGTCGCAACGCGTGCTGTGGCATCGCAACTATTAGGGAAAGGCGTGTAGCTTACCACCAGAAGCACGACTTGTTCGTCCCGGCACTTGGTATCATAAAGAAATGCTCCGGTGGCATCTGTACTAAAATTAGTTGATCGTCACTATTCCAATTGTCATAACTAGCGTAATGCTTAATTTTACAGGGTGCGTTATTTACGACTTAACACGTAATATCTTGAGCTATAGCTTGGGTCAAAGTTGTTCTTTCAGTGATGTATATTCCTACAAAGTACATATAACGATTGGCGGCGAATGTTAGATTTTGAAAGCTGAGTTTAATCGTGCAACTTACTGAGATACGTTTACAAATTTTGTACTACTTGTATCAAACTCAAGTATAAGATTATTTGGTTTCATGGGTTAAATAAAACTTGAAATTGTCACAGTGAGTAAAATCTACACATTTGTAAATGATGTAGAACGACGTATTATAACATCGTTTAATTTCTTTTATTTCATCGAAAAACGTAAGAGAACATTATTTAGCAATTCAAAATCTTAATAGTAACGTCTTTGCTTTACAACATATCAAAATATTAAATCTCTAGCGTCGCGATTTCACACGATAGGTGAGGACTATTCACACATACCAATGATCGCTGGCATACACGCACAACGTCGGCGTGCGGTGTATAGCCGCCAGCAGTAGGTATCTATTATTATTTGCTACAATGACTTAATAGCCTGTAAAAGAAACGTTTATAAACGTTTGCATTAATGTGTGAGGAAAATATCAGCCATAGCACAATTGCATCAATCGCCAGAGACTGTGATAAACCTCTTAAATGGCAAATTTTGAATATAAACCGGAATCTTATCATAGAAACGTATATATTGCCCCTTAAATGAGTTTGTGACTTTATGAAGACGATTGTCAGCATTTGGTGTTGAATTTACCGCGAGTTTAAACGCCTACGATGGTTATGTTCTCGAGGCCCTGATTGTAATGCTGATATATAATGCGGGTATTAAATGTAACAGAAAATTCGTATAGTAACTACTGCCAAAGGTTGCCGGTCTCTGGATCGCTTCTCTGTTTATAAAAAGCGATACCATACACATTGGCTATAGTTTAATGCATCACATCACTAATATCAGTCATAATAACTTATATCTGCATTAGTCGTTAGGGTGTATAAATGATATAAAAATAAATAAAACACTTCTGTAATAAGGCCCAAATAAGATCGGGGTTTTTTTTTTAATTTTGAGAAGCAAATTAAACAATGTTACTATTCGACGAGTCGTTGCGCAAAATTGATTATATATTTCGTATGACAGGCATGCATCTAAACAATCGCAAGAATTTCAATTTAAAACGGGCAAGAATTATTTTTTATTTTAATTTTTTTATTTCCATTTATGATTTGTTTGGCGCTACTTATTTTTTTATACGTGGACTATACACGGGAGAAGACGTGACGTTAGTGATTTATGCTATTAGTTGTATTATTATGGGTATGTTAAGCTATGCAAAGTCCGTATCGTCTGTTGTTCACCATAAATATATAGACGAAATAGTGTTCATGTTGAGAGATCTTGAAACAAGATCTAATTTGAAAGATCACGTTAATGAAAACATAAAGGAATCTATAAAATTTTTGCATTTAGTCCTGAAAGTGCAGAATTATTGTAATTGGGTATTAATAATCGTGTTTCCGTTAATGCCACTTTCTTTGACAGCGTATATATATTTTACATCAAATGATATTGTTTTGTTGTTGCCTTTTTATGCTGTGTATCCGTTTGATGCGTACAGTATCAATTATTGGCCAATTATTCTCATCAAGCAGATTTGGACTGGTAAGTGAGAACCGCTGATTTTTTTCGCACTGTCAGGGTGGACTACGCAATAGAAGTGAATTTTGTAACGAAATTGTATAATGAAATTTGTCATTGTGTAACGCACGAACTGGATACGATACATCGCGGAAATTCTCCGCAAAACGCTGGACCTGTTTTTTGGTTCGTATCTATTTTTTTTGTTTATTTTCGTTCATTCTCGGTCTAGTGTTCACTACCTAATTTGCATGGCAATTTTTATTATTTAAATATTCAAGTATATTATCATTTAATTACTAAATAATATATTTCCACGATACAATACTCGAATATTAAACAATATTGCACTACAAAAAAACCAATATTTCAACAATAAAAATTGCTACGGAACTTTGGTAGTGAACACTAGTCCGAGAATGGCCGTTTTATACTATAAGATATGGTAATTCCGTGCAAACTTAGCAGCGGTTTGTATGTGTGCACGCCCGCTGCGCGCCTAGTACGAACGCACACATTCGCATGATCTCGCGGTACACTCGCGTTGCATAGCGCAGGTTGTCCTACGTGCCATACATTTAGATACCAATCCGCGATGCTAGTACAAAAACGTAAATAAGTAAATACCAAGTGCGTTTAATAAATATTATTTCAATATAGCACCTAGAAGTGCTGTTAAAATATACATATACATTCTCCTATTTTCGGCTACGGCAATAGCTTCAGCGCCGTCTCGTGAGCTTTCACGTAGCTCACGTATCCAATCTTATTAGTAAAAACCTCTGCGCACAGGGATCACGTGAGCACACCGTGAACGTACCAGTAGTTGATCGCTGCCAGTGGTCGAGTTGTTAGCTCGTCACGTCTTACGTCTAGCTCAATTCGTCGATGGGTCTCAAATTGTGTTGATTTGTTTGTCACAAAAGATCTCCATATGGGACGATTAGCTGCCTGCTTCTCCTAATGTTTGCAACCCTACGCTCCGAGCGAAGTTGCCCGAAGCTACTTGCTCTTATTATATGTTTAGTTTATGTTGTAGTTTGTACGCTACACAGTTGTCAAAACGTTCATTATGCTATGGTTACTAAAATTGTTTTTTATTGTAAATTGAGCTTTAAAGTTGTTTATAATAAACGGTGGTATTTTATCAACCCTCTTCAGGTATAATGCGACTAACTTACCGCCTAACGTATATCTTCATAGTGGTAACACATTTTCATAAAGAGGGTTTTGTAAGAGTCGTACTCAGGCTCTTGACAATTAACATAGATGCAGTCCATAGTACATTCAGAAAAGGTATGACGACGGCAAAATCTCAAGTTCAATTTCAAAAGAATGAAGTCACAGTAGGATCGGATTTAGTGTAAGATTTAGTACCCACGGAGGTACCGCTGAAAAGCGTGTACCGCTGCTGGTACCGCTTGGAATGTTCTGTAGGATTGTAATGTAGCTAGGAGAGTAGTAGCCTCCGCAGCCTCGATACATCTTGCTTAGTAAGTTTAAAGGTCTAGAGGAGGAAATAAATCCGATTTTATAAACATTTCTTCATCTTTAAACGAGTGGCCAGGAACCGGAGAAAAGGTCATAAAAAGGTGGGATGACGATATAAGGAGGTCACATCGTCACACCGTAGTTCTATTCTTACCAGAGCGCGGTGTAGGTCATCAGATGCTGTCAAATTTTCTTTTCTATAATGTATATATTCGTCTCTAATCCTTACTGTGCACAAACATAATGCCTTTGTTCGATTTATCCTTGTAAAAGGACAGAATCAAACAGCAAGGCCTAAGTTAGGTTATTCAGACTATATTAGACTTAATTGTCAATTATTTTCCAGTAATATTAACTGTCCTTTACGTCTTTGGTGCGGACGCGCTATACTACATCTGTTGCACATTTATCCACGTGCAATTCAAGTTGTTGCAACAGGAGATACAAGGTAGTATTCCTGAATCTTTACCTTACGATGGAAGGGAGGGTTTTGGAAGAGAAGTGGACGAGGCGTTAACTTTGAAAATAGCCAAACTTGTTACGTGGCATCAGGATATTATTAAGTAAGTATTGTCAACCACTACTCATATCGTCAGCTTAGACGCATCTGGTAGGATTACCTTTCCCATATGGCACTGCATCGTGAGGAAGGTGATGTGATTGATAAAAAAAAAATGTAATAAGACTAATTTATAAGCTCTTTTTACTAAAAGATTATGGAAGTTGTTTGAAATAAAGGAATTTTATTTTTTTAATTTTATTTTCTAAGCCTGTTATTGAGCACGTCAATACTCCCGGTCCTGTGCCGCCCGAGTTCAGCCGCTGCTGGTCACTTTTCTCTAGTCATCCGTCCATCTTGTCGCATGGTATCCTACGATATTATTAAGGGTGCGTACAGATTTGGCGAATGCGCCGCAAATACGCCTATTCGCGAGCTGCACACGTGGATTACGTTGTGCGATCTGTTCGCTTGCCATTCGCGCGCCACTCGATCGCCACCATAATAAATTATATTAACTTGTATTTAATTTCATGCATGCAGCACGCGTGCAGCGCGCGTGCAGTATGCGAGCAGCGCGCGCGCATCGCACATGCAACGCGTTCGCGGTGCATTCGCCAGTTCTGTACGCAGCCTTATGGGATTTTTATATAGAAAAGGATTTCAAAAAACAATAATAAGAATAACGCTGTCCTTATTAATCTTCGTCAAGATCACTAAAAGAAAACAATCTACTTTCATTGTTCGGTTGACTGATAATAGAAAAAGTCACGCCGAATGATGTCATTATTTAATTTTGATAAAAATAATCCCTTCTTAACGATGTTTACTGAGTACGTAGCAAATAGTTTCATTTCCTATACACACGGTGTCAATTGTTACAAGTTTTTGTTAACTGTATGGTTCATAACTTGATTGATAATTATTTTCAGAGCTGTGGGTTTAGTGGAAAAGATCAACTCCAAAACGACCCTCTTTAACTTCCTGTGCAGTTCGTTTCTGATTTGTCTGACTGGGTTTACTGTTACGGTAGGACTAACAATAATCATCATTACTTATCATTATATCCCCTTCTTTATGTCCGCTTGACGAGTACGGGTATCGTAAAGAGAGGATTTATAATGGCATAGTCCTGCACGCTAGCCCGATGCGGGTTGGGAATTTCACACGTTTTCCAAGGGTTCATGCCTTTTGACATGCAGCTTTCGTCACGAAATTTTTCCGTTCGCTCTTATGGCGGCACTTCATATGATTACTTGTATTCGCTGTTAGGTGTCTGATGTACTTGGAAAAATATTTAATCTACAGACAAACATGCCGACACTGACAAATATGACTGAATATGACCATAGTGTGGACGGTATACTTGCGTATTTGGCTCTTGTGATGTGCGTCGAGAAACTCGTCATCGAGTTTGGTCTATTTGTCGAATAGGCAAACAAGGCAAATACTTCGTCACGCATGTTATCTACACATGGTGACTATTTGCCAAATATATCAAATACACCAATACGAATAGCCGTGTGAAGTGCCACTAAACAGATATTGCTACTAAACAGTCGCAAATCTACGTAACATAGAAATTAAAATCTTCTGGACATTTCGCTGCAACAACTCAGTTGGTCGAGTTAAATTGAGAAGCAACAGCTCTCTACTACCAATGCTTTTCATAGTAAAGTAAATGAACTTGTTTTTGACCCCTACCTAGCCCTGGAGCAAAGATAGGGTCTACGTTGGAACGACCTCGCTCTTCTGAGCGTACTCGTTCATGTTAAGTTGTCTTCGTGCTATCGTCTTTCGCGCAAATGAACTATCGCATATTCAAACTTTCGCGAAACTGACCATTCGCACAAATGAACTATCGCGCATTTAAGCTTTCGCGCAACTGGCCATTCGCGCAAGTGAACTATCGCGCATTTAAGCTTTTGCGCAAATGGCCATTCGCGAAAATGAACTATCGCGCAATCGTCTTCGCACTATCGTCGTTCGCGCAATTGGCATTCGCATTCGCGTCGTAGACCCCCACAACAGACCCCTCACCAAGTAGAGACGATGACATTTAAATAAACATAATTGTAAATACATTTTCAAAGTTTAAAATCGATACTGTTATGTCCCTTTCAATCCCGAAATGTCTTTCATAAATGTTTTTCAAATGACAAATATTTTTTTTATTCAGGAGATTGATGGAATGTACGTGGTGTCCTTCGTGACTTTTCTGGGCATCTGCTTCTTTCAAATATTCTTTTTGTGCTTGTTTGGAGACCTGATAGAGCAGTCTGTAAGTATCAAACTCAAGTGTTATTTTAGTAATAAGAGTTTGAAGTAGTTTTTTAATTTCACAACAAATTAAAATTTATGGCTTTAAAATTTCGGCTTAAATAACCTATATCAACTTTACGACCCCAGCTTCTACAGGCTGTATTCAATTAGCTTTTTTGAAGGTACGATAATGAATCACAAGTATTGATAGGTCTCTTTAATCAAAAACACTGAGTCACAAAATACACGGGACGTCGCTATCCTTCTAAGAAAATATTCCTCTAAGGCCGGCAAACTAGGGGACGAATGACTTTTGAGGTCGGTTCTTTTAGTACTCACTACTGATTAAAAGATAAATTTGTGCTCTATCTTTTGCTATTTAAATCGGATATTTGACCATTTATCCTTAGTTAGTGGACGGCAAGATGTATTTAGTTCCAAATCTTTGTTATTGTAATTATTATCTGTATTATTAGTATAAAATGCATATGCACTGTGTTGATTATTCTAGGAATGAATTATTTCTATTTCTAACTAACAGTATGCTGGATACAGAATATACAGATTCAAATATTTGACTATTTACCAGGAATTAGAGGAGCAGGAAGCAGCTGGTTCTGGTGCCGAACATATAGGTGTCCGCTGTCTGTGCTGATCAAATAACGCAGTCGTCCGAGACGGCGGGTCAAACAAACTCCCATTTCGTCTTTGATATAAAATAGTTTCTCGCCTGCATTTCACTTCCGAGAGCAAATTCTCTCACTTCTGTACAATGGCGGAACGGTGTTTTAGGGGGTGCTCCTATCTTGTTCGAACTTCTCTTCCAAGCATAAGTAGGGTGGGTCGTCGTAAGTAGTGGGCGTAGTTCGAAGGGTATTTATAACCATCCGAATGTTTTGAAATATACCACCACATTGCTCGTTTTCGTTAGCAAACCACGTAGGAAGGGTCGTGCGCGATTACCTTTCTTTAAATCAAACGTCATCGTTGTCAATTTGTTAAATAATTAAAGAATTCACTTTGTAGCATAAAAGACTTTGAAACATGATAGAGAAAATTGTCATGAAACGGTATTCGAGACACAGATTCAAATATATGACATACCTGAATGTCGAAAGAGGGTTTGAGATTGGTAGGATTAAATAAATTACGCTAGGATTATTGGATTACTGACACGGGCGACAATCGCTATAATTTTTATATTATTCTTACAAAACTGACACTGGCCCAAGCCTAGTGGCCGCCATTAAAGAAATAATAATAATCTCATTAGTATCACAGATTTATTCCGTAGAGAATGTTATGCGGAGGAGCAATAGAACAACCCCAAAAAAAGTGAACATGATCAAATTGTTAGTTAACTAACAATTTAAAAAATGAAGCATTTCCCACAAAGAAGTGAAAATGATCAAATTGTTAGTTTGGGCCTTATACTTAGGACTCATATAAAGACACAATATTTCATAAATTACGAACTTACATATCGCATGGTACATTGCATCTTAAAACTATTCACAATATTTTAAGTAATGTAGAAATGCTTCTATCCATCCTTGGTGGTTTCTTGCATGAAGAAAGGTAATAGAATAGAATACACTAGCAACTTCATTTCATCATTCTGGTGATGGTACGAAAGCCAATAGCTGATTTAAAAAAGTCACTGTTTTTAGTAGTTTCTTTTTAGCGTAACGACGAGTTGTTTACATTAACATCCCATTACTGGGACTATTTATCTTTAAACAACGAGTGATTTTGTGATTTCGGCATCTAAAACTAGTATAATTATTTATTACTAATGTTAAATGTGCCTACTTACCGATAACATTTGTTTAATATTATAATAATGATATGTAAACAAGGGAAACCCGTCATTAGCTTTATTCTTAGCCTATATACAATGTAAAATACTTTATGTAACGCCGTTGGTTTTCTTAATATATAAAAAAAAAATCGACTCATCCGTAGAACAAAGATCTATGTGCAAGATTACTTGTTCTCAGAACATAGTACATTTCGTTCGTTCATCTTCGCTGTGGATGTCAGATCGACCGTTGTTAGATTTTGTATTTCCATAGGCCTATATATCTTTACATAGGCCTTAGTTTCAATAACGAAATTGTTCTCGTGACGTACTCATTCTCTTTTCGCTGTATAATCACATCGGACTCTGTTCTTCGGACGAGTCGAAATAGAACTAATACGACCGATTACGCCATTTTCATTTTATTTTTCAGAGTGCAGAAGTAAGCAATGCCGTATATGAAAGTAAATGGAATTTGACTAGTATTCAGCACTCTAAAGAACTCTACATTATAATGATGAGGTAAAGACGAACTTATGATATTATTATAATATGAGACACGCAAAAGTCTTTTTTGAAGTTGGATTATACTGTAACTCTTGTTGTCACTTGTTACACCAAGACTCTTGTTGTTGACACGGAATTGAGGTCCCGCGTGCATCATTGACTCCTAACTGGGAGATAAATTGAAATATTCCTCAATTCCCTTACAGCACGATGCTGTTGTAATGGCAGGATAGCCTAGACGCGGTCTTGAGTAACTGGCTGAAGATTACAGTGGATAGTGAGATTTGGAATTGGAAGTCCGATACTGAGCTTAGAGACGGGGTGCTTTGAAATATGAACTTGAGAAACTAAATATATCTTTTACCTCCAAGTTTATGTAGCATTTTTTTTGTAATATCAAGTGACGGGACGAACAAGTCGTGCGCCTGATGGTAAGCTACACGCCTGTCCATAACAGCTGCAGTGCCACTCAGAGCTTTAAATCGTAAAGATCTGAGGGGCACTGCCACTGCGCCCGTCACTCTGAGACATAAATTGACAAGTCCCATGTGCCTGTAATTTCACCAGTACCCTTACCATTTCTAACTGGAACACAATAGTGGGGACATTACTGCTTGGCGGCAGAAATAGGTAAGGTGACAGTACTTCTCTGGACGAACTCTCTCACAAGGAGCGCTATTGCTACTAGCATCATTATAATTAAATTAATTTGGTTTTTGTTACTTTTGCAACCCTTTGTTATTAAAGTATGCATAGTGTCGATTAGAACTAAAAAAATTTTGATCAAGTTTATTCATTTATATGCCAAAATTGTTTTTACAAATAAATACTTAATGGTTCCTAAGACAGTTTCCTTGTAACTTCTACGGTTTCGGATTTCCCCATACTGTCCTATTAAAAAAAACAGCCTATATAATGTTTTGTTTCCTTTTACAGGGCTCAAAAATCTTGCAAGCTGACAGCTTACGGTTTTGCTGAAGTAAATTTGACAGCTTTTACTAAGGTATGCAGTTTTCTAATTTTTGAGTTATTTTTTCATGATACCTAGAGACGGAACAAACAAGTCGTGTGACTGGTATTAGGCAACAGGAATCCATTGCAGTTACAGTGCCATTCAGAGATTTAAATCGCAAAGATCTGAAGGACACTGCCACAACGTCCATCATCCTGCGACGTAAGTTGACAAGTAGTAATTTCACCAGCACTCTTCAAAGTCGGAACGTAATGATACTCACATTACTGCGTGGCGGCAGAGATAGGTAATGTGACGGCTACTTCACTGGACGAACTTGAGGAGACACTCTATTGCTACTAAATAAATTAAGGTCTCAAATAAGCGATGTTTTTTTCCTTAGATTATATAGGCTTATTAAATTCTATACTATATTTTGGCAATATGCCTACTATAAGTTGCTACAGAAAATGTTGGAGGAAAATAATAAGTTTTTTTTACAGATAATGAACACGGCTATGTCTTACTTCACTCTGCTAAAAACAGTTCGATAAAGAGAAACCTATAACTGCAGCATTTTGAGAATATGTAAAACTGGTGTTTATAATAAGGCTTTCTAGATCTTGAATTCCCTTGTTATTGTCGTTGTTTATGCTCGTACATATGTATTCATTTTAATGCACAAGAAAATATAAATCTATTCTCACAAAATCATGAATTTCAACATAGTTTTGGATCCTTTTTCGCTACACTTTATTTGCTACGCTAGTCTAGTCAAGTTTTTGATATCAAGCGCATGTAGACGCAGTTTTTTGTAAGCATAACGGTTACTACGCCAGTGGCACGTAGACCATATTAGTGAAACGTGACAAGATAGCGTCGAGTAGATTATTTATTATTAGATGTCTTATGTTTCACAGAAAAAGAAAACGTATACAGTGTTATAGTTTTTTCATAGCGCCATATTTATCACTTCTCTCCCGTGAAGGTTTTAATTAAAAAGTTGTCTGTTCAGCACAAAAGATTTTATCAAGAAATCGCACGATAATTGAGATCTCAGTCATAACTGTTCGTTGAAACAAACATTCTGAATAAAATCAATGAGAAACCACCGCATAAGTATCGCTATTCAAACATGAGTCTCGCGTGTTTGGTTTGAAACGTGGTGGATGCATATTCGATGAAATCCATGAAAGTTCGCCGAACATTTTCTTGAGTTAGAGCGTTTCTCCGCTCGTGTGGTTTTTGATCAAAGTTTTCCGTTTCATCGTTTCAAGCCGCGAGCTTGGAGTTTACAACAGACAAACATATATGCATGTATAGACTGCTATCTATCACCAAATATGGAGCAAATATCGAGTTCTTAGGTTTTTGCGATTGTTACACATAGGAAATGTAACTAGGAGTTCTTTACCAGGTCACGGCTGTCCGAAAATGGGACCTACAAAGGGCCTCAAACGGTGGTTTGTTCGTAATAACTTACATCTGACAAAATAGTTTTTTTTTTTTCATAATATAACGGGACACACATCTCGTGGGCCAGGTAGCAAGCGACACACACCTGCCTATAACAGTTTCAGTGCCACTTAGAGCTTTAAATCACTAAGATCTGAGGTACACGGCCTTTGCGCCTGTCACCCAGAGACATAAGTTGACAAGATCCATGTGCCTATAATTTCACTAGCACCCTTACCCTTCAAATCCGTAACACTGCTCATAGTACTGCTTGGCGGCAGAGTTGTTAATTTGTGTAGAGGCAATATCATAACTGAGGAGGTTAATCTGAAGTGCGATTATTGCAGATTATGTAGCGCCTCGGGCGTGTACGCAGATACATACAAAGAAAAACAAAAAAAAGAAAAGAAAAGGTATCCTGAAAGCGATAGCTAATTGTCCTGATTGCCCGATTTTTATTTATACAAGTGTAATTTTAAATGATTTTGCACAGAAAGCCGTTCCGAATTCTTTGTGATTGCGTGACATTTATGAAAGACAATGCTGTGCCTGCGCAGTATCATAATAAGTTTAGCAAATCTCAAATCGATATTTGTGCGATTGCATTGAAACGCATAATTACTTATATCCTTATTGTATACACTGAGTAAGCATTAAAAGGAAAATCTTATCTTTTAGCCACTGATATAAAGCTAATATTGTAGCATTGATTAATGCAATGATGTCAATGAAAATGATAACTTTCTTGGATTATTTCTGCCTATAACTGGTATAGTTATCTATGTGTTGTGAATCGCTAGTCATTGTGAAATTCATTTTCTGATAATTTACGATTTTGTACGGCAAAATGTGCAGTGCTCCTAGCAGTCATTAGAAGAACTAAAATTGTCTACACAAATACTTTACGCGGCCACTAGCGATTTGTAACCCATTAGATAAGCGTTAATTGCAAAAGTTATATTACTTATGTCGTAAATGTATAACGTAAGCATTGGCGTAAGCTCCGTGAAAAACGCGCTAAGTCAGAAAGTGTTTCGAGAAAAATAGATTTAAAAAAAAAATTGGTCTTATTTTGAAGGAGATAGTTTTTTCTAGAAAGAAATTTTAGCGTCAATACTAAAATGAAAAAACTGTTAAAGCAGAAGCTCGTGTTTCGAGAGAAATATTTTTGTAAGATGTATAATTTTGATTGCTCGTCAGCTTTATTACGTGATTTAATTTTGAATTATGATGTTTTTCTAGAAATTACTAAACCACCCCTAACCCACCCCCTAATTCGCCCCCTAACCGACCCCCAACCCCCCCCCCCACCCCCCCCCCCCCCCCCCCTATCCTACCTCCTAACCCACCCCCTATCCCATATTCGTAATGACACTTTAATTTGGTACTTCCGGTCTTAATTGTTTCTTAGAACAACTAAAAAAATTAATTGCAATTGAAATCAATTCAATTGAAATCAATTGCGACACATCGCAATTGATTTTAATTGCAATTGATTTCAATTGAATTGATTTTTTAATCTGACTGAATTTCTGATTGAAATTTAATTGATTAACGCCCAACACTGAGTGCGGGGCTATGAGTTTGTACGTTATTATTATGATTTAATTAGATACCTATTGGGATCGTAAGAAATCATAAACACCCAAAATAAAAAAATTACAAACACCTTTTGCCATTGTGGTCTGTTTGGTGTGGTCCATATGTAGTCCATTGTATATTGCATGTATTGTATTAAAACACTTATTAAAATAAATCACTCGTGACTAAAGCCATAAGCCAAGGTAGCCTAATGGAGATTCAAGTACAGGCCGTGGTTTCGAATCTGGGGTCGCACTTCTAAGTTTCCAGGAATTTATATGCGAAATGTACCATGAGCTTTTCGGTGACGGAAAACATCGTAATGAAACTTGCACGTCAAAGAAGGTTCACAACCCTCGGAAAACGCGTAAAATCCCCAAACCGCATTGGGCCAGTGTGGTAGAGTATGGCCTAAACCCTTCCCTGAGAGGAGACCCGTGCCCAGCAGTGGGATGTGTGTTGATGATGATTTCAATATAGCAAGAGAATACAGTCATGAACAACGTATTTTTGTCAAATTATGTTTACAACCTGCAGGTAAAACTAAAATAATGATGTGACAACCCTACGCTCCGAGGAAAGTGGAGACATGAACGCGCCGAACAAATGGAAGTTGTACTAGTTTTAGTATACTATGGAATTAGTGTCGCGCTATGCAATTCACCGTACAAATATTTTGTCAGTGACTTTAACCACAGTGTAAAGAAGATACAGTAGGAGATGTCCCACTTTACAGTCTTTGAAGTCGCGCGAAATACTGCTTTCGTCTAGACATTACGGCATAATGCATGGTTGTCACCGTGTGTTTTTTTATTTAGTTTGTTGTGTGAGTGTTCTACTACTACGTCCTTATTTAATAATAAAAAAAGTTTACTCACAAGCCGTTTTATAGTATTTGCAGTAGTAAGGATACGTAAAAAAATATTTTTTTTGCTTAATCGTTTTATTTTAAATAAAACACTCTCTCACTAAATTTTTTCAAAGTTGTTCCGATTAATGGGTCTTTCACATGTTTCAATCCAAGGCTTGCATCTGAAAATAATAATAAGCATTTATTAGCTACTTTGTTTATATATTATAGTATGAAGTACTTGATAAATTTAATTATGATATTCATAAACATCACCTCCTCGGATCTAGGATTTAGAAATATGTAACATGTAGTATGTACCTTTTTCTACTCACCAAATCACTACAACAGTCATACGTGTCCCGAGCGAGTGTATAGCAGCTCGGGCTCGCACCCGCCCCTCCCTCGTCTTGCACCCCGCACGATTGCTCTGTCTAGACGTGTCCGTTGGCTGACTGTAGAAACTGGTTAGACTGTGCTTTAACATTGCAAACTCACGATAGAGGTACAGTTTTGTTGGATCTACCAACGATTTACATACAACTTGGTTTGAACTTGGAACTAAACATACAAAGTATGAGAAGATATAAATTTGTTTATTTATTATTGCCAAAGTTTCACGCTTCCACTTTAGGAAACTTTGGTATGAAGCTACGCCATTTTACCACACGACCCATTTACGTTACATTGCTGAGTTTCAAGGAGTGGGTTTGGGCCATGGTCCACCACGTGTCACAACCCGCATTAGCCTAATCAATATAATCTGTATTACCAAATACAGACTAAAAAAGTGTCAGATAGCACAACAAAAACTGAAAAGATTATCTTTGACAAATTCGTTGTTTTGTAAAAAATCATGGAAGAAAAATTGTTGTATATGATGTCAGTAATACAGTCCTGTGATATTGTTTGTTTGCAAATAACACTGTACATGTATACATGCACACATGCACACATGACAATAATTATAAGGTTGGATTTTCCCTGGTCCTCAGGATGGAAGAGAACGCTCGCAGAACGCTCGCTCTCCAATCAGAGTTTCGTATAAAAGGACTACTTATACAGGGTCATTTTCATTCTTCAAACTCAAACTCAAATAAATATTTATTTCTTGCTCATTCGTAAGAGAGATTTCCCTGAGAAGAATGAGTAAGAAACTCTAGGAGTTGTTCTTTTTAATTAACTCAAAAAAGATGAAGGTTCTCAATTTGATTGTATTCTTTTTTGTGTATATTACGTGATTACTCCGGAATTTGTGAACCGATTTAGATGATTCTTTTTTGTTGGAAAGAGGGTACCTCAGTATTAGTTCCATTTCAATTTGAAGAAAATATTCCACCTCTAAGGGTGGATGGATGGATGGATGAATGAAAGGAATATTCCAGTATCCGATATAAATAAAACTTGGCAAACAGATTTAGGGTCGTATTCTAGAACTGTACTCAATGCTCAAGTCAGGATTTGAGTATGATTTCAAGCACTGGAAATACGACCCTAATGGCAAGGACTTGAGTATGATTTCTAGTGCTTTGAATCATACACAAGTCCTGACTTGAAAATCGAGTAGAGTTCTAGAATACGACCCTTAATTTCACGAACTTTAAAAAAGTCATAATTGAATAAATTACATTTGTATATATTTCTCATTTACAATATTAATTTCAAAAGGATCAAGACGGGTAACCCATCACAAACTCGAAATATTTATTGTTCGAATTTTCTTTACACCGAAAACTGAATTATAATAAAACAGTTGTTCTTTCAGGATATGTTGAATGTTTATCGCAAAGACACGATTAGGTTCGGTTAGATTAGGTTAAGTTAGGTTTAAAAGAAAAAACATTTTTGTCTCAAAATTACTTTCGAGGTTATTAAAATTCGACTAAACGTTATTTCTGAAAAGTGTCATTTCGGACTATTGATAGGTAACCATCAAGACAACCTGCAAAAGTCTTTACTTTTGCAGTTTATCTTTAGGTCTTTAGGTCATTCACTATTTGAAATATTTGTGCCTTCCCAAGTAAATGCCGATGCACGGCATCGAATTTTGAGGGAAATATAAAAAAATACGAGGTGAATCATAGGAATGCCTTGAGGTACATACTGTTCTTGTTACAGCTATATTCGTCTTATTTATTTAATTTAACACGTACACTTTGTGCTAAATTGATCGTAAACTGAATACAGGGTTCATGTTCTGTCATAGTAATAATACATGAACCCTGGTGGGCATTGCAATTTACTACATTTAATTGCATTTAATTGAGAGAGGTTACGTGCAAATTAATTATTACAATATAACAATAACCAATGAATTATATTAAATTATATATGGTTTAAAAATAGCTATAAATAATTAAAAGTTAATTAAGTACAAGTAAAAATAAAAAGAAAAAAAAAAGAAAATTATGTTTATCATGGGTAATTTCAATTTATATCTTTATCATTAAGAAAATCGTTAAAGAATAATAACATTTTTCATTTAGGAAATATTTTAAATTAACTGACAAAGACTTATTACCTTGTTCGTTTTTAATATTTAATGGAATTTTATTATATATTTTAACAGCTTTGTTATAAGGACTATTTCTGAACAATTCCTACCTTGGCTTTGGAAGCACCAGTTGTTTGTTGCGACGTGAGCTACATGTGAATTCAAAGTCGGTAATATTATTCCTTACAAACTTTGCAACTTATTGTACACATATGCTTATAGTTGGATCGTGGTTATTGTATTGATATTCGTAAGTTACGGCCGTTAGTGTTGCGTTTTGACGGAAATGGACCTGCACCTCTATCATGAGTTTACTGTGACAGGTGTCTACTCGCTACCGACCATGTAAATTACTTTACACCTGTAGCGATTACAAGAATAATAAAATAATAAAATCTATCTTTATTGCCTCCATAATGAACAAAATAAAATTACGAAAAAACTTAAAAGAAAAACTACACTGATGATACTAAGTAGATATTTTTGGAATTAGAAATTAGGATTATCATATTAACAGGAGACAAAAGGATGTGTCTCAGCTGGTGCTACTCCTGTTCAGAAGAAATAACATTTTGTATACAAACAGTTTACGCGGTCGCTAGCGATAACTAACACTGAACAGCGTGCGGTGAGGTATTAATGTGGTGGTAGTGCTTGTCTGACAATGTAGTGTGTGGTATTGTGTGCAGCAAATACCAACCGCCTGCTGTGCATGAAATTATGGTAAAGTTAAGATAAAAATATAAACTACCCTATTATCCCTAGCAGTGAGACTTCAAGAGTCGTTCCAAAGAATTTATCTAATAGTGTATCCCTACAACCTAACGGTGTGTATTCTAACCTAACCATAAATATATAGACGGAGAAATATATATGCAAGATATGAATGGGGAGTCTGTCACCATGAGACCTAAGGTGACAAATGGAAGGTTGGAAGGAGGTAAGGAAGTACACGTCGTGCAATGTGTACTGGAATGGTAGTCTCACTGCCGGTCAAGCAGACTCACAAGACCGATCTACTGATGGCTAAAGGTGTCTTGGCCATAGTGAGAAGAATAGCGGGTAGTACTAAGCTGGATGTTGAATTTGATGAGTTAAAATCAGATGGTAGTGGATAACTGAGTATATTTACAAATCTTATTACTATTTATACAATTTTATGAATAATAAATACATAATGATAGGTTTTTCTCAGTGTGCTATGTGTGTTGGTTGCCGACAAAGCTCTTTTCTGTTAAGTAGTGTATTATATCCTTAGAATAATAACGCACAGAATGATAGTTTCATATCAAACGAACTGTCACAAGTGAGGCAAAAATCAAATTCATGTTGGCTAGTTTTAGTAGTAGGTTAATTTTCGGTTTTAGTGAATATTTATATAAAAATACAAGTTGAAACGCGTTACTTCCTTGTGGAATGTGATGTTAGTATCTATTTTATGTTTGTCTGACGCATTTATACACTCATTTACAGCACATTTCGTCATTTTTGGCTAAAATTCTTGATCTGTTCGAAGGCCCGCCCGCTCGTGTAGGCCCATTGGGCGTGCTTCAATTTGCCTCACTTAGCGTGTGCGGACTAGGTTTCTGTGCGTTATTATTCTAAGATTATATCACTATGTTGCACTTGTTGCCTGATGATGAGGCCATTTCTTGTGACAGTTCAAATGTATGTTACGATCTTGTATTTTATTGTTAAATGTATGATGTTCAAAGTTGAACAGACACTGTAATCTCATTGTACAGGCACTGATCCATATGTAATAACAACTTAGGCGTGACATCAGAATCGAATTTTGCAAATAACTTTTTTTGTCCAATTTGTAAGCTATGTCGTGTCGATTTGAGGTTATTCTTCTAACGCGGAGACATAAAGTTATTTATACGCTAGTAATTTTAACGACAGTAATTATCCTTCTGTAGCTGAATAGGGTGCAAGGAGAATACAAGGGTAGTTTAAATTTTCGATCAGGATTCCAACAATGTGACGTCAAAGAATTCAATAACATTTGTTAGCACAAGCTCGGCTTTCGTTTGGTGTCTCCCCTCGGCACTTAACTTTACATTAAACTTGTCCAAGCGCGAAATTGATCTCTAATACTAAAACCACTTAAACGTGACCTCTGACTCTTGGTCATATATATCCTATTAATAGGTATAAAATTTAAAAGAATATTTTGTCATCAAATCACCAACATTTCAATTATTCTTATAATTTTACCTTGGTCTTACCGGCGAACTCGTAATCTCCCGGAACTCCCTATCTCTCGGATCGATAGATAGGGATAGACACAGCGACAGTTGCTTCAGCTGTACCAAGCATAAGTCTGTTCGTGTAAGGCGTACTGCTGCCACCTATGCGGTGGTTCTGCTCATTACCAACTCGCCACCTTGGATTCAGTTGAAAAGCGTGTCAAGAGGCTTATAAGTGACTCAGAATTAGTAGAAGTTAAGTTGCGAAGCCTTGAACACCGCCGTAAAGTTGCCTGCTTATCGGTATTCTACAGGATTTATCACGGAGAGCGTACGAGGGAAATGCACGATGTAATTCCTCCTGTCCCGTTCCATCATCGGGGAACCAGACGTACGCTGGGGTTCTACTCCTATGTTGTAGATATACCATCATTGGGGACTAGACGTAGGCTGGTAAATGGCTAATAATAATAAAGCACACACTCAACATAGCCCCGCACTAGAGAAACCCTGTGTCGCGGGAGCCATAGACAACCATAAATTACACCCAAACTCACGAGAGAAATAAATGTAGGCAATACAAATATTTCTACTGGCCCTATGTTGTAGATATTCCAATGATTTTGTTTCCCTTCCACATTCAAATGGCGAACGGCTATGGAGTAGAATTACCTGCATACACAGACTTGTTCCCTGAACGTTATAACTTGGACTTTTTTAAGGCGATAGTGAAGAGGCATTAATTATTTAGGTATGCGTGCTCCATCGTCGACGTCATAGTCACTTTCGATCCGGTGAGGTGGAATTCACATGCGCACTTATTGTTTTTAACAACAAAAATACGTAGACGAAGTTATTTAGATCAAAAAGGGAAAATGTAATGTCGTGTTGAATGTGGAACCTGAAGTTAGGATACTAAACATTGATTAGAGATTACTCCACCGACAAAGCACTTAAATAAGAAGAAGAGGAAGAATCTGACAACGAGACCGTGAGTTACCAATGGAAATACTTTGTATTTAATTTGAATCAAAGATTATTTGTCAAGAGTCATCAAAAAATGGTCGTATGTAGTGAGGGATCCCTCAACGAAAATATAAATCGCCACGTGACACTATTGATATTTCGTTTCGACGTGAGTTCAATCAGTGATCTGTGAAATTCACTATGATTCCCGTACATATGCGGACAGATTGTAAAAATTTTAATCAAGATATTATATTATTTGCTGTAACCTTTTGGATCTTTTGCACACGTCATATTTATTGTCTGGCTTGGAAATCATTTAAGCTGAATATAAGCTGCTTTCTTTCTATTCCAAATATTTTTATTCTGACTTTATTAGAATGAAATAAGTAAAGCAAGTCATGTGTAGTAACATTTACGGAATTGTTTATCTTCAATAAACTTATATTAAGGGGATAGAGAAACTTTCTAGGAACATTTAGTTCCTTTTACTTTATACAGTTATTCAGCATTATTTATGTTAAGGTCTTACAGTTGAAAACCCAAAGGGAATTTTAGGTACAAGGTGGAATATTCCGTTCTCACTAAACGTCTTCTCAAAACCGATATTTTACATTACTGGAATAGACATTGAAATTTTATTATACAATATACAAACGCACTCGTAGTTGTAGAGGTAATAGAGCTCCTTGTGAAAGAGTTCGTCCAGGGAAATACTGCCGCCATCTTATCTATTTCTGCCGTCAAGCAGTAATGTGAGTATTACTGCGATCCGGTTTTGAAATGTAAGGGTGTTGGTGAAATTACAGGCACTTGGGATAAAATTTATCCAACGGGCTCAGTGGCTCTCAGATCGCTGCGATTTAAAGCTCTGTCTGGCACTGCAACTGTCATGGGTAGGCGTTTCGCTTATCACTAAGCGCATGACTTGTTCGTGGCGTCGCTTGAGATCATAAAAAAAGTCTCCTGCTCTAAAAATGAGACTGAAACTTCTAACTGTAAAAGTTGAAACAACGTTATAGTTCCAACGTATGACAGCCGTGACGGCAGATCTCACCTGATGCTAAGCGACAATGTGACCGAAGATGGAACGCGTTTGCCTAAAAAATGCCTATTCACTCTAGCCTTGAATAGCCTCAAATTGTACGTTTCGGGAAACACGGTAGAATATTCCATTACTTTGTCGCACGCATCAGAAAGGAGGAAGCAAAGCGCTTAGTATGAATTGGTGGTATATCATCAACATAAGGATGGAGTGTTCCGGACCTTCTAGTCGACCGAAGGAGGAACGGTGAGGGTGGAACTAAATTGAAAAGTTCTATTGGATACATTTCGGGGAGTGTGGATAGTAATCCACACTCCCCGAAATGTATCCAATAGAAAACCGACAAGCAGGTTACTTTTCTGCGATAGTCGAGATTTTGTAGCTTCGACTCCACAAGAGAATTGTTGTTAATAAATCTCTTTGCTTCTCGCTCCACCGAGTAAAATGCAGCTAACTGGCAATGGGTAGAGCCGTCCCAAAGGTGGCAGCAGTACTTCATTCACGATCCAACTTGTGCTTTGTACAGATTTTAAAGCTGTTCAATATAATGTATATTATACTATCGACATACTACACGTTTAAAATTAATCTTTAGTTATCATATTTGGACGACATCAGTGTCCCGATGGTTAGCTCTATGGACGCTACGTGGTAAGGTCCCGTGGTAGAACCAGTTTGAGATGCAAACATTTCTAAAATGGTTCTCTACCCAAAACACTCAAGATAGTAAGTGTCTCGGAGTGAATTTCAGTGCAATGTTACATATTTATAGTATTGGGAATTCCTTAGATTGTGATCAAGGAAGGAAGGTGTTGTTGTCTGCAAATTTATATTTTCTTTCTGATTTCTTTGTTTTTCGAAATTTCAGTTCTTCTGTTACAGATTCGTTAGTTTTCAGGGAAACGAACAGGCAATTTCGATATGTCATCCGCAGTTTGATATCGCTTGGCAGTAATAATAATTAATAGAAATAGAAAAAGGACCCAATTTAGTTATTTGTATGGAATACGCATTCTTTAAAATTTTCTCTAATTCCATGTCGCACCCTCCAATTCCAGGAGGGGGACGTAATCAAGGATTAATTTTCTACTTGGATTATTTTCAATCCACCTCCGTGTGTGAGCTTTAGATGTCTTCAATTTAAAAGGGCTCATTCCTTCGCTGATAATTTCCAGGAAAGGTTTTATATTAAAAACAGAGTTATATAATTATATAACCACCTGTTTAAATATAATAAGAGAAATATGTATATTTGTCAAAGAATTCCAGGGTGAATTCCGTGAAAATTTTTGTACCGTGAAATTATGACTGTTAATTGTTTTATTTGTGAGAACAGTTTTGAGGAATTTGCGACAGGATATTCATTATTTGAGATGAAATGCACATATTTATATATGTGCGGCGAATGTCATAAAGGCGATAATAGTTACTAGGATAAAAAGGGAAGGTTCGATAGATGCTCATATAGAAAGAACGGATGTTGGTGGATTGGCGGTATAAATTTGCAGAGCGAATTTTAGCAGCAGTAGAGCACCTTGGGACTGCCACTTTAATTATTTCTGCCGCCAAGCAGCTAAGTAAGGCAGTAGCAGTGCCACTCAGATCTTTGTGATAAAATTTCGACTCGTCCGTAGAACAAAGATCTAAGTGCAAGGCTGCTTGTTCTTAGGATTACACAGTACATTTCTTTCGTTCTTTTTCCTTGTGGATGTCAGATCGACCGTTGTTCGATTTTATATTTCCGAAACGAAATAAGATATATATAAATTCTCAAAACACCTTTACATAGGCCTTAGTTTGAACAACGAAATTATTCTCGAAACGTGCTTAATTTCTTGTCGTTTTAGAATCACATCGGACTCTGTTTTTCGGATGAGTCGATTTAATAACTACAGGGCTTCAGTTGAAAACCAAAATTTAGCAGGTTCTCTGTAGTTATTAATGATAAATATCTCCATATAAAAATTGTGTGCAAAGTTAGACGATATTTTATTCTTAATTAATTCATTTTAGACTTTTATTTTAACTTGATTTCAGTATTTATCTATCGTGTAACAGAGATATTCTATAGACAATATCCTTAGGTATATCGCATGTTTCTTGTAAGACCGCTTTTTAATCGTAAATACCTAAACCATAAACTATCTAGTAATACAGTTTTTCTCGCTTCTCATCTGGTGACTTGCCTTAGTTGCAATTTTCTGATACAGTGTTTTTCTTTCTAATTCGTCGTCTTATTGAGAGAAGTTTACAAAGTTACTTACCTAACTTGACTGTATTAATATAAAATGTTAATAATTCGAGACACATCGAAAATATATAACACGTACGCGGGAACCACGCCGTGATGAAAAAAGCAACGTATCGGCTGAAATTGAGCCCATATTTCATAACTCACGCCTACATGCAGTCTACGACTGTATCTTGTCTTATAAACGTAATAAGTGTCATTTTAAAAATGCGTGCAGACGAAAATATTCGTATATTTATGTAGATTTTTCTAATTCAACCTTGCGAAGGGAAATACGAAAGATGAAATTGTATTTTATTTAACGAGAACATAAATCTTCTCGCGCGGGAGTTGTAAAATGAGAGAACCGTCGTTCAGGAGTGTGTTGCGAACATAAATTCAACATTCCCTGCAATATTTTGCAGCAATAACTGTGAGCCGGCGAAAGTTATGCAACGGGCCTTAAAACTGTAAGTATCTACGCAATTGTAGAGTTTGCGACTATTTCGAAAAGGGTAACGCATATTAAACGTTGCAGTTTGTGGACCACTTCC
>NW_020654972.1:6981370-6987339 GCF_003589595.1 Hyposmocoma kahamanoa | reverse complement strand
TGTATACGCTTCTATAACAAGATTCCGGTTGATATATAAAATTTGCCTTTCACGAGGTTTAAAACTATAGTGAAACAAAAACTTTATACTAAAGATTATTATACAGCTTCTGCGTACTTGAATGACAAAAATCCGTGGTAGTAACTCCGATTTTCATGATCCTTTTTTTTGTTGGAAAGAAGGTACCTCTATAGTGGTCCCATTTCATTTTGAAGAAAATCATCCACATCTAAGGCTGGTCACGCATGAACATTCATTTTTATAAACAGCGCCTCAATTTTACTTAAGAAGTAATTATTGTAATGGTTGGTTTTGCTATTCTCCAATTCTTGGCGCTTTTATCTCTCAATATACTTTGAGTAGTGAGAACCGATTTTTATTATCTCCTGTGTCAAGTCCTGTATGTGACGAACTAGGAGATATTTCAATAAAACTTGGCAAATGGATGTAATTACACGTACTTTTGAAGTCGGTTTTTTTGGTGCTCTGTACTGAGATAATTCGTCTATCGTCATAATCTAAATAACGTGTATTTGTGTTTTCAAACAAACTGTAACTATGGCAATGTACTCTCGTCCTCCGTCTGATATCCGTCCGAAACTAAAGGTTCATACTTGACATTGTTTTTTATTTGAGTCTAGAATTACTTAATAATTGTTTTGAACGGATGCCAGACAGCAAACGAGGCTAGACCCTTGTAAAGGGGGCGAAACGTTGGTTAGTTTAAAAAGCAAATATACGTGATTTTGATATAAATCTAGAAATAAATAGTTTCATGTCCTATGTGTATTGTTACAATCGCGAAACCTGAGATGTTTCTGAATTCGTTCTAGTGTGATTATTCTGAGAAGTGCCCCGGAATTCCGTTGCTCTGGTATTCAAAGTACACGGAATTCCCTAGTTTGAACCGAGGCAACTGGTGTAGTCTGGCAGATTATTATTTGTTTATTTGAGGTCTAATGATAAAGGTTTAAAACACAGATTGCTTCTTTGCCCAGACTACGACTTAAAACGGGGCCCTTAAAACACTGTTTTGGTTTCGAGTTACTGTTTTCCGCTTTATAATTATCATTAACCGTAAAATGGTGACCTTTGCCAAACCGTGGTATATCTACTAGAAATTTAATGTTCTCTAGTGATGATTTCAGTTTTCTTAGCTCTAAGTAGAACGGATATAGCTAATATCGAGATGCATTCGCATCGGATTTAAATTGCAGATGACTACTTCGGTACACTGAATTCAGGGTATTGCATGCTTTATTTCAGTCAGTGCTTTCAAATTGAAAGCTCTTAGCCTAGGATATTGAGTTGCATATCACATTTCAGTAATTATTGACAATGTTAGTAAAGTTGTAATTATCGAAAATAAATTCGTTCAAATATATTCACGGTATTCATTAGGTCTACGATTTGTGCTACAATTGTTCGGTAGAGTCTTTTTTTATAATACATACTAAGTGCGGTGGCTGTGCGAAAATTTCGCGTCGTGTAACTGGTAATTGTCTGTGTATAAAACTACTAAAATAAAACCTGTCGTCCAAGTTAGCTATGAAATTGTAACTTCAATCTCAAACCGAGTCAGTTGAGCGTCGGTTAGATGAAAACTTCAAAATTAATTTCCAAGTTTAATCGAAAAATGTTTCCTTGTCCGCAAGGATTTAACTGAAACGAGTCGTAAATGTTTTTCTTAGATTAAGCTTGTGTATTTTGGACTATCCCTTTATTTACCTTTTACTTTATGCTACTGTTGCCTATAACATGTTATTTTAAAATAAGAGTATACCGGGTACAACCTAAATAGATAGATAGATAAAAACTTTATAATAATAATAATATCATTTATTATCTCCCAAATTCAAAATATAAGTACATAATTGAACATAGAGCTTAGATATGGAAAACAGGAGCCCAAACTTGGTAAGTCCTGTGCTATGGTACTTCTGGCTCCCACCCTCGGCAATAGTACAGTCAATAAACAAAATAAGGTTACTTGATAGAAAATGACAGAATAAAAACTCTTACTGTTTTACATATTTAAAAATTAAACTAAAAGCAAAATTAAATAAGTGTGTGTGTGTGCACACACACGTGTGTGTGTGTGAGAGAGAGAGAGAGAGAGAGAGAGAGAGAGAGAGAGCGCGCGCGCGCGCGCGTTTTATGTGTGTTTTAAAATGAGATAATGAGAAAATGTTATAATGAGAGTATACCGGGTACAATCTAGATAGATAGGTAGATAAAAACTTATTACTTTCTTCACTTCCATGACAGCTTATTTACATAGAATCCACTAAAACTAACACCTACATTATTATTATATAGAACCACTCAATCATAACAATTTTTTATAACAAAAGGAACGCATCATTACACATTTAACTAATTAAAGTAAGTAGTTTTGGAAGACATGGCAATGAAAAGGTGCTGGCTCAGCATAAATGCCGCAGCCACTCATCATCTCAGACAGTCCTGTAGCGTTGTAACAATATTATGATACCAGAATGCTTAGAATAATAACGCATAGAAACCTAGTCCGCACACGCTAAGTGAGGCAAATTGAAGCGCGCCCAATGGGCCTACACGAGCAGGCGGGCCTTCAGTGCTCAAGGTCAACTTGCACCGCGAACAGCTCAAGAATTTTAGCTAAAAATGACGAAATGTGCGGTAAATGAGTGTAAAAATACGTCAGACAAACATAAAATAGATACTAACATCACATTCAACAAGGAAGTAACGCGTTTCAACTTGTATTTTTATATAAATATTCACTAAAACCGAAAATTAACCTACTACTAAAACTAACCTACATGAATTAGATTTTTGCCTCACTTGTGACACTTCGTTTGATATGAAACTATCATTCTATGCGTTATTATTCTAAGCTAGAATGTATGTGTGTGTAGTACTCCTAGTCCCTTAGCTACTTAAGATGGTGGTAAACGAAACTATTACATAGAATTTTCAAAAAAATGTAATATTGTAATATATAAAAAACCGTTATAAAAACTTACAATTATTGAATTAAAATTAACAACTTTAAGGAAACTATCATTGGGTACATAATATATTTTTCACCTAATTAGCTTGGAAAGGCTTTCTTTCTCGTTAGAAAAGCGATTTTTGCACGCTAGCGTGGAAAAGCTTTTCAAAATTCGAACTTGACGTTGGACTGTGGTGCAGCTAACTATTTCTTTCGATGCAAAAAAAAAAATATAATGACACGTTCAACTACACGATTTGTCGTACATTACTAATGTATGTAATATAAATCCGTTGGTATGTTTTATTCTTATTATTGTTCACATTAAATTGACAATGATAACTAATTGTGTTTATTAAATTTGTTTAATTCGTCGAAGAACTAAATTTCAATAATCACTTAATCACAGATTATTATAAGTACAAGCAGGAATAAAAATTTATGACGTGTAAATTCAGAACGCACCCGGTGGTAAACTTTTTCTTTTGATGAAAAAAAAAAAATTATGTTTTCAACTGTTTAGTTCATCTACGGCTCTGGGCCTTTTGGAGGGAAAAGTGTCGTTTTTATTTTGACTTTCAATTATTTTGTGAAATCTAGTTTAAAGTGGAATAGGATAGTGGTATTGTGCCTTAATCGAAGATTAAAACGCGAAATTATACGAATCTCAAACTAAAATACCCGTATCGGCCCGTTTTAAGAAATCCCGAGTCAATCCAAACACGCCGCCTCAAATTGCCTATCCTCTTTGTGGCGGCCATATTTACAGAAACAATTAAACGAAGACATGGCTCAAAAATAATGTACCAAGACTTGGCTGTATGGTGTAAAACCTTTGCCTTTTCCTTTATGGAAAGAAGAAAAAAAAAATTAGTTCATCTGCCATTTTCCTCGCTAACCACCAGACCAATCTCTTCTTCTTATTTATAACCACTTTCAATTCCTACTGTTAAATTTCTATCCTGGTTGCCTGGAAGAAATAGCTACTTAGCAATAAGGCCGTCTGTTCTACATTATCTTACTCTGTGATACTTGGTAAAAAAAACATCATCGTGATATTAATAAATAACTCATTATTACGTTCGTATTTGTATAAGTATCTGTTCATACTTTTTTTTAAATTAGAGAGTGGCTGAACCTTGTGTCTTTTTGGGTATTGTGTTGTAGTGAAAACAGTAATATTAATCATTGTCAATATACCTTTATACAATCGAATGAATAGCTGATCTCATAGATAATCGGCGCTATTCTAATACAAACATGGAAAGGAAATGAATGTACGTACGTAGAATATAACTTAAAAAATAAAGCTTCCTTTGAAAATTATTTTCTTTAAAATATTTCGTCATGAAAAATAATATCACGCTTGGCCACAATTTCATTTTAAGCAACTATATGCCCCATTGTGTGCATTTGTTAAAAAAATGCATTTTTACTTTAGATTTTAGTAGACGGAAATTGTAGTTTTCTGGAAAGATAGTCGTAATGTAATGTAGTCATATGACTTATGACTTTAGCAGCAGTAGACCGCCTTGTGAAAGAGTTCGTGAGGGAAAGTACTACCACCTTACCGATGTCTCCCGCCAGGTGAGACGGAGGTCAAATGCGCACTTATTTTTAAAAAATCAACCAACCAAAACAATAAGCGCCCAGTTACACGAGGCGAAAGACCGCTCAGTTACCACGCCTTCATGTACATTAATGGCGAATCTGAATTCTGTTAACTAGGCAACAACATTTAAATTTCTCTAAATAATACAACCGCGCGGTTGTATTACTCAGGGAAATGGAGGAAAATTGGCATGTGGAGGTCTCCAGAAGTTATGATTATGATCAAAATTTGTTGTTCGCCATTTTCAAATATGGCCGCCATAGAAGCGTTTGTTGGCGGTAGACAAATTTTGCTCTCATCCCTTTGAAAATTGGCATATGGAGTGCATCACTGTATCACCTCAGTCAACCGTGACCATGGGACCTGTAAAGGGCCCGAAACGTCGGTTTGTTTGAAATAACAAATATACGCGATTTAAATCAGGAAAAATAGTTTCTTTCCTAAATACAAATTTGCTTTAGTTCAACTGGAAATTAGCATATCGGGGTCTCTATGAGTGTTTAATAATAATTCGTAGTCAAATTTTATTTTTCGCTATTTTTCAATATGGCTGCCATACAAACTTTTTTGGCGGTAGAAAAAAAAATTCTTCTAATTAGACTGAAAATGGCATATCAATAATAATCTGGGGTAAAAATTTTGATTCCGCCATTTTTCGATAAAGACGCCATACAAGCGTTCGTTTTTTTATGTAATGGCTGTTGAAAAAGATGGCTTTGCTCGGGCACAAAGTTGGCACCAAAAGATTTCTAAGATTGTCTGATAATAATTAGTGGTTAAAATATATTTTACAATGCTTAAACATTAAAGAGCTATTTTAATTTTTTAAAACAAAGTCGAAAGCGACGCCCGAAGCGTCCGCACGCCATCCTACGGAGGTAAGATACAGAAGCGTAATAGATAACGAGTACAAGATCTCACAATTGTAAAAATGTAAGGCATAGTTCCTCATGTAGGGGAAATGAGATACTTATAATAGCGTTGTTGTATCTCGATTGTTTCTCCGTTAGATTCCTTTTTTTGGAAGCTATTCCAGTGAGAAGTGTTTAGGGGGAAAAATGCCAAACTTCTGCCGAATTTACTGTACTATGAATACCAGACCAGCGATACGTCTGAGGGCAATACCCAGAATACCCAGACCAAAACTAGCCTAGAAATGTTCGTTTCTTAAATTGGCCCAAATCGGGAATCAAGCCTCCTCATCAAGCACCCATAGTACTAACCGCTGTGCCACCGTAGAGCATGAGCACACCCTTTACGATCACCCACAGATTATTATCCGAACCCGACCACGCGTCACAGACCGTGCCCGTATAGGGTTATCACCCACAGATTATTATCCGAACCCGACCACGCGTCACAGACCGTGCCCGTATAGGG